>NC_143021.1:120009778-120317600 GCF_055824585.1 Amblyomma mixtum
TTTCTTGAAATAAGCGTGCTATGCCAGATTCACTTGTCGAGCACACGGGTACGACAGACGAAATCTTCCCCTCCGTGGCCGCAGCGAGCGTACTAAGTCAAGATGGACGCGTGATTTTCTTGAAATAAGCGTGCTATGTTAGGATTCACTTGTCGAGCAGACGGTTACGACAGACGAAATCTTCCGCTCCGTTGCCGCAGCGAGCGTACTGAGTCAAGAGAGACACGTGATTTTCTTGAAATAAGCGTGCTATGCTCAGATTCACTCCTCCAGCAGACGGGTACGACAGACGAAATCTTCCGCTCCGTTGCCGCAGCGAGCGTACAAAGTCGAGAGAGACGCGTGATTTTCTTGAAATAAGCGTGCTATGTTCAGATTCACTTGTCGAGCAGACGGTTACGACAGACGAAATCTTCCGCTCCGTGGCCGCAGCGAGCGTACAAAGTCGAGAGAGACGCGTGATTTTCTTGAAATAAGCGTGCTATGCCAGATTCACTTGTCGAGCACACGGGTACGACAGACGAAATCTTCCCCTCCGTGGCCGCAGCGAGCGTACTAAGTCAAGATGGACGCGTGATTTTCTTGAAATAAGCGTGCTATGTTAGGATTCACTTGTCGAGCAGACGGTTACGACAGACGAAATCTTCCGCTCCGTTGCCGCAGCGAGCGTACTGAGTCAAGAGAGACACGTGATTTTCTTGAAATAAGCGTGCTATGCTCAGATTCACTCCTCCAGCAGACGGGTACGACAGACGAAATCTTCCGCTCCGTTGCCGCAGCGAGCGTACTGAGTCAAGAGAGACGCGTGATTTTCTTGAAATAAGCGTGCTATGCTCAGATTCACTTGTCGAGCAGACGGGTACGACAGACGAAATCTTCCGCTCCGTGGCCGCAGCGAGCTTACTGAGTCAAGAGAGACGCGTGATTTTCTTGAAATAACAGTGCTATGCTCAGATTCACTTCTCGAGCAGGCGGGTACGACAGACGAAATCTTCCGCTCCGTGGCTCCAGCGAGCGTACTAAGTCAAAAGAGACGCGTGATTTTCTTGAAATAAGCGTGCTATGCACAGATTCACTTCTCGAGCAGACGGGTACGACAGGCGAAATCTTCCGCTCCCTGGCCGCAGCGAGCGTACTGAGTCAAGAGAGACGCGTGATTTTCTTGAAATAACCTTGCTATGCTCAGATTCACTTCTCGAGCAGGCGGGTACGACAGTCGAAATCTTCCGATCCGTGGCCGCAGCGAGCGTACTGAGTCAAGAGAGACGCGTGATTTTCTTGAAATAAGCGTGCTATGCTCAGATTCACTTGTCGAGCAGAAGGGTACGACAGACGAAATCTTCCGCTCCGTGGCCGCAGCGAGCGTACTAAGTCGAGAGAGACGCGTGATTTTCTTGAAATAAGCGTGCTATGCTCAGATTCACTTGTCGAGCAGACGGGTACGACAGACGAAATCTGCCGCTCCATGGCCGCAGCGAGCGTACTGAGTCAAGAGAGACGCGTGATTTTCTTGAAATAACCGTGCTACGCTCAGATTCACTTCTCGAGCAGACGGGTATGACAGACGACATCTGCCGCTTCGTGGCCGCAGCGAGCGTACAGAGTCGAGAGAGACGCGTGATTTTCTTGAAAAAAGCGTGCTATGCTCTGATTCACTTCTCGAGCAGGCGGTTACGACAGACTAAATCTTCCGCTCCGTGGCCGCAGCGAGCGTACTAAATCGAGAGTGACGCGTGATTTTCTTGAAATAAGCGTGCTATGCTCAGATTCACTTCTCGAGCAGACGGGTACGACAGACGAAATCTTCCGCTCCGTTGCCGCAGCGAGCGTACTGAGTCGAGAGAGACGCGTGATTTTCTTGAAATAAGGGTGCTATGTTCAGATTCACTTGTCGAGCAGACGGATACGACAGACGAAATCTTCCGCTCCGTGGCCGCAGCGAGCGTACTGAGTCAAGAAAGACGCGTGATTTTCTTGAAATAACCGTGCTATGCTCAGATTCACTTCTCGAGCAGGCGGGTACGACGGACGAAATCTGCCGCTCCGTGGCCGCAGTGAGCGTACTAAGTCAAGAGAGACGCGTGATTTTCTTGAAATAACCGTGCTATGCTCAGATTCACTTCTCGAGCAGGCAGGTACGGCAGACGAAATCTTCCGCTCCGTGGCCGCAGCGAGCGTACTGAGTCAAGAGAGACGCGTGATTTTCTTGCAATAACAGTGCTATGCTCAGATTCACTTCTCGAGCAGGCGGGTACGACAGACGAAATCTTCCGCTCCGTTGCCGCAGCGAGCGTACTGAGTCAAGAGAGACGCGTGATTTTCTTGAAATAAGCGTGCTATGCTCCGATTCACTTCTCCAGCAGACGGGTACGACAGACGAAATCTTCCGCTCCGTGGCCGCAGCGAGCGTACTAAGTCGAGAGAGACGCGTGATTTTCTTGAAATAAGCGTGCTATGCTCAGATTCACTTGTCGAGCAGACGGGTACGACAGACGAAATCTTCCCCTCCATGGCCGCAGCGAGCGTACTAAGTCAAGAGAGACGTGTGATTGTCTTGAAATAAGGGTGCTATGTTCAGATTCACTTGTCGAGCAGAGGGTTACGACAGACGAAATCTTCCGCTCCGTGGCCGCAGCGAGCGTACTAAGTCGAGAGAGACGCGTGATTTTCTCAAATAAGCGTGCTATGCTCAGATTCACTTGTCGAGCAGACGGATACGACAGACGAAATCTTCCGCTCCGTGGCCGCAGCGAGCGTACTGAGTCAAGAGAGACGCGTGATTTTCTTGAAATAACCGTGCTATGCTCAGATTCACTTGTCGAGCAGACGGGTACGACAGACGAAATCTTCCGCTCCGTGGCCGCAGCGAGCTTACTGAGTCAAGAGAGACGCGTGATTTTCTTGAAATAACAGTGCTATGCTCAGATTCACTTCTCTAGCAGGCGGGTACGACAGACGAAATCTTCCGCTCCGTGGCCGCAGCGAGCGTACTAAGTCTAGAGAGACGCGTGATTTTCTTGAAATAAGCGTGCTATGCTCAGATTCACTTGTCGAGCAGACGGGTACGACAGACGAAATCTTCCCCTCCATGGCCGCAGCGAGCGTACTAAGTCAAGAGAGACGTGTGATTGTCTTGAAATAAGGGTGCTATGTTCAGATTCACTTGTCGAGCAGAGGGTTACGACAGACGAAATCTTCCGCTCCGTGGCCGCAGCGAGCGTACTAAGTCGAGAGAGACGCGTGATTTTCTCAAATAAGCGTGCTATGCTCAGATTCACTTGTCGAGCAGACGGATACGACAGACGAAATCTTCCGCTCCGTGGCCGCAGCGAGCGTACTGAGTCAAGAGAGACGCGTGATTTTCTTGAAATAACCGTGCTATGCTCAGATTCACTTCTCGAGCAGGCGGGTACGACGGACGAAATCTGCCGCTCCGTGGCCGCAGCGAGCGTACTGAGTCAAGAGAGACGCGTGATTTTCTTGAAATAAGCGTGCTATGCTCAGATTCACTTGTCGAGCAGACGGGTACGACAGACGAAATCTTCCGCTCCGTGGCCGCAGCGAGCGTACTAAGTCGAGAGAGACGCGTGATTTTCTTGAAATAAGCGTGCTATGCTCAGATTCACTTCTCGACCAGACGGGTACGACAGACGAAATCTTCCGCTCCGTTGCCGCAGCGAGCGTACTGAGTCAAGAGAGACGCGTGATCTTCTTGAAATAAGCGTGCTATGCTCAGATTCACTTGTCGAGCACACGGGTACGACAGACGAAATCTTCCCCTCCGTGGCCGCAGCGAGCGTACTAAGTCAAGATGGACGCGTGATTTTCTTGAAATAAGCGTGCTATGCTCAGATTCACTTGTCGAGCAGACGGGTACGACAGACGAAATCTTCCGCTCCGTGGCCGCAGCGAGCGTACTGAGTCAAGAGAGACGCGTGATTTTCTTGAAATAAGCGTGCTATGCTCAGATTCACTTGTCGAGCAGACGGGTACGACAGACGAAATCTTCCGCTCCGTGGCCGCAGCGAGCTTACTGAGTCAAGAGAGACGCGTGATTTTCTTGAAATAACAGTGCTATGCTCAGATTCACTTCTCGTGCAGTCGGGTACGACAGACGAAATCTTCCGCTCCGTGGCCCCAGCGAGCGTACTAAGTCAAGAGAGACGCGTGATTTTCTTGAAATAAGCGTGCTATGCTCCGATTCACTTCTCCACCAGACGGGTACGACAGACGAAATCTTCCGCACCGTTGCCGCAGCGAGCGTACTGAGTCGAGAGAGACGCGTGATTTTCTTGAAATAAGGGTGCTATGCTCAGATTCACTTGTCGAGCAGCGGGTTACGACAGACGAAATCTTCCGCTCCGTGGCCGCAGCGAGCGTACTAAGTCGAGAGAGACGCGTGATTTTCTCAAATAAGCGTGCTATGCTCAGATTCGCTTGTCGAGCAGACGGATACGACAGACGAAATCTTCCGCTCCGTGGCCGCAGCGAGCGTACTGAGTCAAGAGAGACGCGTGATTTTCTTGAAATAAGCGTGCTATGCTCAGATTCACTTGTCGAGCAGACGGGTAGGACAGACGAAATCTTCCGCTCCGTGGCTGCAGCGAGCGTACTAAGTCGAGAGAGACACGTGATTTTCTTGAAATAAGCGTGCTATGCTCAGATTCACTTGTCGAGCAGACGGGTACGACGGACGAAATCTTCCGCTCCGTGGCCGCAGCGAGCGTACTAAGTCAAGAGAGACGCGTGATTTTCTTGAAATAACCGTGCTATGCTCAGATTCACTTCTCGAGCAGGCGGGTACGACAGACGAAATCTTCCGCTCCGTGGCCGCAGCGAGCGTACAAAGTCGAGAGAGACGCGTGATTTTCTTGAAATAAGCGTGCTATGTTCAGATTCACTTGTCGAGCAGACGGTTACGACAGACGAAATCTTCCGCTCCGTGGCCGCAGCGAGCGTACTAAGTCGAGAGAGACGCGTGATTTTCTTGAAATAAGCGTGCTATGCCAGATTCACTTGTCGAGCACACGGGTACGACAGACGAAATCTTCCCCTCCGTGGCCGCAGCGAGCGTACTAAGTCAAGATGGACGCGTGATTTTCTTGAAATAAGCGTGCTATGTTAGGATTCACTTGTCGAGCAGACGGTTACGACAGACGAAATCTTCCGCTCCGTTGCCGCAGCGAGCGTACTGAGTCAAGAGAGACGCGTGATTTTCTTGAAATAAGCGTGCTATGCTCAGATTCACTCCTCCAGCAGACGGGTACGACAGACGAAATCTTCCGCTCCGTTGCCGCAGCGAGCGTACTGAGTCAAGAGAGACGCGTGATTTTCTTGAAATAAGCGTGCTATGCTCAGATTCACTTGTCGAGCAGACGGGTACGACAGACGAAATCTTCCGCTCCGTGGCCGCAGCGAGCGTACTGAGTCAAGAGAGACGCGTGATTTTCTTGAAATAAGCGTGCTATGCTCAGATTCACTTGTCGAGCAGACGGGTACGACAGACGAAATCTTCCGCTCCGTGGCCGCAGCGAGCTTACTGAGTCAAGAGAGACGCGTGATTTTCTTGAAATAACAGTGCTAGCTCAGATTCACTTCTCGAGCAGGCGGGTACGACAGACGAAATCTTCCGCTCCGTGGCCGCAACGAGCGTACTAAGTCGAGAAAGACGCGTGATTTTCTTGAAATAAGCGTGCTATGCTCAGATTCATTTGTCGAGCAGACGGGTACGACAGACGAAATCTTCCCCTCCGTGGCCGCAGCGAGCGTACTAAGTCAAGAGAGACGCGTGATTTTCTTGAAATAACAGTGCTATGCTCAGATTCACTTCTCGAGCAGGCGGTTACGACAGACTAAATCTTCCGCTCCGTGGCCGCAGCAAGCGTACTAAGTCGAGAGAGACGCGTGATTTTCTTGAAATAAGCGTGCTATGCTCAGATTCACTTCTCGAGCAGACGGGTACGACAGACGAAATCTTCCGCTCCGTTGCCGCAGCGAGCGTACTGAGTCGAGAGAGACGCGTGAGTTTCTTGAAATAAGGGTGCTATGTTCAGATTCACTTGTCGAGCAGCGGGTTACGACAGACGAAATCTTCCGCTCCGTGGCCGCAGCGAGCGTACTAAGTCGAGAGAGACGCGTGATTTTCTCAAATAAGCGTGCTATGCTCAGATTCACTTGTCGAGCAGACGGATACGACAGACGAAATCTTCCGCTCCGTGGCCGCAGCGAGCGTACTGAGTCAAGAGAGACGCGTGATTTTCTTGAAATAAGCGTGCTATGCTCAGATTCACTTGTCGAGCAGACGGGTAGGACAGACGAAATCTTCCGCTCCGTGGCTGCAGCGAGCGTACTAAGTCGAGAGAGACACGTGATTTTCTTGAAATAAGCGTGCTATGCTCAGATTCACTTGTCGAGCAGACGGGTACGACAGACGAAATCTTCCGCTCCGTGGCCGCAGCGAGCGTACTAAGTCAAGAGAGACGCGTGATTTTCTTGAAATAACCGTGCTATGCTCAGATTCACTTCTCGAGCAGGCGGGTACGACAGACGAAATCTTCCGCTCCGTGGCCGCAGCGAGCGTACAAAGTCGAGAGAGACGCGTGATTTTCTTGAAATAAGCGTGCTATGTTCAGATTCACTTGTCGAGCAGACGGTTACGACAGACGAAATCTTCCGCTCCGTGGCCGCAGCGAGCGTACTAAGTCGAGAGAGACGCGTGATTTTCTTGAAATAAGCGTGCTATGCCAGATTCACTTGTCGAGCACACGGGTACGACAGACGAAATCTTCCCCTCCGTGGCCGCAGCGAGCGTACTAAGTCAAGATGGAGGCGTGATTTTCTTGAAATAAGCGTGGTATGTTAGGATTCACTTGTCGAGCAGACGGTTACGACAGACGAAATCTTCCGATCCGTTGCCGCAGCGAGCGTACTGAGTCAAGAGAGACGCGTGATTTTCTTGAAATAAGCGTGCTATGCTCAGATTCACTCCTCCAGCAGACGGGTACGACAGACGAAATCTTCCGCTCCGTTGCCGCAGCGAGCGTACTGAGTCAAGAGAGACGCGTGATTTTCTTGAAATAAGCGTGCTATGCTCAGATTCACTTGTCGAGCAGACGGGTACGACAGACGAAATCTTCCGCTCCGTGGCCGCAGCGAGCGTACTGAGTCAAGAGAGACGCGTGATTTTCTTGAAATAAGCGTGCTATGCTCAGATTCACTTGTCGAGCAGACGGGTACGACAGACGAAATCTTCCGCTCCGTGGCCGCAGCGAGCTTACTGAGTCAAGAGAGACGCGTGATTTTCTTGAAATAACAGTGCTATGCTCAGATTCACTTCTCGAGCAGGCGGGTACGACAGACGAAATCTTCCGCTCCGTGGCCCCAGCGAGCGTACTAAGTCAAAAGAGACGCGTGATTTTCTTGAAATAAGCGTGCTATGTTCAGATTCACTTGTCGAGCAGACGGTTACGACAGACGAAATCTTCCGCTCCGTGGCCGCAGCGAGCGTACTAAGTCGAGAGAGACGCGTGATTTTCTTGAAATAAGCGTGCTATGCTCAGATTCACTTGTCGAGCAGACGGGTAGGACAGACGAAATCTTCCGCTCCGTGGCTGCAGCGAGCGTACTAAGTCGAGAGAGACACGTGATTTTCTTGAAATAAGCGTGCTATGCTCAGATTCACTTGTCGAGCAGACGGGTACGACAGACGAAATCTTCCGCTCCGTGGCCGCAGCGAGCGTACTAAGTCAAGAGAGACGCGTGATTTTCTTGAAATAACCGTGCTATGCTCAGATTCACTTCTCGAGCAGGCGGGTACGACAGACGAAATCTTCCGCTCCGTGGCCGCAGCGAGCGTACAAAGTCGAGAGAGACGCGTGATTTTCTTGAAATAAGCGTGCTATGTTCAGATTCACTTGTCGAGCAGACGGTTACGACAGACGAAATCTTCCGCTCCGTGGCCGCAGCGAGCGTACAAAGTCGAGAGAGACGCGTGATTTTCTTGAAATAAGCGTGCTATGCCAGATTCACTTGTCGAGCACACGGGTACGACAGACGAAATCTTCCCCTCCGTGGCCGCAGCGAGCGTACTAAGTCAAGATGGACGCGTGATTTTCTTGAAATAAGCGTGCTATGTTAGGATTCACTTGTCGAGCAGACGGTTACGACAGACGAAATCTTCCGCTCCGTTGCCGCAGCGAGCGTACTGAGTCAAGAGAGACACGTGATTTTCTTGAAATAAGCGTGCTATGCTCAGATTCACTCCTCCAGCAGACGGGTACGACAGACGAAATCTTCCGCTCCGTTGCCGCAGCGAGCGTACAAAGTCGAGAGAGACGCGTGATTTTCTTGAAATAAGCGTGCTATGTTCAGATTCACTTGTCGAGCAGACGGTTACGACAGACGAAATCTTCCGCTCCGTGGCCGCAGCGAGCGTACAAAGTCGAGAGAGACGCGTGATTTTCTTGAAATAAGCGTGCTATGCCAGATTCACTTGTCGAGCACACGGGTACGACAGACGAAATCTTCCCCTCCGTGGCCGCAGCGAGCGTACTAAGTCAAGATGGACGCGTGATTTTCTTGAAATAAGCGTGCTATGTTAGGATTCACTTGTCGAGCAGACGGTTACGACAGACGAAATCTTCCGCTCCGTTGCCGCAGCGAGCGTACTGAGTCAAGAGAGACACGTGATTTTCTTGAAATAAGCGTGCTATGCTCAGATTCACTCCTCCAGCAGACGGGTACGACAGACGAAATCTTCCGCTCCGTTGCCGCAGCGAGCGTACTGAGTCAAGAGAGACGCGTGATTTTCTTGAAATAAGCGTGCTATGCTCAGATTCACTTGTCGAGCAGACGGGTACGACAGACGAAATCTTCCGCTCCGTGGCCGCAGCGAGCTTACTGAGTCAAGAGAGACGCGTGATTTTCTTGAAATAACAGTGCTATGCTCAGATTCACTTCTCGAGCAGGCGGGTACGACAGACGAAATCTTCCGCTCCGTGGCTCCAGCGAGCGTACTAAGTCAAAAGAGACGCGTGATTTTCTTGAAATAAGCGTGCTATGCACAGATTCACTTCTCGAGCAGACGGGTACGACAGGCGAAATCTTCCGCTCCCTGGCCGCAGCGAGCGTACTGAGTCAAGAGAGACGCGTGATTTTCTTGAAATAACCTTGCTATGCTCAGATTCACTTCTCGAGCAGGCGGGTACGACAGTCGAAATCTTCCGATCCGTGGCCGCAGCGAGCGTACTGAGTCAAGAGAGACGCGTGATTTTCTTGAAATAAGCGTGCTATGCTCAGATTCACTTGTCGAGCAGAAGGGTACGACAGACGAAATCTTCCGCTCCGTGGCCGCAGCGAGCGTACTAAGTCGAGAGAGACGCGTGATTTTCTTGAAATAAGCGTGCTATGCTCAGATTCACTTGTCGAGCAGACGGGTACGACAGACGAAATCTGCCGCTCCATGGCCGCAGCGAGCGTACTGAGTCAAGAGAGACGCGTGATTTTCTTGAAATAACCGTGCTACGCTCAGATTCACTTCTCGAGCAGACGGGTATGACAGACGACATCTGCCGCTTCGTGGCCGCAGCGAGCGTACAGAGTCGAGAGAGACGCGTGATTTTCTTGAAAAAAGCGTGCTATGCTCTGATTCACTTCTCGAGCAGGCGGTTACGACAGACTAAATCTTCCGCTCCGTGGCCGCAGCGAGCGTACTAAATCGAGAGTGACGCGTGATTTTCTTGAAATAAGCGTGCTATGCTCAGATTCACTTCTCGAGCAGACGGGTACGACAGACGAAATCTTCCGCTCCGTTGCCGCAGCGAGCGTACTGAGTCGAGAGAGACGCGTGATTTTCTTGAAATAAGGGTGCTATGTTCAGATTCACTTGTCGAGCAGACGGATACGACAGACGAAATCTTCCGCTCCGTGGCCGCAGCGAGCGTACTGAGTCAAGAAAGACGCGTGATTTTCTTGAAATAACCGTGCTATGCTCAGATTCACTTCTCGAGCAGGCGGGTACGACGGACGAAATCTGCCGCTCCGTGGCCGCAGTGAGCGTACTAAGTCAAGAGAGACGCGTGATTTTCTTGAAATAACCGTGCTATGCTCAGATTCACTTCTCGAGCAGGCAGGTACGGCAGACGAAATCTTCCGCTCCGTGGCCGCAGCGAGCGTACTGAGTCAAGAGAGACGCGTGATTTTCTTGCAATAACAGTGCTATGCTCAGATTCACTTCTCGAGCAGGCGGGTACGACAGACGAAATCTTCCGCTCCGTTGCCGCAGCGAGCGTACTGAGTCAAGAGAGACGCGTGATTTTCTTGAAATAAGCGTGCTATGCTCCGATTCACTTCTCCAGCAGACGGGTACGACAGACGAAATCTTCCGCTCCGTGGCCGCAGCGAGCGTACTAAGTCGAGAGAGACGCGTGATTTTCTTGAAATAAGCGTGCTATGCTCAGATTCACTTGTCGAGCAGACGGGTACGACAGACGAAATCTTCCCCTCCATGGCCGCAGCGAGCGTACTAAGTCAAGAGAGACGTGTGATTGTCTTGAAATAAGGGTGCTATGTTCAGATTCACTTGTCGAGCAGAGGGTTACGACAGACGAAATCTTCCGCTCCGTGGCCGCAGCGAGCGTACTAAGTCGAGAGAGACGCGTGATTTTCTCAAATAAGCGTGCTATGCTCAGATTCACTTGTCGAGCAGACGGATACGACAGACGAAATCTTCCGCTCCGTGGCCGCAGCGAGCGTACTGAGTCAAGAGAGACGCGTGATTTTCTTGAAATAACCGTGCTATGCTCAGATTCACTTGTCGAGCAGACGGGTACGACAGACGAAATCTTCCGCTCCGTGGCCGCAGCGAGCTTACTGAGTCAAGAGAGACGCGTGATTTTCTTGAAATAACAGTGCTATGCTCAGATTCACTTCTCTAGCAGGCGGGTACGACAGACGAAATCTTCCGCTCCGTGGCCGCAGCGAGCGTACTAAGTCTAGAGAGACGCGTGATTTTCTTGAAATAAGCGTGCTATGCTCAGATTCACTTGTCGAGCAGACGGGTACGACAGACGAAATCTTCCCCTCCATGGCCGCAGCGAGCGTACTAAGTCAAGAGAGACGTGTGATTGTCTTGAAATAAGGGTGCTATGTTCAGATTCACTTGTCGAGCAGAGGGTTACGACAGACGAAATCTTCCGCTCCGTGGCCGCAGCGAGCGTACTAAGTCGAGAGAGACGCGTGATTTTCTCAAATAAGCGTGCTATGCTCAGATTCACTTGTCGAGCAGACGGATACGACAGACGAAATCTTCCGCTCCGTGGCCGCAGCGAGCGTACTGAGTCAAGAGAGACGCGTGATTTTCTTGAAATAACCGTGCTATGCTCAGATTCACTTCTCGAGCAGGCGGGTACGACGGACGAAATCTGCCGCTCCGTGGCCGCAGCGAGCGTACTGAGTCAAGAGAGACGCGTGATTTTCTTGAAATAAGCGTGCTATGCTCAGATTCACTTGTCGAGCAGACGGGTACGACAGACGAAATCTTCCGCTCCGTGGCCGCAGCGAGCGTACTAAGTCGAGAGAGACGCGTGATTTTCTTGAAATAAGCGTGCTATGCTCAGATTCACTTCTCGACCAGACGGGTACGACAGACGAAATCTTCCGCTCCGTTGCCGCAGCGAGCGTACTGAGTCAAGAGAGACGCGTGATCTTCTTGAAATAAGCGTGCTATGCTCAGATTCACTTGTCGAGCAGACGGGTACGACAGACGAAATCTTCCGCTCCGTGGCCGCAGCGAGCTTACTGAGTCAAGAGAGACGCGTGATTTTCTTGAAATAACAGTGCTATGCTCAGATTCACTTCTCTAGCAGGCGGGTACGACAGACGAAATCTTCCGCTCCGTGGCCGCAGCGAGCGTACTAAGTCGAGAGAGACGCGTGATTTTCTTGAAATAAGCGTGCTATGCTCAGATTCACTTGTCGAGCAGACGGGTACGACAGACGAAATCTTCCCCTCCATGGCCGCAGCGAGCGTACTAAGTCAAGAGAGACGTGTGATTGTCTTGAAATAAGGGTGCTATGTTCAGATTCACTTGTCGAGCAGAGGGTTACGACAGACGAAATCTTCCGCTCCGTGGCCGCAGCGAGCGTACTAAGTCGAGAGAGACGCGTGATTTTCTCAAATAAGCGTGCTATGCTCAGATTCACTTGTCGAGCAGACGGATACGACAGACGAAATCTTCCGCTCCGTGGCCGCAGCGAGCGTACTGAGTCAAGAGAGACGCGTGATTTTCTTGAAATAACCGTGCTATGCTCAGATTCACTTCTCGAGCAGGCGGGTACGACGGACGAAATCTGCCGCTCCGTGGCCGCAGCTAGCGTACTGAGTCAAGAGAGACGCGTGATTTTCTTGAAATAACCGTGCTATGCTCAGATTCACTTCTCGAGCAGGCGGGTACGACGGACGAAATCTTCCGCTCCGTGGCCGCAGCGAGCGTACTAAGTCGAGAAAGACGCGTGATTTTCTTGAAATAAGCGTGCTATGCTCAGATTCATTTGTCGAGCAGACGGGTACGACAGACGAAATCTTCCCCTCCGTGGCCGCAGCGAGCGTACTAAGTCAAGAGAGACGTGTGATTTTCTTGAAATAAGCGTGCTATGCTCAGATTCACTTGTCGAGCAGACGGGTACGACAGACGAAATCTTCCGCTCCGTGGCCGCAGCGAGCGTACTAAGTCGAGAGAGACGCGTGATTTTCTCAAATAAGCGTGCTATGCTCAGATTCACTTGTCGAGCAGACGGATACGACAGACGAAATCTTCCGCTCCGTGGCCGCAGCGAGCGTACTGAGTCAAGAGAGACGCGTGATTTTCTTGAAATAAGCGTGCTATGCTCAGATTCACTTGTCGAGCAGACGGGTAGGACAGACGAAATCTTCCGCTCCGTGGCTGCAGCGAGCGTACTAAGTCGAGAGAGACACGTGATTTTCTTGAAATAAGCGTGCTATGCTCAGATTCACTTGTCGAGCAGACGGGTACGACAGACGAAATCTTCCGCTCCGTGGCCGCAGCGAGCGTACTAAGTCAAGAGAGACGCGTGATTTTCTTGAAATAACCGTGCTATGCTCAGATTCACTTCTCGAGCAGGCGGGTACGACAGACGAAATCTTCCGCTCCGTGGCCGCAGCGAGCGTACAAAGTCGAGAGAGACGCGTGATTTTCTTGAAATAAGCGTGCTATGTTCAGATTCCCTTGTCGAGAAGACGGTTACGACAGACGAAATCTTCCGCTCCGTGGCCGCAGCGAGCGTACTAAGTCGAGAGAGACGCGTGATTTTCTTGAAATAAGCGTGCTATGCCAGATTCACTTGTCGAGCACACGGGTACGACAGACGAAATCTTCCCCTCCGTGGCCGCAGCGAGCGTACTAAGTCAAGATGGACGGGTGATTTTCTTGAAATAAGCGTGCTATGTTAGGATTCACTTGTCGAGCAGACGGTTACGACAGACGAAATCTTCCGCTCCGTTGCCGCAGCGAGCGTACTGATTCAAGAGAGACGCGTGATTTTCTTGAAATAAGCGTGCTATGCTCAGATTCACTCCTCCAGCAGACGGGTACGAATGACGAAATCTTCCGCTCCGTTGCCGCAGCGAGCGTACTGAGTCAAGAGAGACGCGTGATTTTCTTGAAATAAGCGTGCTATGCTCAGATTCACTTGTCGAGCAGACGGGTACGACAGACGAAATCTTCCGCTCCGTGGCCGCAGCGAGCGTACTGAGTCAAGAGAGACGCGTGATTTTCTTGAAATAAGCGTGCTATGCTCAGATTCACTTGTCGAGCAGACGGGTACGACAGACGAAATCTTCCGCTCCGTGGCCGCAGCGAGCTTACTGAGTCAAGAGAGACGCGTGATTTTCTTGAAATAACAGTGCTATGCTCAGATTCACTTCTCGAGCAGGCGGGTACGACAGACGAAATCTTCCGCTCTGTGGCCCCAGCGAGCGTACTAAGTCAAAAGAGACGCGTGATTTTCTTGAAATAAGCGTGCTATGCACAGATTCACTTCTCGAGCAGACGGGTACGACAGACGAAATCTTCCGCTCCCTGGCCGCAGCGAGCGTACTGAGTCAAGAGAGACGCGTGATTTTCTTGAAATAACCTTGCTATGCTCAGATTCACTTCTCGAGCAGGCGGGTACGACAGTCGAAATCTTCCGATCCGTGGCCGCAGCGAGCGTACTGAGTCAAGAGAGACGCGTGATTTTCTTGAAATAAGCGTGCTATGCTCAGATTCACTTGTCGAGCAGAAGGGTACGACAGACGAAATCTTCCGCTCCGTGGCCGCAGCGAGCGTACTAAGTCGAGAGAGACGCGTGATTTTCTTGAAATAAGCGTGCTATGCTCAGATTCACTTGTCGAGCAGATGGGTACGACAGACGAAATCTGCCGCTCCTAGGCCGCAGCGAGCGTACTGAGTCAAGAGAGACGCGTGATTTTCTTGAAATAACCGTGCTACGCTCAGATTCACTTCTCGAGCAGACGGGTATGACAGACGACATCTGCCGCATCGTGGCCGCAGCGAGCGTACAGAGTCGAGAGAGACGCGTGATTTTCTTGAAAAAAGCGTGCTATGCTCTGATTCACTTCTCGAGCAGGCGGTTACGACAGACTAAATCTTCCGCTCCGTGGCCGCAGCGAGCGTACTAAGTCGAGAGAGACGCGTGATTTTCTTGAAATAAGCGTGCTATGCTCAGATTCACTTGTCGAGCAGACGGGTACGACAGACGAAATCTTCCCCTCCATGGCCGCAGCGAGCGTACTAAGTCAAGAGAGACGTGTGATTGTCTTGAAATAAGGGTGCTATGTTCAGATTCACTTGTCGAGCAGAGGGTTACGACAGACGAAATCTTCCGCTCCGTGGCCGCAGCGAGCGTACTAAGTCGAGAGAGACGCGTGATTTTCTCAAATAAGCGTGCTATGCTCAGATTCACTTGTCGAGCAGACGGATACGACAGACGAAATCTTCCGCTCCGTGGCCGCAGCGAGCGTACTGAGTCAAGAGAGACGCGTGATTTTCTTGAAATAACCGTGCTATGCTCAGATTCACTTCTCGAGCAGGCGGGTACGACGGACGAAATCTGCCGCTCCGTGGCCGCAGCGAGCGTACTGAGTCAAGAGAGACGCGTGATTTTCTTGAAATAACCGTGCTATGCTCAGATTCACTTCTCGAGCAGGCGGGTACGACGGACAAAATCTTCCGCTCCGTGGCCGCAGCGAGCGTACTAAGTCGAGAAAGACGCGTGATTTTCTTGAAATAAGCGTGCTATGCTCAGATTCATTTGTCGAGCAGACGGGTACGACAGACGAAATCTTCCCCTCCGTGGCCGCAGCGAGCGTACTAAGTCAAGAGAGACGACTGGTTTTCTTGAAATAAGCGTGCTATGCTCAGATTCACTTGTCGAGCAGACGGGTACGACAGACGAAATCTTCCGCTCCGTGGCCGCAGCGAGCGTACTAAGTCGAGAGAGACGCGTGATTTTCTTGAAATAAGCGTGCTATGCTCAGATTCACTTCTCGACCAGACGGGTACGACAGACGAAATCTTCCGCTCCGTTGCCGCAGCGAGCGTACTGAGTCAAGAGAGACGCGTGATCTTCTTGAAATAAGCGTGCTATGCTCAGATTCACTTGTCGAGCAGACGGGTACGACAGACGAAATCTTCCGCTCCGTGGCCGCAGCGAGCTTACTGAGTCAAGAGAGACGCGTGATTTTCTTGAAATAACAGTGCTATGCTCAGATTCACTTCTCTAGCAGGCGGGTACGACAGACGAAATCTTCCGCTCCGTGGCCGCAGCGAGCGTACTAAGTCGAGAGAGACGCGTGATTTTCTTGAAATAAGCGTGCTATGCTCAGATTCACTTGTCGAGCAGACGGGTACGACAGACGAAATCTTCCCCTCCATGGCCGCAGCGAGCGTACTAAGTCAAGAGAGACGTGTGATTGTCTTGAAATAAGGGTGCTATGTTCAGATTCACTTGTCGAGCAGAGGGTTACGACAGACGAAATCTTCCGCTCCGTGGCCGCAGCGAGCGTACTAAGTCGAGAGAGACGCGTGATTTTCTCAAATAAGCGTGCTATGCTCAGATTCACTTGTCGAGCAGACGGATACGACAGACGAAATCTTCCGCTCCGTGGCCGCAGCGAGCGTACTGAGTCAAGAGAGACGCGTGATTTTCTTGAAATAACCGTGCTATGCTCAGATTCACTTCTCGAGCAGGCGGGTACGACGGACGAAATCTGCCGCTCCGTGGCCGCAGCGAGCGTACTGAGTCAAGAGAGACGCGTGATTTTCTTGAAATAACCGTGCTATGCTCAGATTCACTTCTCGAGCAGGCGGGTACGACGGACGAAATCTTCCGCTCCGTGGCCGCAGCGAGCGTACTAAGTCGAGAAAGACGCGTGATTTTCTTGAAATAAGCGTGCTATGCTCAGATTCATTTGTCGAGCAGACGGGTACGACAGACGAAATCTTCCCCTCCGTGGCCGCAGCGAGCGTACTAAGTCAAGAGAGACGTGTGATTTTCTTGAAATAAGCGTGCTATGCTCAGATTCACTTGTCGAGCAGACGGGTACGACAGACGAAATCTTCCGCTCCGTGGCCGCAGCGAGCGTACTAAGTCGAGAGAGACGCGTGATTTTCTCAAATAAGCGTGCTATGCTCAGATTCACTTGTCGAGCAGACGGATACGACAGACGAAATCTTCCGCTCCGTGGCCGCAGCGAGCGTACTGAGTCAAGAGAGACGCGTGATTTTCTTGAAATAAGCGTGCTATGCTCAGATTCACTTGTCGAGCAGACGGGTAGGACAGACGAAATCTTCCGCTCCGTGGCTGCAGCGAGCGTACTAAGTCGAGAGAGACACGTGATTTTCTTGAAATAAGCGTGCTATGCTCAGATTCACTTGTCGAGCAGACGGGTACGACAGACGAAATCTTCCGCTCCGTGGCCGCAGCGAGCGTACTAAGTCAAGAGAGACGCGTGATTTTCTTGAAATAACCGTGCTATGCTCAGATTCACTTCTCGAGCAGGCGGGTACGACAGACGAAATCTTCCGCTCCGTGGCCGCAGCGAGCGTACAAAGTCGAGAGAGACGCGTGATTTTCTTGAAATAAGCGTGCTATGTTCAGATTCACTTGTCGAGCAGACGGTTACGACAGACGAAATCTTCCGCTCCGTGGCCGCAGCGAGCGTACTAAGTCGAGAGAGACGCGTGATTTTCTTGAAATAAGCGTGCTATGCCAGATTCACTTGTCGAGCACACGGGTACGACAGACGAAATCTTCCCCTCCGTGGCCGCAGCGAGCGTACTAAGTCAAGATGGACGCGTGATTTTCTTGAAATAAGCGTGCTATGTTAGGATTCACTTGTCGAGCAGACGGTTACGACAGACGAAATCTTCCGCTCCGTTGCCGCAGCGAGCGTACTGATTCAAGAGAGACGCGTGATTTTCTTGAAATAAGCGTGCTATGCTCAGATTCACTCCTCCAGCAGACGGGTACGACAGACGAAATCTTCCGCTCCATTGCCGCAGCGAGCGTACTGAGTCAAGAGAGACGCGTGATTTTCTTGAAATAAGCGTGCTATGCTCAGATTCACTTGTCGAGCAGACGGGTACGACAGACGAAATCTTCCGCTCCGTGGCCGCAGCGAGCGTACTGAGTCAAGAGAGACGCGTGATTTTCTTGAAATAAGCGTGCTATGCTCAGATTCACTTGTCGAGCAGGCGGGTACGACAGACGAAATCTTCCGCTCCGTGGCCGCAGCGAGCTTACTGAGTCAAGAGAGACGCGTGATTTTCTTGAAATAACAGTGCTATGCTCAGATTCACTTCTCGAGCAGGCGGGTACGACAGACGAAATCTTCCGCTCCGTGGCCCCAGCGAGCGTACTAAGTCAAAAGAGACGCGTGATTTTCTTGAAATAAGCGTGCTATGCACAGATTCACTTCTCGAGCAGACGGGTACGACAGACGAAATCTTCCGCTCCCTGGCCGCAGCGAGCGTACTGAGTCAAGAGAGACGCGTGATTTTCTTGAAATAACCTTGCTATGCTCAGATTCACTTCTCGAGCAGGCGGGTACGACAGTCGAAATCTTCCGATCCGTGGCCGCAGCGAGCGTACTGAGTCAAGAGAGACGCGTGATTTTCTTGAAATAAGCGTGCTATGCTCAGATTCACTTGTCGAGCAGAAGGGTACGACAGACGAAATCTTCCGCTCCGTGGCCGCAGCGAGCGTACTAAGTCGAGAGAGACGCGTGATTTTCTTGAAATAAGCGTGCTATGCTCAGATTCACTTGTCGAGCAGACGGGTACGACAGACGAAATCTGCCGCTCCTAGGCCGCAGCGAGCGTACTGAGTCAAGAGAGACGCGTGATTTTCTTGAAATAACCGTGCTACGCTCAGATTCACTTCTCGAGCAGACGGGTATGACAGACGACATCTGCCGCTTCGTGGCCGCAGCGAGCGTACAGAGTCGAGAGAGACGCGTCATTTTCTTGAAAAAAGCGTGCTATGCTCTGATTCACTTCTCGAGCAGGCGGTTACGACAGACTAAATCTTCCGCTCCGTGGCCGCAGCGAGCGTACTAAATCGAGAGTGACGCGTGATTTTCTTGAAATAAGCGTGCTATGCTCAGATTCACTTCTCGAGCAGACGGGTACGACAGACGAAATCTTCCGCTCCGTTGCCGCAGCGAGCGTACTGAGTCGAGAGAGACCCGTGATTTTCTTGAAATAAGGGTGCTATGTTCAGATTCACTTGTCGAGCAGACGGATACGACAGACGAAATCTTCCGCTCCGTGGCCGCAGCGAGCGTACTGAGTCAAGAAAGACGCGTGATTTTCTTGAAATAACCGTGCTATGCTCAGATTCACTTCTCGAGCAGGCGGGTACGACGGACGAAATCTGCCGCTCCGTGGCCGCAGTGAGCGTACTAAGTCAAGAGAGACGCGTGATTTTCTTGAAATAACCGTGCTATGCTCAGATTCACTTCTCGAGCAGGCAGGTACGGCAGACGAAATCTTCCGCTCCGTGGCCGCAGCGAGCGTACTGAGTCAAGAGAGACGCGTGATTTTCTTGCAATAACAGTGCTATGCTCAGATTCACTTCTCGAGCAGGCGGGTACGACAGACGAAATCTTCCGCTCCGTTGCCGCAGCGAGCGTACTGAGTCAAGAGAGACGCGTGATTTTCTTGAAATAAGCGTGCTATGCTCCGATTCACTTCTCCAGCAGACGGGTACGACAGACGAAATCTTCCGCTCCGTTGCCGCAGCGAGCGTACTGAGTCAAGAGAGACGCGTGATTTTCTTGAAATAAGCGTGCTATGCTCAGATTCACTTGTCGAGCAGACGGGTAAGACAGACGAAATCTTCCGCTCCCGGGCCGCAGCGAGCGTACTGAGTCAAAAGAGACGCGTGATTTTCTTGAAATAAGCGTGCTATGCTCAGATTCACTTGTCGAGCAGACGGGTACGACAGACGAAATCTTCCGCTCCGTGGCCGCAGCGAGCTTACTGAGTCAAGAGAGACGCGTGATTTTCTTGAAATAACAGTGCTATGCTCAGATTCACTTCTCTAGCAGGCGGGTACGACAGACGAAATCTTCCGCTCCGTGGCCGCAGCGAGCGTACTAAGTCGAGAGAGACGCGTGATTTTCTTGAAATAAGCGTGCTATGCTCAGATTCACTTGTCGAGCAGACGGGTACGACAGACGAAATCTTCCCCTCCATGGCCGCAGCGAGCGTACTAAGTCAAGAGAGACGTGTGATTGTCTTGAAATAAGGGTGCTATGTTCAGATTCACTTGTCGAGCAGAGGGTTACGACAGACGAAATCTTCCGCTCCGTGGCCGCAGCGAGCGTACTAAGTCGAGAGAGACGCGTGATTTTCTCAAATAAGCGTGCTATGCTCAGATTCACTTGTCGAGCAGACGGATACGACAGACGAAATCTTCCGCTCCGTGGCCGCAGCGAGCGTACTGAGTCAAGAGAGACGCGTGATTTTCTTGAAATAACCGTGCTATGCTCAGATTCACTTCTCGAGCAGGCGGGTACGACGGACGAAATCTGCCGCTCCGTGGCCGCAGCGAGCGTACTGAGTCAAGAGAGACGCGTGATTTTCTTGAAATAAGCGTGCTATGCTCAGATTCACTTGTCGAGCAGACGGGTAGGACAGACGACATCTTCCGCTCCGTGGCTGCAGCGAGCGTACTAAGTCGAGAGAGACACGTGATTTTCTTGAAATAAGCGTGCTATGCTCAGATTCACTTGTCGAGCAGACGGGTACGACAGACGAAATCTTCCGCTCCGTGGCCGCAGCGAGCGTACTAAGTCAAGAGACGCGTGATTTTCTTGAAATAACCGTGCTATGCTCAGATTCACTTCTCGAGCAGGCGGGTGCGACAGACGAAATCTTCCGCTCCGTGGCCGCAGCGAGCGTACAAAGTCGAGAGAGACGCGTGATTTTCTTGAAATAAGCGTGCTATGCTCAGATTCACTTGTCGAGCAGACGGGTACGACAGACGAAATCTTCCGCTCCGTGGCCGCAGCGAGCGTACTGAGTCAAGAGAGACGCGTGATTTTCTTGAAATAAGCGTGCTATGCTCAGATTCACTTGTCGAGCAGACGGGTACGACAGACGAAATCTTCCGCTCCGTGGCCGCAGCGAGCGTACTGAGTCAAGAGAGACGCGTGATTTTCTTGAAATAAGCGTGCTATGCTCAGATTCACTTGTCGAGCAGACGGGTACGACAGACGAAATCTGCCGCTCCATGGCCGCAGCGAGCGTACTGAGTCAAGAGAGACGCGTGATTTTCTTGAAATAACCGTGCTATGCTCAGATTCACTTGTCGAGCAGACGGGTACGACAGACGAAATCTGCCGCTTCGTGGCCGCAGCGAGCGTACAGAGTCGAGAGAGACGCGTGATTTTCTTGAAAAAAGCGTCCTATGCTCAGATTCACTTCTCGAGCAGACGGGTACGACAGACGAAATCTGCCGCTCCGTGGCCGCAGCGAGCGTACTGAGTCAAGAGAGAAGCGTGATTTTCTTGAAATAACCGTGGTATGCCCACATTCACTTCTCGAGCAGGCGGGTACGACAGACGAAATCTGCCGCTCCGTGGCCGCAGTGAGCGTACTGAGTCAAGAGAGACGCGTGAGTTTCTTGAAATAACCGTGCTATGCTCCCATTCACTTCTCGAGAAGGCGGGTACGACAGACCAAATCTTCCGCTCCGTGGCCGCAGCGAGCGTACTGAGTCAAGAGAGACGCGTGATTTTCTTCAAATAAGCGTGCTATGCTCAGATTCACTTGTCGAGCAGACGGGTACGACAGACGAAATCTTCCGCTCCGTGGCCGCAGCGAGCGTACTGAGTCAAGAGAGACGCGTGATTTTCTTGAAATAACCGTGCTATGCTCAGATTCACTTCTCGAGCAGGCGGGTACGACGGACGAAATCTGCCGCTCCGTGGCCGCAGCGAGCGTACTGAGTCAAGAGAGACGCGTGATTTTCTTGAAATAACCGTGCTATGCTCAGATTCACTTCTCGAGCAGGCGGGTACGACGGACAAAATCTTCCGCTCCGTGGCCGCAGCGAGCGTACTAAGTCGAGAAAGACGCGTGATTTTCTTGAAATAAGCGTGCTATGCTCAGATTCATTTGTCGAGCAGACGGGTACGACAGACGAAATCTTCCCCTCCGTGGCCGCAGCGAGCGTACTAAGTCAAGAGAGACGACTGGTTTTCTTGAAATAAGCGTGCTATGCTCAGATTCACTTGTCGAGCAGACGGGTACGACAGACGAAATCTTCCGCTCCGTGGCCGCAGCGAGCGTACTAAGTCGAGAGAGACGCGTGATTTTCTTGAAATAAGCGTGCTATGCTCAGATTCACTTCTCGAGCAGGCGGGTACGACAGACGAAATCTTCCGCTCCGTGGCCGCAGCGAGCGTACTGAGTCAAGAGAGACGCGTGATTTTCTTGAAATAAGCGTGCTATGCTCAGATTCACTTGTCGAGCAGACGGGTACGACAGACGAAATCTGCCGCTCCGTGGCCGCAGCGAGCGTACTGAGTCAAGAGAGACGCGTGATTTTCTTGAAATAACCGTGCTATGCTCAGATTCACTTGTCGAGCAGACGGGTACGACAGACGAAATCTGCCGCTTCGTGGCCGCAGCGAGCGTACAGAGTCGAGAGAGACGCGTGATTTTCTTGAAAAAAGCGTCCTATGCTCAGATTCACTTCTCGAGCAGACGGGTACGACAGACGAAATCTGCCGCTCCGTGGCCGCAGCGAGCGTACTGAGTCAAGAGAGAAGCGTGATTTTCTTGAAATAACCGTGGTATGCCCACATTCACTTCTCAAGCAGGCGGGTACGACAGACGAAATCTGCCGCTCCGTGGCCGCAGTGAGCGTACTGAGTCAAGAGAGACGCGTGAGTTTCTTGAAATAACCGTGCTATGCTCCCATTCACTTCTCGAGAAGGCGGGTACGACAGACCAAATCTTCCGCTCCGTGGCCGCAGCGAGCGTACTGAGTCAAGAGAGACGCGTGATTTTCTTCAAATAAGCGTGCTATGCTCAGATTCACTTGTCGAGCAGACGGGTACGACAGACGAAATCTTCCGCTCCGTGGCCCCAGCGAGCGTACTAAGTCGAGAGAGACGCGTGATTTTCTTGAAATAAGCGTGCTATGATCAGATTCGCTTCTCGAGCAGATGGGTACGACAGACGAAATCTTCCGCTCCGTTGCCGCAGCGAGCATACTGAGTCAAGAGAGACGCGTGATGTTCTTGAAATAAGCGTGCTATGCTCAGATTCAGTTGTCGAGCAGACGGGTACGACAGACGAAATCTTCCGCTCCGTTACGGCAGCGAGCGTACTGAGTCAAGAGAGACGCGTGATTTTCTTGAAATAAGCGTGCTATGCTCAGATTCACTTGTCGAGCAGACGGGTACGACGGACGAAATCTGCCGATCCGTGGCCGCAGCGAGCGTACTAAGTCAAGAGAGACGCGTGATTTTCTTGAAATAACCGTGTTATGCTCAGAATCACTTCTCGAGCAGGCGGGTACGACAGACGAAATCTTCCGCTCCGTGGCCGCAGCGAGCGTACTGAGTCAAGAGAGACGCGTGATATTCTTGAAATAAGCGTGCTATGCCAGATTCACTTGTCGAGCACACGGGTACGACAGACGAAATCTTCCCCTCCGTGGCCGCAGCGAGCGTACTAAGTCAAGATGGACGCGTGATTTTCTTGAAATAAGCGTGCTATGTTAGGATTCACTTGTCGAGCAGACGGTTACGACAGACGAAATCTTCCGCTCCGTTGCCGCAGCGAGCGTACTGAGTCAAGAGAGACGCGTGATTTTCTTGAAATAAGCGTGCTATGCTCAGATTCACTCCTCCAGCAGACGGGTACGACAGACGAAATCTTCCGCTCCGTTGCCGCAGCGAGCGTACTGAGTCAAGAGAGACGCGTGATTTTCTTGAAATAAGCGTGCTATGCTCAGATTCACTTGTCGAGCAGACGGGTACGACAGACGAAATCTTCCGCTCCGTGGCCGCAGCGAGCGTACTGAGTCAAGAGAGACGCGTGATTTTCTTGAAATAAGCGTGCTATGCTCAGATTCACTTGTCGAGCAGACGGGTACGACAGACGAAATCTTCCGCTCCGTGGCCGCAGCGAGCTTACTGAGTCAAGAGAGACGCGTGATTTTCTTGAAATAACAGTGCTATGCTCAGATTCACTTCTCGAGCAGGCGGGTACGACAGACGAAATCTTCCGCTCCGTGGCCCCAGCGAGCGTACTAAGTCAAAAGAGACGCGTGATTTTCTTGAAATAAGCGTGCTATGTACAGATTCACTTCTCGAGCAGACGGGTACGACAGACGAAATCTTCCGCTCCCTGGCCGCAGCGAGCGTACTGAGTCAAGAGAGACGCGTGATTTTCTTGAAATAACCTTGCTATGCTCAGATTCACTTGTCGAGCAGACGGGTACGACAGACGAAATCTTCCGCTCCGTGGCCGCAGCGAGCGTACTGAGTCAAGAGAGACGCGTGATTTTCTTGAAATAAGCGTGCTATGCTCAGATTCACTTGTCGAGCAGACGGGTACGACAGACGAAATCTTCCGCTCCGTGGTCGCAGCGAGCTTACTGAGTCAAGAGAGACGCGTGATTTTCTTGAAATAACAGTGCTATGCTCAGATTCACTTCTCGAGCAGGCGGGTACGACAGACGAAATCTTCCGCTCCGTGGCCCCAGCGAGCGTACTAAGTCAAAAGAGACGCGTGATTTTCTTGAAATAAGCGTGCTATGTACAGATTCACTTCTCGAGCAGACGGGTACGACAGACGAAATCTTCCGCTCCCTGGCCGCAGCGAGCGTACTGAGTCAAGAGAGACGCGTGATTTTCTTGAAATAACAGTGCTATGCTCAGATTCACTTCTCTAGCAGGCGGGTACGACAGACGAAATCTTCCGCTCCGTGGCCGCAGCGAGCGTACTAAGTCGAGAGAGACGCGTGATTTTCTTGAAATAAGCGTGCTATGCTCAGATTCACTTGTCGAGCAGACGGGTACGACAGACGAAATCTTCCCCTCCATGGCCGCAGCGAGCGTACTAAGTCAAGAGAGACGTGTGATTGTCTTGAAATAAGGGTGCTATGTTCAGATTCACTTGTCGAGCAGAGGGTTACGACAGACGAAATCTTCCGCTCCGTGGCCGCAGCGAGCGTACTAAGTCGAGAGAGACGCGTGATTTTCTCAAATAAGCGTGCTATGCTCAGATTCACTTGTCGAGCAGACGGGTAAGACAGACGAAATATTCCGCTCCGGGGCCGCAGCGAGCGTACTGAGTCAAAAGAGACGCGTGATTTTCTTGAAATAAGCGTGCTATGCTCAGATTCACTTGTCGAGCAGACGGGTACGACAGACGAAATCTTCCGCTCCGTGGCCGCAGCGAGCTTACTGAGTCAAGAGAGACGCGTGATTTTCTTGAAATAACAGTGCTATGCTCAGATTCACTTCTCTAGCAGGCGGGTACGACAGACGAAATCTTCCGCTCCGTGGCCGCAGCGAGCGTACTAAGTCGAGAGAGACGCGTGATTTTCTTGAAATAAGCGTGCTATGCTCAGATTCACTTGTCGAGCAGACGGGTACGACAGACGAAATCTTCCCCTCCATGGCCGCAGCGAGCGTACTAAGTCAAGAGAGACGTGTGATTGTCTTGAAATAAGGGTGCTATGTTCAGATTCACTTGTCGAGCAGAGGGTTACGACAGACGAAATCTTCCGCTCCGTGGCCGCAGCGAGCGTACTAAGTCGAGAGAGACGCGTGATTTTCTCAAATAAGCGTGCTATGCTCAGATTCACTTGTCGAGCAGACGGATACGACAGACGAAATCTTCCGCTCCGTGGCCGCAGCGAGCGTACTGAGTCAAGAGAGACGCGTGATTTTCTTGAAATAACCGTGCTATGCTCAGATTCACTTCTCGAGCAGGCGGGTATGACGGACGAAATCTGCCGCTCCGTGGCCGCAGCGAGCGTACTGAGTCAAGAGAGACGCGTGATTTTCTTGAAATAAGCGTGCTATGCTCAGATTCACTTGTCGAGCAGACGGGTAGGACAGACGACATCTTCCGCTCCGTGGCTGCAGCGAGCGTACTAAGTCGAGAGAGACACGTGATTTTCTTGAAATAAGCGTGCTATGCTCAGATTCACTTGTTGAGCAGACGGGTACGACAGACGAAATCTTCCGCTCCGTGGCCGCAGCGAGCGTACTAAGTCAAGAGACGCGTGATTTTCTTGAAATAACCGTGCTATGCTCAGATTCACTTCTCGAGCAGGCGGGTGCGACAGACGAAATCTTCCGCTCCGTGGCCGCAGCGAGCGTACAAAGTCGAGAGAGACGCGTGATTTTCTTGAAATAAGCGTGCTATGCTCAGATTCACTTGTCGAGCAGACGGGTACGACAGACGAAATCTTCCGCTCCGTGGCCGCAGCGAGCGTACTGAGTCAAGAGAGACGCGTGATTTTCTTGAAATAAGCGTGCTATGCTCAGATTCACTTGTCGAGCAGACGGGTACGACAGACGAAATCTGCCGCTCCATGGCCGCAGCGAGCGTACTGAGTCAAGAGAGACGCGTGATTTTCTTGAAATAACCGTGCTATGCTCAGATTCACTTGTCGAGCAGACGGGTACGACAGACGAAATCTGCCGCTTCGTGGCCGCAGCGAGCGTACAGAGTCGAGAGAGACGCGTGATTTTCTTGAAAAAAGCGTCCTATGCTCAGATTCACTTCTCGAGCAGACGGGTACGGCAGACGAAATCTGCCGCTCCGTGGCCGCAGCGAGCGTACTGAGTCAAGAGAGAAGCGTGATTTTCTTGAAATAACCGTGGTATGCCCACATTCACTTCTCGAGCAGGCGGGTACGACAGACGAAATCTGCCGCTCCGTGGCCGCAGTGAGCGTACTGAGTCAAGAGAGACGCGTGAGTTTCTTGAAATAACCGTGCTATGCTCCCATTCACTTCTCGAGAAGGCGGGTACGACAGACCAAATCTTCCGCTCCGTGGCCGCAGCGAGCGTACTGAGTCAAGAGAGACGCGTGATTTTCTTCAAATAAGCGTGCTATGCTCAGATTCACTTGTCGAGCAGACGGGTACGACAGACGAAATCTTCCGCTCCGTGGCCGCAGCGAGCGTACTAAGTCGAGAGAGACGCGTGATTTTCTTGAAATAAGCGTGCTATGATCAGATTCGCTTCTCGAGCAGATGGGTACGACAGACGAAATCTTCCGCTCCGTTGCCGCAGCGAGCATACTGAGTCAAGAGAGACGCGTGATGTTCTTGAAATAAGCGTGCTATGCTCAGATTCAGTTGTCGAGCAGACGGGTACGACAGACGAAATCTTCCGCTCCGTTGCGGCAGCGAGCGTACTGAGTCAAGAGAGACGCGTGATTTTCTTGAAATAAGCGTGCTATGCTCAGATTCACTTGTCGAGCAGACGGGTACGACGGACGAAATCTGCCGATCCGTGGCCGCAGCGAGCGTACTAAGTCAAGAGAGACGCGTGATTTTCTTGAAATAACCGTGTTATGCTCAGATTCACTTCTCGAGCAGGCGGGTACGACAGACGAAATCTTCCGCTCCGTGGCCGCAGCGAGCGTACTGAGTCAAGAGAGACGCGTGATATTCTTGAAATAACCGTGCTATGCTCAGATTCACTTCTCGAGCAGGCGGGTACGACAGACGAAATCTTCCGCTCCGTGGCCGCAGCGAGCGTACTGAGTCAAGAGAGACGCGTGATTTTCTTGAAATAAGCGTGCTATGCTCAGATTCACTTGTCGAGCAGACGGGTACGACAGACGAAATCTGCCGCTCCGTGGCCGCAGCGAGCGTACTGAGTCAAGAGAGACGCGTGATTTTCTTGAAATAACCGTGCTATGCTCAGATTCACTTGTCGAGCAGACGGGTACGACAGACGAAATCTGCCGCTTCGTGGCCGCAGCGAGCGTACAGAGTCGAGAGAGACGCGTGATTTTCTTGAAAAAAGCGTCCTATGCTCAGATTCACTTCTCGAGCAGACGGGTACGACAGACGAAATCTGCCGCTCCGTGGCCGCAGCGAGCGTACTGAGTCAAGAGAGAAGCGTGATTTTCTTGAAATAACCGTGGTATGCCCACATTCACTTCTCAAGCAGGCGGGTACGACAGACGAAATCTGCCGCTCCGTGGCCGCAGTGAGCGTACTGAGTCAAGAGAGACGCGTGAGTTTCTTGAAATAACCGTGCTATGCTCCCATTCACTTCTCGAGAAGGCGGGTACGACAGACCAAATCTTCCGCTCCGTGGCCGCAGCGAGCGTACTGAGTCAAGAGAGACGCGTGATTTTCTTCAAATAAGCGTGCTATGCTCAGATTCACTTGTCGAGCAGACGGGTACGACAGACGAAATCTTCCCCTCCATGGCCGCAGCGAGCGTACTAAGTCAAGAGAGACGTGTGATTGTCTTGAAATAAGGGTGCTATGTTCAGATTCACTTGTCGAGCAGAGGGTTACGACAGACGAAATCTTCCGCTCCGTGGCCGCAGCGAGCGTACTAAGTCGAGAGAGACGCGTGATTTTCTCAAATAAGCGTGCTATGCTCAGATTCACTTGTCGAGCAGACGGGTAAGACAGACGAAATATTCCGCTCCGGGGCCGCAGCGAGCGTACTGAGTCAAAAGAGACGCGTGATTTTCTTGAAATAAGCGTGCTATGCTCAGATTCACTTGTCGAGCAGACGGGTACGACAGACGAAATCTTCCGCTCCGTGGCCGCAGCGAGCTTACTGAGTCAAGAGAGACGCGTGATTTTCTTGAAATAACAGTGCTATGCTCAGATTCACTTCTCTAGCAGGCGGGTACGACAGACGAAATCTTCCGCTCCGTGGCCGCAGCGAGCGTACTAAGTCGAGAGAGACGCGTGATTTTCTTGAAATAAGCGTGCTATGCTCAGATTCACTTGTCGAGCAGACGGGTACGACAGACGAAATCTTCCCCTCCATGGCCGCAGCGAGCGTACTAAGTCAAGAGAGACGTGTGATTGTCTTGAAATAAGGGTGCTATGTTCAGATTAACTTGTCGAGCAGAGGGTTACGACAGACGAAATCTTCCGCTCCGTGGCCGCAGCGAGCGTACTAAGTCGAGAGAGACGCGTGATTTTCTCAAATAAGCGTGCTATGCTCAGATTCACTTGTCGAGCAGACGGATACGACAGACGAAATCTTCCGCTCCGTGGCCGCAGCGAGCGTACTGAGTCAAGAGAGACGCGTGATTTTCTTGAAATAACCGTGCTATGCTCAGATTCACTTCTCGAGCAGGCGGGTACGACGGACGAAATCTGCCGCTCCGTGGCCGCAGCGAGCGTACTGAGTCAAGAGAGACGCGTGATTTTCTTGAAATAAGCGTGCTATGCTCAGATTCACTTGTCGAGCAGACGGGTAGGACAGACGACATCTTCCGCTCCGTGGCTGCAGCGAGCGTACTAAGTCGAGAGACACGTGATTTTCTTGAAATAAGCGTGCTATGCTCAGATTCACTTGTTGAGCAGACGGGTACGACAGACGAAATCTTCCGCTCCGTGGCCGCAGCGAGCGTACTGAGTCAAGAGAGACGCGTGATATTCTTGAAATAACCGTGCTATGCTCAGATTCACTTCTCGAGCAGGCGGGTACGACAGACGAAATCTTCCGCTCCGTGGCCGCAGCGAGCGTACTGAGTCAAGAGAGACGCGTGATTTTCTTGAAATAAGCGTGCTATGCTCAGATTCACTTGTCGAGCAGACGGGTACGACAGACGAAATCTGCCGCTCCGTGGCCGCAGCGAGCGTACTGAGTCAAGAGAGACGCGTGATTTTCTTGAAATAACCGTGCTATGCTCAGATTCACTTGTCGAGCAGACGGGTACGACAGACGAAATCTGCCGCTTCGTGGCCGCAGCGAGCGTACAGAGTCGAGAGAGACGCGTGATTTTCTTGAAAAAAGCGTCCTATGCTCAGATTCACTTCTCGAGCAGACGGGTACGACAGACGAAATCTGCCGCTCCGTGGCCGCAGCGAGCGTACTGAGTCAAGAGAGAAGCGTGATTTTCTTGAAATAACCGTGGTATGCCCACATTCACTTCTCAAGCAGGCGGGTACGACAGACGAAATCTGCCGCTCCGTGGCCGCAGTGAGCGTACTGAGTCAAGAGAGACGCGTGAGTTTCTTGAAATAACCGTGCTATGCTCCCATTCACTTCTCGAGAAGGCGGGTACGACAGACCAAATCTTCCGCTCCGTGGCCGCAGCGAGCGTACTGAGTCAAGAGAGACGCGTGATTTTCTTCAAATAAGCGTGCTATGCTCAGATTCACTTGTCGAGCAGACGGGTACGACAGACGAAATCTTCCCCTCCATGGCCGCAGCGAGCGTACTAAGTCAAGAGAGACGTGTGATTGTCTTGAAATAAGGGTGCTATGTTCAGATTCACTTGTCGAGCAGAGGGTTACGACAGACGAAATCTTCCGCTCCGTGGCCGCAGCGAGCGTACTAAGTCGAGAGAGACGCGTGATTTTCTCAAATAAGCGTGCTATGCTCAGATTCACTTGTCGAGCAGACGGGTAAGACAGACGAAATATTCCGCTCCGGGGCCGCAGCGAGCGTACTGAGTCAAAAGAGACGCGTGATTTTCTTGAAATAAGCGTGCTATGCTCAGATTCACTTGTCGAGCAGACGGGTACGACAGACGAAATCTTCCGCTCCGTGGCCGCAGCGAGCTTACTGAGTCAAGAGAGACGCGTGATTTTCTTGAAATAACAGTGCTATGCTCAGATTCACTTCTCTAGCAGGCGGGTACGACAGACGAAATCTTCCGCTCCGTGGCCGCAGCGAGCGTACTAAGTCGAGAGAGACGCGTGATTTTCTTGAAATAAGCATGCTATGCTCAGATTCACTTGTCGAGCAGACGGGTACGACAGACGAAATCTTCCCCTCCATGGCCGCAGCGAGCGTACTAAGTCAAGAGAGACGTGTGATTGTCTTGAAATAAGGGTGCTATGTTCAGATTCACTTGTCGAGCAGAGGGTTACGACAGACGAAATCTTCCGCTCCGTGGCCGCAGCGAGCGTACTAAGTCGAGAGAGACGCGTGATTTTCTCAAATAAGCGTGCTATGCTCAGATTCACTTGTCGAGCAGACGGATACGACAGACGAAATCTTCCGCTCCGTGGCCGCAGAGAGCGTACTGAGTCAAGAGAGACGCGTGATTTTCTTGAAATAACCGTGCTATGCTCAGATTCACTTCTCGAGCAGGCGGGTACGACGGACGAAATCTGCCGCTCCGTGGCCGCAGCGAGCGTACTGAGTCAAGAGAGACGCGTGATTTTCTTGAAATAAGCGTGCTATGCTCAGATTCACTTGTCGAGCAGACGGGTAGGACAGACGACATCTTCCGCTCCGTGGCTGCAGCGAGCGTACTAAGTCGAGAGAGACACGTGATTTTCTTGAAATAAGCGTGCTATGCTCAGATTCACTTGTTGAGCAGACGGGTACGACAGACGAAATCTTCCGCTCCGTGGCCGCAGCGAGCGTACTAAGTCAAGAGACGCGTGATTTTCTTGAAATAACCGTGCTATGCTCAGATTCACTTCTCGAGCAGGCGGGTGCGACAGACGAAATCTTCCGCTCCGTGGCCGCAGCGAGCGTACAAAGTCGAGAGAGACGCGTGATTTTCTTGAAATAAGCGTGCTATGCTCAGATTCACTTGTCGAGCAGACGGGTACGACAGACGAAATCTTCCGCTCCGTGGCCGCAGCGAGCGTACTGAGTCAAGAGAGACGCGTGATTTTCTTGAAATAAGCGTGCTATGCTCAGATTCACTTGTCGAGCAGACGGGTACGACAGACGAAATCTGCCGCTCCATGGCCGCAGCGAGCGTACTGAGTCAAGAGAGACGCGTGATTTTCTTGAAATAACCGTGCTATGCTCAGATTCACTTGTCGAGCAGACGGGTACGACAGACGAAATCTGCCGCTTCGTGGCCGCAGCGAGCGTACAGAGTCGAGAGAGACGCGTGATTTTCTTGAAAAAAGCGTCCTATGCTCAGATTCACTTCTCGAGCAGACGGGTACGACAGACGAAATCTGCCGCTCCGTGGCCGCAGCGAGCGTACTGAGTCAAGAGAGAAGCGTGATTTTCTTGAAATAACCGTGGTATGCCCACATTCACTTCTCGAGCAGGCGGGTACGACAGACGAAATCTGCCGCTCCGTGGCCGCAGTGAGCGTACTGAGTCAAGAGAGACGCGTGAGTTTCTTGAAATAACCGTGCTATGCTCCCATTCACTTCTCGAGAAGGCGGGTACGACAGACCAAATCTTCCGCTCCGTGGCCGCAGCGAGCGTACTGAGTCAAGAGAGACGCGTGATTTTCTTCAAATAAGCGTGCTATGCTCAGATTCACTTGTCGAGCAGACGGGTACGACAGACGAAATCTTCCGCTCCGTGGCCGCAGCGAGCGTACTAAGTCGAGAGAGACGCGTGATTTTCTTGAAATAAGCGTGCTATGATCAGATTCGCTTCTCGAGCAGATGGGTACGACAGACGAAATCTTCCGCTCCGTTGCCGCAGCGAGCATACTGAGTCAAGAGAGACGCGTGATGTTCTTGAAATAAGCGTGCTATGCTCAGATTCAGTTGTCGAGCAGACGGGTACGACAGACGAAATCTTCCGCTCCGTTGCGGCAGCGAGCGTACTGAGTCAAGAGAGACGCGTGATTTTCTTGAAATAAGCGTGCTATGCTCAGATTCACTTGTCGAGCAGACGGGTACGACGGACGAAATCTGCCGATCCGTGGCCGCAGCGAGCGTACTAAGTCAAGAGAGACGCGTGATTTTCTTGAAATAACCGTGTTATGCTCAGATTCACTTCTCGAGCAGGCGGGTACGACAGACGAAATCTTCCGCTCCGTGGCCGCAGCGAGCGTACTGAGTCAAGAGAGACGCGTGATATTCTTGAAATAACCGTGCTATGCTCAGATTCACTTCTCGAGCAGGCGGGTACGACAGACGAAATCTTCCGCTCCGTGGCCGCAGCGAGCGTACTGAGTCAAGAGAGACGCGTGATTTTCTTGAAATAAGCGTGCTATGCTCAGATTCACTTGTCGAGCAGACGGGTACGACAGACGAAATCTGCCGCTCCGTGGCCGCAGCGAGCGTACTGAGTAGAGAGAGACGCGTGATTTTCTTGAAATAACCGTGCTATGCTCAGATTCACTTGTCGAGCAGACGGGTACGACAGACGAAATCTGCCGCTTCGTGGCCGCAGCGAGCGTACAGAGTCGAGAGAGACGCGTGATTTTCTTGAAAAAAGCGTCCTATGCTCAGATTCACTTCTCGAGCAGACGGGTACGACAGACGAAATCTGCCGCTCCGTGGCCGCAGCGAGCGTACTGAGTCAAGAGAGAAGCGTGATTTTCTTGAAATAACCGTGGTATGCCCACATTCACTTCTCAAGCAGGCGGGTACGACAGACGAAATCTGCCGCTCCGTGGCCGCAGTGAGCGTACTGAGTCAAGAGAGACGCGTGAGTTTCTTGAAATAACCGTGCTATGCTCCCATTCACTTCTCGAGAAGGCGGGTACGACAGACCAAATCTTCCGCTCCGTGGCCGCAGCGAGCGTACTGAGTCAAGAGAGACGCGTGATTTTCTTCAAATAAGCGTGCTATGCTCAGATTCACTTGTCGAGCAGACGGGTACGACAGACGAAATCTTCCGCTCCGTGGCCCCAGCGAGCGTACTAAGTCGAGAGAGACGCGTGATTTTCTTGAAATAAGCGTGCTATGATCAGATTCGCTTCTCGAGCAGATGGGTACGACAGACGAAATCTTCCGCTCCGTTGCCGCAGCGAGCATACTGAGTCAAGAGAGACGCGTGATGTTCTTGAAATAAGCGTGCTATGCTCAGATTCAGTTGTCGAGCAGACGGGTACGACAGACGAAATCTTCCGCTCCGTTACGGCAGCGAGCGTACTGAGTCAAGAGAGACGCGTGATTTTCTTGAAATAAGCGTGCTATGCTCAGATTCACTTGTCGAGCAGACGGGTACGACGGACGAAATCTGCCGATCCGTGGCCGCAGCGAGCGTACTAAGTCAAGAGAGACGCGTGATTTTCTTGAAATAACCGTGTTATGCTCAGATTCACTTCTCGAGCAGGCGGGTACGACAGACGAAATCTTCCGCTCCGTGGCCGCAGCGAGCGTACTGAGTCAAGAGAGACGCGTGATATTCTTGAAATAAGCGTGCTATGCCAGATTCACTTGTCGAGCACACGGGTACGACAGACGAAATCTTCCCCTCCGTGGCCGCAGCGAGCGTACTAAGTCAAGATGGACGCGTGATTTTCTTGAAATAAGCGTGCTATGTTAGGATTCACTTGTCGAGCAGACGGTTACGACAGACGAAATCTTCCGCTCCGTTGCCGCAGCGAGCGTACTGAGTCAAGAGAGACGCGTGATTTTCTTGAAATAAGCGTGCTATGCTCAGATTCACTCCTCCAGCAGACGGGTACGACAGACGAAATCTTCCGCTCCGTTGCCGCAGCGAGCGTACTGAGTCAAGAGAGACGCGTGATTTTCTTGAAATAAGCGTGCTATGCTCAGATTCACTTGTCGAGCAGACGGGTACGACAGACGAAATCTTCCGCTCCGTGGCCGCAGCGAGCGTACTGAGTCAAGAGAGACGCGTGATTTTCTTGAAATAACCGTGCTATGCTCAGATTCACTTGTCGAGCAGACGGGTACGACAGACGAAATCTGCCGCTTCGTGGCCGCAGCGAGCGTACAGAGTCGAGAGAGACGCGTGATTTTCTTGAAAAAAGCGTCCTATGCTCAGATTCACTTCTCGAGCAGACGGGTACGACAGACGAAATCTGCCGCTCCGTGGCCGCAGCGAGCGTACTGAGTCAAGAGAGAAGCGTGATTTTCTTGAAATAACCGTGGTATGCCCACATTCACTTCTCAAGCAGGCGGGTACGACAGACGAAATCTGCCGCTCCGTGGCCGCAGTGAGCGTACTGAGTCAAGAGAGACGCGTGAGTTTCTTGAAATAACCGTGCTATGCTCCCATTCACTTCTCGAGAAGGCGGGTACGACAGACCAAATCTTCCGCTCCGTGGCCGCAGCGAGCGTACTGAGTCAAGAGAGACGCGTGATTTTCTTCAAATAAGCGTGCTATGCTCAGATTCACTTGTCGAGCAGACGGGTACGACAGACGAAATCTTCCGCTCCGTGGCCCCAGCGAGCGTACTAAGTCGAGAGAGACGCGTGATTTTCTTGAAATAAGCGTGCTATGATCAGATTCGCTTCTCGAGCAGATGGGTACGACAGACGAAATCTTCCGCTCCGTTGCCGCAGCGAGCATACTGAGTCAAGAGAGACGCGTGATGTTCTTGAAATAAGCGTGCTATGCTCAGATTCAGTTGTCGAGCAGACGGGTACGACAGACGAAATCTTCCGCTCCGTTACGGCAGCGAGCGTACTGAGTCAAGAGAGACGCGTGATTTTCTTGAAATAAGCGTGCTATGCTCAGATTCACTTGTCGAGCAGACGGGTACGACGGACGAAATCTGCCGATCCGTGGCCGCAGCGAGCGTACTAAGTCAAGAGAGACGCGTGATTTTCTTGAAATAACCGTGTTATGCTCAGATTCACTTCTCGAGCAGGCGGGTACGACAGACGAAATCTTCCGCTCCGTGGCCGCAGCGAGCGTACTGAGTCAAGAGAGACGCGTGATATTCTTGAAATAAGCGTGCTATGCCAGATTCACTTGTCGAGCACACGGGTACGACAGACGAAATCTTCCCCTCCGTGGCCGCAGCGAGCGTACTAAGTCAAGATGGACGCGTGATTTTCTTGAAATAAGCGTGCTATGTTAGGATTCACTTGTCGAGCAGACGGTTACGACAGACGAAATCTTCCGCTCCGTTGCCGCAGCGAGCGTACTGAGTCAAGAGAGACGCGTGATTTTCTTGAAATAAGCGTGCTATGCTCAGATTCACTCCTCCAGCAGACGGGTACGACAGACGAAATCTTCCGCTCCGTTGCCGCAGCGAGCGTACTGAGTCAAGAGAGACGCGTGATTTTCTTGAAATAAGCGTGCTATGCTCAGATTCACTTGTCGAGCAGACGGGTACGACAGACGAAATCTTCCGCTCCGTGGCCGCAGCGAGCGTACTGAGTCAAGAGAGACGCGTGATTTTCTTGAAATAAGCGTGCTATGCTCAGATTCACTTGTCGAGCAGACGGGTACGACAGACGAAATCTTCCGCTCCGTGGCCGCAGCGAGCTTACTGAGTCAAGAGAGACGCGTGATTTTCTTGAAATAACAGTGCTATGCTCAGATTCACTTCTCGAGCAGGCGGGTACGACACACGAAATCTTCCGCTCCGTGGCCCCAGCGAGCGTACTAAGTCAAAAGAGACGCGTGATTTTCTTGAAATAAGCGTGCTATGTACAGATTCACTTCTCGAGCAGACGGGTACGACAGACGAAATCTTCCGCTCCCTGGCCGCAGCGAGCGTACTGAGTCAAGAGAGACGCGTGATTTTCTTGAAATAACCTTGCTATGCTCAGATTCACTTCTCGAGCAGGCGGGTACGACAGTCGAAATCTTCCGAACCGTGGCCGCAGCGAGCGTACCGAGTCAAGAGAGACGCGTGATTTTCTTGAAATAAGCGTGCTATGCTCAGATTCACTTGTCGAGCAGAAGGGTACGACAGACGAAATCTTCCGCTCCGTGGCCGCAGCGAGCGTACTAAGTCGAGAGAGACGCGTGATTTTCTTGAAATAAGCGTGCTATGCTCAGATTCACTTGTCGAGCAGACGGGTACGACAGACGAAATCTGCCGCTCCATGGCCGCAGCGAGCGTACTGAGTCAAGAGAGACGCGTGATTTTCTTGAAATAACCGTGCTACGCTCAGATTCACTTCTCGAGCAGACGGGTATGACAGACGACATCTGCCGCTTCGTGGCCGCAGCGAGCGTACAGAGTCGAGAGAGACGCGTGATTTTCTTGAAAAAAGCGTGCTATGCTCTGATTCACTTCACGAGCAGGTGGTTACGACAGACTAAATCTTCCGCTCCGTGGCCGCAGCGAGCGTACTAAATCGAGAGTGACGCGTGATTTTCTTGAAATAAGCGTGCTATGCTCAGATTCACTTCTCGAGCAGACGGGTACGACAGACGAAATCTTCCGCTCCGTTGCCGCAGCGAGCGTACTGAGTCGAGAGAGACGCGTGATTTTCTTGAAATAAGGGTGCTATGTTCAGATTCACTTGTCGAGCAGACGGATACGACAGACGAAATCTTCCGCTCCGTGGCCGCAGCGAGCGTACTGAGTCAAGAAAGACGCGTGATTTTCTTGAAATAACCGTGCTATGCTCAGATTCACTTCTCGAGCAGGCGGGTACGACGGACGAAATCTGCCGCTCCGTGGCCGCAGTGAGCGTACTAAGTCAAGAGAGACGCGTGATTTTCTTGAAATAACCGTGCTATGCTCAGATTCACTTCTCGAGCAGGCAGGTACGGCAGACGAAATCTTCCGCTCCGTGGCCGCAGCGAGCGTACTGAGTCAAGAGAGACGCGTGATTTTCTTGCAATAACAGTGCTATGCTCAGATTCACTTCTCGAGCAGGCGGGTACGACAGACGAAATCTTCCGCTCCGTTGCCGCAGCGAGCGTACTGAGTCAAGAGAGACGCGTGATTTTCTTGAAATAAGCGTGCTATGCTCCGATTCACTTCTCCAGCAGACGGGTACGACAGACGAAATCTTCCGCTCCGTTGCCGCAGCGAGCGTACTGAGTCAAGAGAGACGCGTGATTTTCTTGAAATAAGCGTGCTATGCTCAGATTCACTTGTCGAGCAGACGGGTAAGACAGACGAAATCTTCCGCTCCGTGGCCGCAGCGAGCGTACTGAGTCAAAAGAGACGCGTGATTTTCTTGAAATAAGCGTGCTATGCTCAGATTCACTTGTCGAGCAGACGGGTACGACAGACGAAATCTTCCGCTCCGTGGCCGCAGCGAGCTTACTGAGTCAAGAGAGACGCGTGATTTTCTTGAAATAACAGTGCTATGCTCAGATTCACTTCTCTAGCAGGCGGGTACGACAGACGAAATCTTCCGCTCCGTGGCCGCAGCGAGCGTACTAAGTCGAGAGAGACGCGTGATTTTCTTGAAATAAGCGTGCTATGCTCAGATTCACTTGTCGAGCAGACGGGTACGACAGACGAAATCTTCCCCCCCATGGCCGCAGCGAGCGTACTAAGTCAAGAGAGACGTGTGATTGTCTTGAAATAAGGGTGCTATGTTCAGATTCACTTGTCGAGCAGAGGGTTACGACAGACGAAATCTTCCGCTCCGTGGCCGCAGCGAGCGTACTAAGTCGAGAGAGACGCGTGATTTTCTCAAATAAGCGTGCTATGCTCAGATTCACTTGTCGAGCAGACGGATACGACAAACGAAATCTTCCGCTCCGTGGCCGCAGCGAGCGTACTGAGTCAAGAGAGACGCGTGATTTTCTTGAAATAAGCGTGCTATGCTCAGATTCACTTGTCGAGCAGACGGGTAGGACAGACGACATCTTCCGCTCCGTGGCTGCAGCGAGCGTACTAAGTCGAGAGAGACACGTGATTTTCTTGAAATAAGCGTGCTATGCTCAGATTCACTTGTCGAGCAGACGGGTACGACAGACGAAATCTTCCGCTCCGTGGCCGCAGCGAGCGTACTAAGTCAAGAGACGCGTGATTTTCTTGAAATAACCGTGCTATGCTCAGATTCACTTCTCGAGCAGGCGGGTGCGACAGACGAAATCTTCCGCTCCGTGGCCGCAGCGAGCGTACAAAGTCGAGAGAGACGCGTGATTTTCTTGAAATAAGCGTGCTATGTTCAGATTCACTTGTCGAGCAGACGGTTACGACAGACGAAATCTTCCGCTCCGTGGCCGCAGCGAGCGTACTAAGTCGAGAGAGACGCGTGATTTTCTTGAAATAAGCGTGCTATGCCAGATTCACTTGTCGAGCACACGGGTACGACAGACGAAATCTTCCCCTCCGTGGCCGCAGCGAGCGTACTAAGTCGAGAGAGACGCGTGATTTTCTTGAAATAAGCGTGCTATGCCAGATTCACTTGTCGAGCAGACGGGTACGACAGACGAAATCTTCCGCTCCGTGGCCGCAGCGAGCGTACTGAGTCAAGAGAGACGCGTGATTTTCTTGAAATAAGCGTGCTATGCTCAGATTCACTTGTCGAGCAGACGGGTACGACAGACGAAATCTGCCGCTCCATGGCCGCAGCGAGCGTACTGAGTCAAGAGAGACGCGTGATTTTCTTGAAATAACCGTGCTATGCTCAGATTCACTTGTCGAGCAGACGGGTACGACAGACGAAATCTGCCGCTTCGTGGCCGCAGCGAGCGTACAGAGTCGAGAGAGACGCGTGATTTTCTTGAAAAAAGCGTCCTATGCTCAGATTCACTTCTCGAGCAGACGGGTACGACAGACGAAATCTGCCGCTCCGTGGCCGCAGCGAGCGTACTGAGTCAAGAGAGAAGCGTGATTTTCTTGAAATAACCGTGGTATGCCCACATTCACTTCTCGAGCAGGCGGGTACGACAGACGAAATCTGCCGCTCCGTGGCCGCAGTGAGCGTACTGAGTCAAGAGAGACGCGTGAGTTTCTTGAAATAACCGTGCTATGCTCCCATTCACTTCTCCAGCAGGCAGGTACGGCAGACGAAATCTTCCGCTCCGTGGCCGCAGCGAGCGTACTGAGTCAAGAGAGACGCGTGATTTTCTTGCAATAACAGTGCTATGCTCAGATTCACTTCTCGAGCAGGCGGGTACGACAGACGAAATCTTCCGCTCCGTTGCCGCAGCGAGCGTACTGAGTCAAGAGAGACGCGTGATTTTCTTGAAATAAGCGTGCTATGCTCCGATTCACTTCTCCAGCAGACGGGTACGACAGACGAAATCTTCCGCTCCGTTGCCGCAGCGAGCGTACTGAGTCAAGAGAGACGCGTGATTTTCTTGAAATAAGCGTGCTATGCTCAGATTCACTTGTCGAGCAGACGGGTAAGACAGACGAAATCTTCCGCTCCGTGGCCGCAGCGAGCGTACTGAGTCAAAAGAGACGCGTGATTTTCTTGAAATAAGCGTGCTATGCTCAGATTCACTTGTCGAGCAGACGGGTACGACAGACGAAATCTTCCGCTCCGTGGCCGCAGCGAGCTTACTGAGTCAAGAGAGACGCGTGATTTTCTTGAAATAACAGTGCTATGCTCAGATTCACTTCTCTAGCAGGCGGGTACGACAGACGAAATCTTCCGCTCCGTGGCCGCAGCGAGCGTACTAAGTCGAGAGAGACGCGTGATTTTCTTGAAATAAGCGTGCTATGCTCAGATTCACTTGTCGAGCAGACGGGTACGACAGACGAAATCTTCCCCTCCATGGCCGCAGCGAGCGTACTAAGTCAAGAGAGACGTGTGATTGTCTTGAAATAAGGGTGCTATGTTCAGATTCACTTGTCGAGCAGAGGGTTACGACAGACGAAATCTTCCGCTCCGTGGCCGCAGCGAGCGTACTAAGTCGAGAGAGACGCGTGATTTTCTCAAATAAGCGTGCTATGCTCAGATTCACTTGTCGAGCAGACGGATACGACAGACGAAATCTTCCGCTCCGTGGCCGCAGCGAGCGTACTGAGTCAAGAGAGACGCGTGATTTTCTTGAAATAACCGTGCTATGCTCAGATTCACTTCTCGAGCAGGCGGGTGCGACAGACGAAATCTTCCGCTCCGTGGCCGCAGCGAGCGTACAAAGTCGAGAGAGACGCGTGATTTTCTTGAAATAAGCGTGCTATGTTCAGATTCACTTGTCGAGCAGACGGTTACGACAGACGAAATCTTCCGCTCCGTGGCCGCAGCGAGCGTACTAAGTCGAGAGAGACGCGTGATTTTCTTGAAATAAGCGTGCTATGCCAGATTCACTTGTCGAGCACACGGGTACGACAGACGAAATCTTCCCCTCCGTGGCCGCAGCGAGCGTACTAAGTCAAGATGGACGCGTGATTTTCTTGAAATAAGCGTGCTATGCTCAGATTCACTTGTCGAGCAGACGGGTACGACAGACGAAATCTTCCGCTCCGTGGCCGCAGCGAGCGTACTGAGTCAAGAGAGACGCGTGATTTTCTTGAAATAAGCGTGCTATGCTCAGATTCACTTGTCGAGCAGACGGGTACGACAGACGAAATCTTCCGCTCCGTGGCCGCAGCGAGCGTACTGAGTCAAGAGAGACGCGTGATTTTCTTGAAATAAGCGTGCTATGCTCAGATTCACTTGTCGAGCAGACGGGTACGACAGACGAAATCTGCCGCTCCATGGCCGCAGCGAGCGTACTGAGTCAAGAGAGACGCGTGATTTTCTTGAAATAACCGTGCTATGCTCAGATTCACTTGTCGAGCAGACGGGTACGACAGACGAAATCTGCCGCTTCGTGGCCGCAGCGAGCGTACAGAGTCGAGAGAGACGCGTGATTTTCTTGAAAAAAGCGTCCTATGCTCAGATTCACTTCTCGAGCAGACGGGTACGACAGACGAAATCTGCCGCTCCGTGGCCGCAGCGAGCGTACTGAGTCAAGAGAGAAGCGTGATTTTCTTGAAATAACCGTGGTATGCCCACATTCACTTCTCGAGCAGGCGGGTACGACAGACGAAATCTGCCGCTCCGTGGCCGCAGTGAGCGTACTGAGTCAAGAGAGACGCGTGAGTTTCTTGAAATAACCGTGCTATGCTCCCATTCACTTCTCGAGAAGGCGGGTACGACAGACCAAATCTTCCGCTCCGTGGCCGCAGCGAGCGTACTGAGTCAAGAGAGACGCGTGATTTTCTTCAAATAAGCGTGCTATGCTCAGATTCACTTGTCGAGCAGACGGGTACGACAGACGAAATCTTCCGCTCCGTGGCCGCAGCGAGCGTACTAAGTCGAGAGAGACGCGTGATTTTCTTGAAATAAGCGTGCTATGATCAGATTCGCTTCTCGAGCAGATGGGTACGACAGACGAAATCTTCCGCTCCGTTGCCGCAGCGAGCATACTGTGTCAAGAGAGACGCGTGATGTTCTTGAAATAAGCGTGCTATGCTCAGATTCAGTTGTGTTGTTGTGTTGTGTTGTGTTGGGTTTTATGGCGCATAAGCGACTGAGGCTATCATGCGCCAAGCTCAGGGTATCGAAAATTGTTTTATGTAGGATGTTATACAAGAGTCTAAATGAACGGCGGTGTAAAGGGTCTAAAAAGTTAATTCATGCAACCTAGTAAAAATATAAGACAAAATTTTAAAACTGACTTATGGTAAAAGCTTTAAAGGGGTTCGGTAACCTCAGCAGCCATCCTTGGCTGAGCAAGGATCCCGAGGCCCCGAACCGATGGGATAGGGACCTCAGCCATCTTCTCAGGAGTGAGAAAGTGGCTGGGGTGTTTCAAAAACAAATAAGGCAATAGGTTAAAATTTATAGTTTATCGAGAAAACCAGCTTCTCTTAAAAAGCTAAAAACGAAACTTATATCTACAAATGCATTGTCACCCAAGATTAGCATTGGATGGAGAGGAATGTGTTCGTTATAAAATTGAGTGAAGTGCTTTTTTCTTAGTGTTTCGAGTTCTGAACATGATATTAAAATATGGATTAGTGTGAGTTCATCTCCACATGTTTCGCAAAGAGGCTTGTCTTGTTTTGTCATTAGGAAGTTATGTGTCAGGTGTGTGTGTCCTATGCGGAGCCGACATAAAATTACCTCCTTAAAACGCTCCTGGTGCGTACAGGTCTTCCATTCCCCTAGAACAGGTTTTACATAATGCAGCTTGTTGTTTATTTCATTGTCCCAAGTTGTCTGCCATTTAGCTTTCAAGTTAGAATGTATTAATTTCATACAGTCTCTATACGGTGTACTGACTTTTCTGATTTCGTGACTGTGAGCTTCTGCAGCGTACGAGTCGGCTCTTTCATTTCCGACTATTCCAATATGGCTCGGCACCCAGCAGAATTTGATTGTGTGCCCCTGTGTTGTTATTTTTTCTATGTTGTGTATTATGCTCCCTATTAATGGTTCAACTGCATTTTGCGGATGTAAAGCGGTGAGCAGGCTGAGTGAATCTGTGTAGATGATGCTCTTTTCGGTACTGTTACTTAATATTCTATCAACAGCTACAGAAACAGCATAACATTCGGCGGTAAAAATGGACGTACAGTTTGGCAGTCTTACAATTTTTTTCCAGTCCCCTTGTACTACCGCACTTCCTACATAATCCGTTGTTTTTGAGCCGTCTGTGTAAAATTCTGTGTGGTAAGCATATTTTTCTTGCAATGTCAAGTATTCCTGTAGTATGTGCTCGCGCGGCGTTTGTTTTTTCTGAAAACGCGTTAATGTAAGGTCACATACAGTGGGCAGGCTGTACCATGGGGGCAGTGGGTCGTGCATTGAGGTGATGTCAGGAAGGGTATCCAGTAATCCTAGACTCTGGCAACTATCCTCGAAGCGTAGTAGTAGAGGTCTGATTGACTGGGGTCTGTTGTTGAACAGTGTTCTGGAGGTGCACTTTGTAACTATGGAATAACAGAGGTGTTTCGGTAGGGAACGGATTTTCAGGACGTATGCGCAAGTGAGCATTGTTCTTCTATCTATAAGGGAGGGTTCATTGGTTTCTACATAGAGACTACTTATCGGGGATGTTCTATATGCACCTGTTGAGAGACGTAAACCAAGGTTATGTACTGGGTCCAGTCTCTTCAGATATGATGGCCTCGCAGAGCCATACACAACGCATCCATAATCTAGGGTGGAGCGTACTACAGACCGGTATATTTGCAAAAGACATTTTCTATCAGATCCCCACCGCTTTCGTGACAGTATTTTGAGTATATTCAGGGATTGGGAGGCTTTCTTTTTGATCATACTTATGTGTGGCAGAAATGAGAGTTTCTTGTCAAATGTTACGCCCAAAAATTTATGTTCATGTTTTACTGGAAGTACGGTGTCATTTAAATGCAAGGTGGGATCAGTCTGCAAACCTCTTTTGAGCGAGAAAAGGACAGCAACTGTTTTATGTGGGGAGAACTTAAACCCATTTTTGTCTGCCCAAACCGAAAGTCGGTTTAATGTCAGTTGTATCTGTCGTTCACAGGTTGGTAGGCTGGACGATGTACATGCTATTTGAAGGTCATCGACATATAAAGAATGCATAATGGACTTTGGAAATATCTTGGCTATGGAATTTATTTTCACGAGAAAGAGGGTAGTACTTAAAATACACCCCTGCGGAACCCCATTCTCCTGAACGAATTTTTTGGAAAGGGTGGAACCTAGGCGTACATGAAAGGAACGCTCAGAAAGGAAGTCTTTTAAGCAGTTCAGCATCCTTCCGCGGATACCCAGGTCCGCTAGGTCACGGAGTATGCCAAACCTCCAAGTGGTGTCATATGCTTTCTCCATATCAAAAAATATTGCTAGGCAGTGTTGTTTATGTATGAATGCTTCTCTAACTGTATTTTCCAGGCGGACGAGATGGTCAGTTGTTGAACAAAATTTTTTGAAACCGCATTGGTGGATGTCGAGAAGTTCACGGCTTCTAAGGACAAACATCAGCCTAATGTTAACGACGCTTTCGAACGATTTTGCGAGACAGCTTGTGAGGGCTATGGGCCTGTAACTGTTGGGGGAGGTTGGTGGTTTTCCGGGTTTCAAGAATGGTACAATAATGGCCTTTTTCCATGCTTCAGGTATTTTTCCTGACACCCATATTTTGTTGAAAAAACTCAAAAGTGCTTCTACAGACGGCTGAGAAAGATGTGCCAGCATTTGATAATGAATTTGATCAGGGCCGGGCGCGGTCTGTTTCCCAGCAGATAAAACTCTGTTTATTTCATGAATTGTAATGAGACTATTGTATGCTTCATTTGTGCAGGCGCTTTTAGGGAGTCTTTGTTTCTCAGATGTGTTTTTGTATTGTAGAAATTCTTGTGTGTAGTGTGAAGAGCTCGAAACGTTAGAGAAATGTTCGCCTAAGATGTCTGCTTGTTCTGCTATACTTGTTTGTGCACCAGGGTCTGTAAGAAAGGGAATTGTGAAAGGGGAGAAGCTGCCATTCAGTTTGCGAACTTGCTCCCACATTTTTTTTGATGTGACGGAACTGCTTATGGATGATATGTAGCTTTGCCATGAGTTTTTTTCCGCATTACGACGGATATGTCGTGCTTTTGCGCGGGCTTTTTTAAATCTTATGAGGTTCTCAGCTGTTGGATACCTGCGAAAAATTCCCCAGGCTTTGTTCTGCTTCTTTTTTGCATCTCTGCAGTCTTGGTTGTACCAAACCTTGTGGTTTTGGCGTACCGCTCCCGAAGACTGAGGAATGGCTACGCGCGCAGCAGTTATAATACAAGTTGTAATTATTTCGTTGAGATCGTCTACACTAAGATCATCCGAAAAAATTTTATCCAGTGCGGCCTTTTCCTGAAATAGTGCCCAGTCAGCTACGTGGAGCTTCCAACGACGTGGTTTGCTAGGAATGATTGATGGTGGTGATGACAAGCTAATTACTATAGGAAGGTGATCACTTCCATACGGATTTTGGAGAACATCCCAATTAAAATCAGTAAAAACGGAGGGTGAACTAAAAGACAAGTCTATGCAACTCATTTTTCCTGAGGCAGGGTAACAATACGTAGGTTTACCTGTGTTCAGCAGGCAAACGTCGTTGCACAAAATAAAATCTTCTAAAACACGACCTCTAGTGTCAGTCTGTTCACTTCCCCAAAAAACAGAGTGGGCATTAAAATCCCCAACTACCAGATATGGCTCTGGCAGCTGTTCTAAAAGTGTTTCCAAGTCATTAAGTGTAACTGTTTGGTGTGGCCCGAGATATACAGAACATATTGTAATTGTTTTGAAATGTAGGACGGTGACTGCAACAGCTTCATAGTTAGTTTGAAGTTTGATTTCGCGAGTTGCAACCCCGCCTTGGATGACAATAGCAACACCTCCAGAGAGCCTGCTAGTTTGCTCTCTGTCAGAACGAAAGACTTTGTATTTCTTCAAAAAATTCTTGTGTTTAGGACCTAGGTTCGTTTCCTGTAGGCATAACGCCACAGGGGAGAAAGTGTCTAAAAGATCTTTTATGTCACTGTAGTTATGGAAAAGTCCACGGCAGTTCCACTGTATAAGGAACGCCATTTTCTGTGGATTTTTTAAGGAAAAGTGGGAACCTAGGTTTCTGGTTTAGGGGGACCCGTGATTCGGGTCCTTCCTTTATTTTGGCGGTCAAGTGAGCTTTGCCGCCCGTGCAGGGCGAGCGTGCCGGGTGATACATCCATCGCCTCGGCGGAGGCGCTGGAGGCCCGCGGGGATGCCGCGCGTGTACGAACTTCAGACCTCCTCCTAGAGGGGGTGGTCTGATCGTCTGCCGACTCAGGGGACGCCAAGACCTTTTTGGGGGGTGGCAAGGCAGCGTTTGCTGACCCTGCCGGGGGCGCAGATGGCCCTGCCTGAGGCTTTGCCTGGGCAGTGGCCGGAACGCGGTGCGGTGCAGCGCCCCCGCGCACCACATCAGCGAAGTTTGTTCTTGCTGTGAAGTTGAACGTGTTCTTTGCATGAAAAAGTTGTCGTGCTTCCTTGAAAGTTATGTTTTGCTTTGTCTTCATTGTTATTATTTCTTTTTCACTTTTCCATGATGGACATGATCTGGAATAGGAGGGATGATCACCATCACAGTTTGCGCACCGAAGTGCTGATGCTTCACAGTTTTCAGAAACGTGTTCGTTTGATGCGCATTTTGCACATGTTTTTCGGCCACGGCAGCTCTGTGAGCCATGACCGTATCGCTGGCAGTTGAAACACCGTCGCGGGTTTGGGATATAGTGTCGGACATTTATTTTGAGGTAACCAACTTCTATTGATTCAGGTAGTGTGCTTGAGCTGAACGTGAGGACAAGATGTTTTGTTGCTATTTCTTTGTTTTCCTTTCTAATCTTAATGCGGTGAACATTGATGACATTCTGGTCTTTCAGACCTTCGAGCATTTCTTCTTCTGTGAGTTCAAGGAAATCGATTTCGGAGATCACTCCCCGGACGGTGTTCAAAGATCGATGTGCAGTAATTGAGACAGGTATATCCCCAATGGACATCAAGTTGGACAGTTTAGAATATTGGTCGTTGTCTTTCAGTTCTAGTAGGAGGTCACCGCTAGGCATTTTTTTTAGCTTGTAACCTGTGCCTAAGGCACTGGTTAGGGTTCTTGTTACTATGAATGGGGATATTGTTCGGGCAGTCTTTTCTGTTGCTTCACTGTGAACAACATGAAACTTTGGGAACGTTTCTTTCGATTTCTGAAAGTATTGAGTAGTCACTTCGGTCCGCACTCTTTTTTGAGGGCGATCAGGTTTGGAAAGGGGGGGAGCCATAAAAAATTGATGTTTTTCGGTCATGGTGCCAGCCACCCACCATGGAGCCCAACAAGGGGACGCGACAGGAACTTGAAAGAAAGTCCTGCCCACGCCAGCTGTACACCTTAACTATAACCTAATATGACTCAACTCAGGGTAGTTGGTCACACACGGTTAACCCTCGCCGCCAGGAAAAAGAGGAAAAACGAAGAAAAGAGGAGGATACAGGAGAGTTGTAAGAAAGGAGATAGGAAAGTGAAAGATAGAGGGGAGGATAGGAAGAGGCGACTGCCGATTTCCCCCGGTCGGGTCAGGCCGGAGGTGCCGTCTACAGGAAGCTGGGGCCAAAGTGGTGTGTTGCCTCCGCCGAGGGGCCTTAAGGGTCCAAACGCTCGGCATCAGCTCAACCACCAGGATCCCCTTTTCCCCGGACACGGCGATGCCACGCACGGCTAAGCGCGGATGCTCGGGTCCGTGGTGACGCATTGTTCACCATCATCCCCCTGCGGGGATGTCCCTGCGGATGCTCGGGTTAACCCCGTGGTGTCGCCACTCACCAACGTCTGCATGCTGCAGACGCCTCCCTGCGGGGATCAGATTCAGTTGTCGAGCAGACGGGTACGACAGACGAAATCTTCCGCTCCGTTGCGGCAGCGAGCGTACTGAGTCAAGAGAGACGCGTGATTTTCTTGAAATAAGCGTGCTATGCTCAGATTCACTTGTCGAGCAGACGGGTACGACGGACGAAATCTGCCGATCCGTGGCCGCAGCGAGCGTACTAAGTCAAGAGAGACGCGTGATTTTCTTGAAATAACCGTGTTATGCTCAGATTCACTTCTCGAGCAGGCGGGTACGACAGACGAAATCTTCCGCTCCGTGGCCGCAGCGAGCGTACTGAGTCAAGAGAGACGCGTGATATTCTTGAAATAACCGTGCTATGCTCAGATTCACTTCTCGAGCAGGCGGGTACGACAGACGAAATCTTCCGCTCCGTGGCCGCAGCGAGCGTACTGAGTCAAGAGAGACGCGTGATTTTCTTGAAATAAGCGTGCTATGCTCAGATTCACTTGTCGAGCAGACGGGTACGACAGACGAAATCTGCCGCTCCGTGGCCGCAGCGAGCGTACTGAGTCAAGAGAGACGCGTGATTTTCTTGAAATAACCGTGCTATGCTCAGATTCACTTGTCGAGCAGACGGGTACGACAGACGAAATCTGCCGCTTCGTGGCCGCAGCGAGCGTACAGAGTCGAGAGAGACGCGTGATTTTCTTGAAAAAAGCGTCCTATGCTCAGATTCACTTCTCGAGCAGACGGGTACGACAGACGAAATCTGCCGCTCCGTGGCCGCAGCGAGCGTACTGAGTCAAGAGAGAAGCGTGATTTTCTTGAAATAACCGTGGTATGCCCACATTCACTTCTCGAGCAGGCGGGTACGACAGACGAAATCTGCCGCTCCGTGGCCGCAGTGAGCGTACTGAGTCAAGAGAGACGCGTGAGTTTCTTGAAATAACCGTGCTATGCTCCCATTCACTTCTCGAGAAGGCGGGTACGACAGACCAAATCTTCCGCTCCGTGGCCGCAGCGAGCGTACTGAGTCAAGAGAGACGCGTGATTTTCTTCAAATAAGCGTGCTATGCTCAGATTCACTTGTCGAGCAGACGGGTACGACAGACGAAATCTTCCGCTCCGTGGCCCCAGCGAGCGTACTAAGTCGAGAGAGACGCGTGATTTTCTTCAAATAAGCGTGCTATGATCAGATTCGCTTCTCGAGCAGATGGGTACGACAGACGAAATCTTCCGCTCCGTTGCCGCAGCGAGCATACTGAGTCAAGAGAGACGCGTGATGTTCTTGAAATAAGCGTGCTATGCTCAGATTTAGTTGTCGAGCAGACGGGTACGACAGACGAAATCTTCCGCTCCGTTACGGCAGCGAGCGTACTGAGTCAAGAGAGACGCGTGATTTTCTTGAAATAAGCGTGCTATGCTCAGATTCACTTGTCGAGCAGACGGGTACGACGGACGAAATCTGCCGATCCGTGGCCGCAGCGAGCGTACTAAGTCAAGAGAGACGCGTGATTTTCTTGAAATAACCGTGTTATGCTCAGATTCACTTCTCGAGCAGGCGGGTACGACAGACGAAATCTTCCGCTCCGTGGCCGCAGCGAGCGTACTGAGTCAAGAGAGACGCGTGATATTCATGAAATAACCGTGCTATGCTCAGATTCACTTCTCGAGCAGGCGGGTACGACAGACGAAATCTTCCGCTCCGTGGCCGCAGCGAGCGTACTGAGTCAAGAGAGACGCGTGATTTTCTTGAAATAAGCGTGCTATGCTCAGATTCACTTGTCGAGCAGACGGGTACGACAGACGAAATCTGCCGCTCCGTGGCCGCAGCGAGCGTACTGAGTCAAGAGAGACGCGTGATTTTCTTGAAATAACCGTGCTATGCTCAGATTCACTTGTCGAGCAGACGGGTACGACAGACGAAATCTGCCGCTTCGTGGCCGCAGCGAGCGTACAGAGTCGAGAGACACGCGTGATTTTCTTGAAAAAAGCGTCCTATGCTCAGATTCACTTCTCGAGCAGACGGGTACGACAGACGAAATCTGCCGCTCCGTGGCCGCAGCGAGCGTACTGAGTCAAGAGAGAAGCGTGATTTTCTTGAAATAACCGTGGTATGCCCACATTCACTTCTCGAGCAGGCGGGTACGACAGACGAAATCTGCCGCTCCGTGGCCGCAGTGAGCGTACTGAGTCAAGAGAGACGCGTGAGTTTCTTGAAATAACCGTGCTATGCTCCCATTCACTTCTCGAGAAGGCGGGTACGACAGACCAAATCTTCCGCTCCGTCGCCGCAGCGAGCGTACTGAGTCAAGAGAGACGCGTGATTTTCTTCAAATAAGCGTGCTATGCTCAGATTCACTTGTCGAGCAGACGGGTACGACAGACGAAATCTTCCGCTCCGTGGCCCCAGCGAGCGTACTAAGTCGAGAGAGACGCGTGATTTTCTTGAAATAAGCGTGCTATGATCAGATTCGCTTCTCGAGCAGATGGGTACGACAGACGAAATCTTCCGCTCCGTTGCCGCAGCGAGCATACTGAGTCAAGAGAGACGCGTGATGTTCTTGAAATAAGCGTGCTATGCTCAGATTCAGTTGTCGAGCAGACGGGTACGACAGACGAAATCTTCCGCTCCGTTACGGCAGCGAGCGTACTGAGTCAAGAGAGACGCGTGATTTTCTTGAAATAAGCGTGCTATGCTCAGATTCACTTGTCGAGCAGACGGGTACGACGGACGAAATCTGCCGATCCGTGGCCGCAGCGAGCGTACTAAGTCAAGAGAGACGCGTGATTTTCTTGAAATAACCGTGTTATGCTCAGATTCACTTCTCGAGCAGGCGGGTACGACAGACGAAATCTTCCGCTCCGTGGCCGCAGCGAGCGTACTGAGTCAAGAGAGACGCGTGATATTCTTGAAATAAGCGTGCTATGCCAGATTCACTTGTCGAGCACACGGGTACGACAGACGAAATCTTCCCCTCCGTGGCCGCAGCGAGCGTACTAAGTCAAGATGGACGCGTGATTTTCTTGAAATAAGCGTGCTATGTTAGGATTCACTTGTCGAGCAGACGGTTACGACAGACGAAATCTTCCGCTCCGTTGCCGCAGCGAGCGTACTGAGTCAAGAGAGACGCGTGATTTTCTTGAAATAAGCGTGCTATGCTCAGATTCACTCCTCCAGCAGACGGGTACGACAGACGAAATCTTCCGCTCCGTTGCCGCAGCGAGCGTACTGAGTCAAGAGAGACGCGTGATTTTCTTGAAATAAGCGTGCTATGCTCAGATTCACTTGTCGAGCAGACGGGTACGACAGACGAAATCTTCCGCTCCGTGGCCGCAGCGAGCGTACTGAGTCAAGAGAGACGCGTGATTTTCTTGAAATAAGCGTGCTATGCTCAGATTCACTTGTCGAGCAGACGGGTACGACAGACGAAATCTTCCGCTCCGTGGCCGCAGCGAGCTTACTGAGTCAAGAGAGACGCGTGATTTTCTTGAAATAACAGTGCTATGCTCAGATTCACTTCTCGAGCAGGCGGGTACGACAGACGAAATCTTCCGCTCCGTGGCCCCAGCGAGCGTACTAAGTCAAAAGAGGCGTGATTTTCTTGAAATAAGCGTGCTATGTACAGATTCACTTCTCGAGCAGACGGGTACGACAGACGAAATCTTCCGCTCCCTGGCCGCAGCGAGCGTACTGAGTCAAGAAAGACGCGTGATTTTCTTGAAATAACCTTGCTATGCTCAGATTCACTTCTCGAGCAGGCGGGTACGACAGTCGAAATCTTCCGATCCGTGGCCGCAGCGAGCGTACCGAGTCAAGAGAGACGCGTGATTTTCTTGAAATAAGCGTGCTATGCTCAGATTCACTTGTCGAGCAGAAGGGTACGACAGACGAAATCTTCCGCTCCGTGGCCGCAGCGAGCGTACTAAGTCGAGAGAGACGCGTGATTTTCTTGAAATAAGCGTGCTATGCTCAGATTCACTTGTCGAGCAGACGGGTACGACAGACGAAATCTGCCGCTCCATGGCCGCAGCGAGCGTACTGAGTCAAGAGAGACGCGTGATTTTCTTGAAATAACCGTGCTACGCTCAGATTCACTTCTCGAGCAGACGGGTATGACAGACGACATCTGCCGCTTCGTGGCCGCAGCGAGCGTACAGAGTCGAGAGAGACGCGTGATTTTCTTGAAAAAAGCGTGCTATGCTCTGATTCACTTCACGAGCAGGCGGTTACGACAGACTAAATCTTCCGCTCCGTGGCCGCAGCGAGCGTACTAAATCGAGAGTGACGCGTGATTTTCTTGAAATAAGCGTGCTATGCTCAGATTCACTTCTCGAGCAGACTGGTACGACAGACGAAATCTTCCGCTCCGTTGCCGCAGCGAGCGTACTGAGTCGAGAGAGACGCGTGATTTTCTTGAAATAAGGGTGCTATGTTCAGATTCACTTGTCGAGCAGACGGATACGACAGACGAAATCTTCCGCTCCGTGGCCGCAGCGAGCGTACTGAGTCAAGAAAGACGCGTGATTTTCTTGAAATAACCGTGCTATGCTCAGATTCACTTCTCGAGCAGGCGGGTACGACGGACGAAATCTGCCGCTCCGTGGCCGCAGTGAGCGTACTAAGTCAAGAGAGACGCGTGATTTTCTTGAAATAACCGTGCTATGCTCAGATTCACTTCTCGAGCAGGCAGGTACGGCAGACGAAATCTTCCGCTCCGTGGCCGCAGCGAGCGTACTGAGTCAAGAGAGACGCGTGATTTTCTTGCAATAACAGTGCTATGCTCAGATTCACTTCTCGAGCAGGCGGGTACGACAGACGAAATCTTCCGCTCCGTTGCCGCAGCGAGCGTACTGAGTCAAGAGAGACGCGTGATTTTCTTGAAATAAGCGTGCTATGCTCCGATTCACTTCTCCAGCAGACGGGTACGACAGACGAAATCTTCCGCTCCGTTGCCGCAGCGAGCGTACTGAGTCAAGAGAGACGCGTGATTTTCTTGAAATAAGCGTGCTATGCTCAGATTCACTTGTCGAGCAGACGGGTAAGACAGACGAAATCTTCCGCTCCGTGGCCGCAGCGAGCGTACTGAGTCAAAAGAGACGCGTGATTTTCTTGAAATAAGCGTGCTATGCTCAGATTCACTTGTCGAGCAGACGGGTACGACAGACGAAATCTTCCGCTCCGTGGCCGCAGCGAGCTTACTGAGTCAAGAGAGACGCGTGATTTTCTTGAAATAACAGTGCTATGCTCAGATTCACTTCTCTAGCAGGCGGGTACGACAGACGAAATCTTCCGCTCCGTGGCCGCAGCGAGCGTACTAAGTCGAGAGAGACGCGTGATTTTCTTGAAATAAGCGTGCTATGCTCAGATTCACTTGTCGAGCAGACGGGTACGACAGACGAAATCTTCCCCTCCATGGCCGCAGCGAGCGTACTAAGTCAAGAGAGACGTGTGATTGTCTTGAAATAAGGGTGCTATGTTCAGATTCACTTGTCGAGCAGAGGGTTACGACAGACGAAATCTTCCGCTCCGTGGCCGCAGCGAGCGTACTAAGTCGAGAGAGACGCGTGATTTTCTCAAATAAGCGTGCTATGCTCAGATTCACTTGTCGAGCAGACGGATACGACAGACGAAATCTTCCGCTCCGTGGCCGCAGCGAGCGTACTGAGTCAAGAGAGACGCGTGATTTTCTTGAAATAACCGTGCTATGCTCAGATTCACTTCTCGAGCAGGCGGGTACGACGGACGAAATCTGCCGCTCCGTGGCCGCAGCGAGCGTACTGAGTCAAGAGAGACGCGTGATTTTCTTGAAATAAGCGTGCTATGCTCAGATTCACTTGTCGAGCAGACGGGTAGGACAGACGACATCTTCCGCTCCGTGGCTGCAGCGAGCGTACTAAGTCGAGAGAGACACGTGATTTTCTTCAAATAAGCGTGCTATGCTCAGATTCACTTGTCGAGCAGACGGGTACGACAGACGAAATCTTCCGCTCCGTGGCCGCAGCGAGCGTACTAAGTCAAGAGACGCGTGATTTTCTTGAAATAACCGTGCTATGCTCAGATTCACTTCTCGAGCAGGCGGGTGCGACAGACGAAATCTTCCGCTCCGTGGCCGCAGCGAGCGTACAAAGTCGAGAGAGACGAGTGATTTTCTTGAAATAAGCGTGCTATGTTCAGATTCACTTGTCGAGCAGACGGTTACGACAGACGAAATCTTCCGCTCCGTGGCCGCAGCGAGCGTACTAAGTCGAGAGAGACGCGTGATTTTCTTGAAATAAGCGTGCTATGCCAGATTCACTTGTCGAGCACACGGGTACGACAGACGAAATCTTCCCCTCCGTGGCCGCAGCGAGCGTACTAAGTCAAGATGGACGCGTGATTTTCTTGAAATAAGCGTGCTATGCTCAGATTCACTTGTCGAGCAGACGGGTACGACAGACGAAATCTTCCGCTCCGTGGCCGCAGCGAGCGTACTGAGTCAAGAGAGACGCGTGATTTTCTTGAAATAAGCGTGCTATGCTCAGATTCACTTGTCGAGCAGACGGGTACGACAGACGAAATCTTCCGCTCCGTGGCCGCAGCGAGCGTACTGAGTCAAGAGAGACGCGTGATTTTCTTGAAATAAGCGTGCTATGCTCAGATTCACTTGTCGAGCAGACGGGTACGACAGACGAAATCTGCCGCTCCATGGCCGCAGCGAGCGTACTGAGTCAAGAGAGACGCGTGATTTTCTTGAAATAACCGTGCTATGCTCAGATTCACTTGTCGAGCAGACGGGTACGACAGACGAAATCTGCCGCTTCGTGGCCGCAGCGAGCGTACAGAGTCGAGAGAGACGCGTGATTTTCTTGAAAAAAGCGTCCTATGCTCAGATTCACTTCTCGAGCAGACGGGTACGACAGACGAAATCTGCCGCTCCGTGGCCGCAGCGAGCGTACTGAGTCAAGAGAGAAGCGTGATTTTCTTGAAATAACCGTGGTATGCCCACATTCACTTCTCGAGCAGGCGGGTACGACAGACGAAATCTGCCGCTCCGTGGCCGCAGTGAGCGTACTGAGTCAAGAGAGACGCGTGAGTTTCTTGAAATAACCGTGCTATGCTCCCATTCACTTCTCGAGAAGGCGGGTACGACAGACCAAATCTTCCGCTCCGTGGCCGCAGCGAGCGTACTGAGTCAAGAGAGACGCGTGATTTTCTTCAAATAAGCGTGCTATGCTCAGATTCACTTGTCGAGCAGACGGGTACGACAGACGAAATCTTCCGCTCCGTGGCCGCAGCGAGCGTACTAAGTCGAGAGAGACGCGTGATTTTCTTGAAATAAGCGTGCTATGATCAGATTCGCTTCTCGAGCAGATGGGTACGACAGACGAAATCTTCCGCTCCGTTGCCGCAGCGAGCATACTGAGTCAAGAGAGACGCGTGATGTTCTTGAAATAAGCGTGCTATGCTCAGATTCAGTTGTCGAGCAGACGGGTACGACAGACGAAATCTTCCCCTCCGTGGCCGCAGCGAGCGTACTAAGTCAAGATGGACGCGTGATTTTCTTGAAATAAGCGTGCTATGTTAGGATTCACTTGTCGAGCAGACGGTTACGACAGACGAAATCTTCCGCTCCGTTGCCGCAGCGAGCGTACTGAGTCAAGAGAGACGCGTGATTTTCTTGAAATAAGCGTGCTATGCTCAGATTCACTCCTCCAGCAGACGGGTACGACAGACGAAATCTTCCGCTCCGTTGCCGCAGCGAGCGTACTGAGTCAAGAGAGACGCGTGATTTTCTTGAAATAAGCGTGCTATGCTCAGATTCACTTGTCGAGCAGACGGGTACGACAGACGAAATCTTCCGCTCCGTGGCCGCAGCGAGCGTACTGAGTCAAGAGAGACGCGTGATTTTCTTGAAATAAGCGTGCTATGCTCAGATTCACTTGTCGAGCAGACGGGTACGACAGACGAAATCTTCCGCTCCGTGGCCGCAGCGAGCTTACTGAGTCAAGAGAGACGCGTGATTTTCTTGAAATAACAGTGCTATGCTCAGATTCACTTCTCGAGCAGGCGGGTACGACAGACGAAATCTTCCGCTCCGTGGCCCCAGCGAGCGTACTAAGTCAAAAGAGGCGTGATTTTCTTGAAATAAGCGTGCTATGTACAGATTCACTTCTCGAGCAGACGGGTACGACAGACGAAATCTTCCGCTCCCTGGCCGCAGCGAGCGTACTGAGTCAAGAGAGACGCGTGATTTTCTTGAAATAACCTTGCTATGCTCAGATTCACTTCTCGAGCAGGCGGGTACGACAGTCGAAATCTTCCGATCCGTGGCCGCAGCGAGCGTACCGAGTCAAGAGAGACGCGTGATTTTCTTGAAATAAGCGTGCTATGCTCAGATTCACTTGTCGAGCAGAAGGGTACGACAGACGAAATCTTCCGCTCCGTGGCCGCAGCGAGCGTACTAAGTCGAGAGAGACGCGTGATTTTCTTGAAATAAGCGTGCTATGCTCAGATTCACTTGTCGAGCAGACGGGTACGACAGACGAAATCTGCCGCTCCATGGCCGCAGCGAGCGTACTGAGTCAAGAGAGACGCGTGATTTTCTTGAAATAACCGTGCTACGCTCAGATTCACTTCTCGAGCAGACGGGTATGACAGACGACATCTGCCGCTTCGTGGCCGCAGCGAGCGTACAGAGTCGAGAGAGACGCGTGATTTTCTTGAAAAAAGCGTGCTATGCTCTGATTCACTTCACGAGCAGGCGGTTACGACAGACTAAATCTTCCGCTCCGTGGCCGCAGCGAGCGTACTAAATCGAGAGTGACGCGTGATTTTCTTGAAATAAGCGTGCTATGCTCAGATTCACTTCTCGAGCAGACTGGTACGACAGACGAAATCTTCCGCTCCGTTGCCGCAGCGAGCGTACTGAGTCGAGAGAGACGCGTGATTTTCTTGAAATAAGGGTGCTATGTTCAGATTCACTTGTCGAGCAGACGGATACGACAGACGAAATCTTCCGCTCCGTGGCCGCAGCGAGCGTACTGAGTCAAGAAAGACGCGTGATTTTCTTGAAATAACCGTGCTATGCTCAGATTCACTTCTCGAGCAGGCGGGTACGACGGACGAAATCTGCCGCTCCGTGGCCGCAGTGAGCGTACTAAGTCAAGAGAGACGCGTGATTTTCTTGAAATAACCGTGCTATGCTCAGATTCACTTCTCGAGCAGGCAGGTACGGCAGACGAAATCTTCCGCTCCGTGGCCGCAGCGAGCGTACTGAGTCAAGAGAGACGCGTGATTTTCTTGCAATAACAGTGCTATGCTCAGATTCACTTCTCGAGCAGGCGGGTACGACAGACGAAATCTTCCGCTCCGTTGCCGCAGCGAGCGTACTGAGTCAAGAGAGACGCGTGATTTTCTTGAAATAAGCGTGCTATGCTCCGATTCACTTCTCCAGCAGACGGGTACGACAGACGAAATCTTCCGCTCCGTTGCCGCAGCGAGCGTACTGAGTCAAGAGAGACGCGTGATTTTCTTGAAATAAGCGTGCTATGCTCAGATTCACTTGTCGAGCAGACGGGTAAGACAGACGAAATCTTCCGCTCCGTGGCCGCAGCGAGCGTACTGAGTCAAAAGAGACGCGTGATTTTCTTGAAATAAGCGTGCTATGCTCAGATTCACTTGTCGAGCAGACGGGTAAGACAGACGAAATCTTCCGCTCCGTGGCCGCAGCGAGCGTACTGAGTCAAAAGAGACGCGTGATTTTCTTGAAATAAGCGTGCTATGCTCAGATTCACTTGTCGAGCAGACGGGTACGACAGACGAAATCTTCCGCTCCGTGGCCGCAGCGAGCTTACTGAGTCAAGAGAGACGCGTGATTTTCTTGAAATAACAGTGCTATGCTCAGATTCACTTCTCTAGCAGGCGGGTACGACAGACGAAATCTTCCGCTCCGTGGCCGCAGCGAGCGTACTAAGTCGAGAGAGACGCGTGATTTTCTTGAAATAAGCGTGCTATGCTCAGATTCACTTGTCGAGCAGACGGGTACGACAGACGAAATCTTCCCCTCCATGGCCGCAGCGAGCGTACTAAGTCGAGAGAGACGCGTGATTTTCTTGAAATAAGCGTGCTATGCTCAGATTCACTTGTCGAGCAGACGGGTACGACAGACGAAATCTGCCGCTCCATGGCCGCAGCGAGCGTACTAAGTCAAGATGGACGCGTGATTTTCTTGAAATAAGCGTGCTATGTTAGGATTCACTTGTCGAGCAGACGGTTACGACAGACGAAATCTTCCGCTCCGTTGCCGCAGCGAGCGTACTGAGTCAAGAGAGACGCGTGATTTTCTTGAAATAAGCGTGCTATGCTCAGATTCACTCCTCCAGCAGACGGGTACGACAGACGAAATCTTCCGCTCCGTTGCCGCAGCGAGCGTACTGAGTCAAGAGAGACGCGTGATTTTCTTGAAATAAGCGTGCTATGCTCAGATTCACTTGTCGAGCAGACGGGTACGACAGACGAAATCTTCCGCTCCGTGGCCGCAGCGAGCGTACTGAGTCAAGAGAGACGCGTGATTTTCTTGAAATAAGCGTGCTATGCTCAGATTCACTTGTCGAGCAGACGGGTACGACAGACGAAATCTTCCGCTCCGTGGCCGCAGCGAGCTTACTGAGTCAAGAGAGACGCGTGATTTTCTTGAAATAACAGTGCTATGCTCAGATTCACTTCTCGAGCAGGCGGGTACGACAGACGAAATCTTCCGCTCCGTGGCCCCAGCGAGCGTACTAAGTCAAAAGAGGCGTGATTTTCTTGAAATAAGCGTGCTATGTACAGATTCACTTCTCGAGCAGACGGGTACGACAGACGAAATCTTCCGCTCCCTGGCCGCAGCGAGCGTACTGAGTCAAGAGAGACGCGTGATTTTCTTGAAATAACCTTGCTATGCTCAGATTCACTTCTCGAGCAGGCGGGTACGACAGTCGAAATCTTCCGATCCGTGGCCGCAGCGAGCGTACCGAGTCAAGAGAGACGCGTGATTTTCTTGAAATAAGCGTGCTATGCTCAGATTCACTTGTCGAGCAGAAGGGTACGACAGACGAAATCTTCCGCTCCGTGGCCGCAGCGAGCGTACTAAGTCGAGAGAGACGCGTGATTTTCTTGAAATAAGCGTGCTATGCTCAGATTCACTTGTCGAGCAGACGGGTACGACAGACGAAATCTGCCGCTCCATGGCCGCAGCGAGCGTACTGAGTCAAGAGAGACGCGTGATTTTCTTGAAATAACCGTGCTACGCTCAGATTCACTTCTCGAGCAGACGGGTATGACAGACGACATCTGCCGCTTCGTGGCCGCAGCGAGCGTACAGAGTCGAGAGAGACGCGTGATTTTCTTGAAAAAAGCGTGCTATGCTCTGATTCACTTCACGAGCAGGCGGTTACGACAGACTAAATCTTCCGCTCCGTGGCCGCAGCGAGCGTACTAAATCGAGAGTGACGCGTGATTTTCTTGAAATAAGCGTGCTATGCTCAGATTCACTTCTCGAGCAGACTGGTACGACAGACGAAATCTTCCGCTCCGTTGCCGCAGCGAGCGTACTGAGTCGAGAGAGACGCGTGATTTTCTTGAAATAAGGGTGCTATGTTCAGATTCACTTGTCGAGCAGACGGATACGACAGACGAAATCTTCCGCTCCGTGGCCGCAGCGAGCGTACTGAGTCAAGAAAGACGCGTGATTTTCTTGAAATAACCGTGCTATGCTCAGATTCACTTCTCGAGCAGGCGGGTACGACGGACGAAATCTGCCGCTCCGTGGCCGCAGTGAGCGTACTAAGTCAAGAGAGACGCGTGATTTTCTTGAAATAACCGTGCTATGCTCAGATTCACTTCTCGAGCAGGCAGGTACGGCAGACGAAATCTTCCGCTCCGTGGCCGCAGCGAGCGTACTGAGTCAAGAGAGACGCGTGATTTTCTTGCAATAACAGTGCTATGCTCAGATTCACTTCTCGAGCAGGCGGGTACGACAGACGAAATCTTCCGCTCCGTTGCCGCAGCGAGCGTACTGAGTCAAGAGAGACGCGTGATTTTCTTGAAATAAGCGTGCTATGCTCCGATTCACTTCTCCAGCAGACGGGTACGACAGACGAAATCTTCCGCTCCGTTGCCGCAGCGAGCGTACTGAGTCAAGAGAGACGCGTGATTTTCTTGAAATAAGCGTGCTATGCTCAGATTCACTTGTCGAGCAGACGGGTAAGACAGACGAAATCTTCCGCTCCGTGGCCGCAGCGAGCGTACTGAGTCAAAAGAGACGCGTGATTTTCTTGAAATAAGCGTGCTATGCTCAGATTCACTTGTCGAGCAGACGGGTAAGACAGACGAAATCTTCCGCTCCGTGGCCGCAGCGAGCGTACTGAGTCAAAAGAGACGCGTGATTTTCTTGAAATAAGCGTGCTATGCTCAGATTCACTTGTCGAGCAGACGGGTACGACAGACGAAATCTTCCGCTCCGTGGCCGCAGCGAGCTTACTGAGTCAAGAGAGACGCGTGATTTTCTTGAAATAACAGTGCTATGCTCAGATTCACTTCTCTAGCAGGCGGGTACGACAGACGAAATCTTCCGCTCCGTGGCCGCAGCGAGCGTACTAAGTCGAGAGAGACGCGTGATTTTCTTGAAATAAGCGTGCTATGCTCAGATTCACTTGTCGAGCAGACGGGTACGACAGACGAAATCTTCCCCTCCATGGCCGCAGCGAGCGTACTAAGTCAAGAGAGACGTGTGATTGTCTTGAAATAAGGGTGCTATGTTCAGATTCACTTGTCGAGCAGAGGGTTACGACAGACGAAATCTTCCGCTCCGTGGCCGCAGCGAGCGTACTAAGTCGAGAGAGACGCGTGATTTTCTCAAATAAGCGTGCTATGCTCAGATTCACTTGTCGAGCAGACGGATACGACAGACGAAATCTTCCGCTCCGTGGCCGCAGCGAGCGTACTGAGTCAAGAGAGACGCGTGATTTTCTTGAAATAACCGTGCTATGCTCAGATTCACTTCTCGAGCAGGCGGGTACGACGGACGAAATCTGCCGCTCCGTGGCCGCAGCGAGCGTACTGAGTCAAGAGAGACGCGTGATTTTCTTGAAATAAGCGTGCTATGCTCAGATTCACTTGTCGAGCAGACGGGTAGGACAGACGACATCTTCCGCTCCGTGGCTGCAGCGAGCGTACTAAGTCGAGAGAGACACGTGATTTTCTTGAAATAAGCGTGCTATGCTCAGATTCACTTGTCGAGCAGACGGGTACGACAGACGAAATCTTCCGCTCCGTGGCCGCAGCGAGCGTACTAAGTCAAGAGACGCGTGATTTTCTTGAAATAACCGTGCTATGCTCAGATTCACTTCTCGAGCAGGCGGGTGCGACAGACGAAATCTTCCGCTCCGTGGCCGCAGCGAGCGTACAAAGTCGAGAGAGACGAGTGATTTTCTTGAAATAAGCGTGCTATGTTCAGATTCACTTGTCGAGCAGACGGTTACGACAGACGAAATCTTCCGCTCCGTGGCCGCAGCGAGCGTACTAAGTCGAGAGAGACGCGTGATTTTCTTGAAATAAGCGTGCTATTCCAGATTCACTTGTCGAGCACACGGGTACGACAGACGAAATCTTCCCCTCCGTGGCCGCAGCGAGCGTACTAAGTCAAGATGGACGCGTGATTTTCTTGAAATAAGCGTGCTATGCTCAGATTCACTTGTCGAGCAGACGGGTACGACAGACGAAATCTTCCGCTCCGTGGCCGCAGCGAGCGTACTGAGTCAAGAGAGACGCGTGATTTTCTTGAAATAAGCGTGCTATGCTCAGATTCACTTGTCGAGCAGACGGGTACGACAGACGAAATCTTCCGCTCCGTGGCCGCAGCGAGCGTACTGAGTCAAGAGAGACGCGTGATTTTCTTGAAATAAGCGTGCTATGCTCAGATTCACTTGTCGAGCAGACGGGTACGACAGACGAAATCTGCCGCTCCATGGCCGCAGCGAGCGTACTGAGTCAAGAGAGACGCGTGATTTTCTTGAAATAACCGTGCTATGCTCAGATTCACTTGTCGAGCAGACGGGTACGACAGACGAAATCTGCCGCTTCGTGGCCGCAGCGAGCGTACAGAGTCGAGAGAGACGCGTGATTTTCTTGAAAAAAGCGTCCTATGCTCAGATTCACTTCTCGAGCAGACGGGTACGACAGACGAAATCTGCCGCTCCGTGGCCGCAGCGAGCGTACTGAGTCAAGAGAGAAGCGTGATTTTCTTGAAATAACCGTGGTATGCCCACATTCACTTCTCGAGCAGGCGGGTACGACAGACGAAATCTGCCGCTCCGTGGCCGCAGTGAGCGTACTGAGTCAAGAGAGACGCGTGAGTTTCTTGAAATAACCGTGCTATGCTCCCATTCACTTCTCGAGAAGGCGGGTACGACAGACCAAATCTTCCGCTCCGTGGCCGCAGCGAGCGTACTGAGTCAAGAGAGACGCGTGATTTTCTTCAAATAAGCGTGCTATGCTCAGATTCACTTGTCGAGCAGACGGGTACGACAGACGAAATCTTCCGCTCCGTGGCCGCAGCGAGCGTACTAAGTCGAGAGAGACGCGTGATTTTCTTGAAATAAGCGTGCTATGATCAGATTCGCTTCTCGAGCAGATGGGTACGACAGACGAAATCTTCCGCTCCGTTGCCGCAGCGAGCATACTGAGTCAAGAGAGACGCGTGATGTTCTTGAAATAAGCGTGCTATGCTCAGATTCAGTTGTCGAGCAGACGGGTACGACAGACGAAATCTTCCGCTCCGTTGCGGCAGCGAGCGTACTGAGTCAAGAGAGACGCGTGATTTTCTTGAAATAAGCGTGCTATGCTCAGATTCACTTGTCGAGCAGACGGGTACGACGGACGAAATCTGCCGATCCGTGGCCGCAGCGAGCGTACTAAGTCAAGAGAGACGCGTGATTTTCTTGAAATAACCGTGTTATGCTCAGATTCACTTCTCGAGCAGGCGGGTACGACAGACGAAATCTTCCGCTCCGTGGCCGCAGCGAGCGTACTGAGTCAAGAGAGACGCGTGATATTCTTGAAATAACCGTGCTATGCTCAGATTCACTTCTCGAGCAGGCGGGTACGACAGACGAAATCTTCCGCTCCGTGGCCGCAGCGAGCGTACTGAGTCAAGAGAGACGCGTGATTTTCTTGAAATAAGCGTGCTATGCTCAGATTCACTTGTCGAGCAGACGGGTACGACAGACGAAATCTGCCGCTCCGTGGCCGCAGCGAGCGTACTGAGTCGAGAGAGACGCGTGATTTTCTTGAAAAAAGCGTCCTATGCTCAGATTCACTTCTCGAGCAGACGGGTACGACAGACGAAATCTGCCGCTCCGTGGCCGCAGCGAGCGTACTGAGTCAAGAGAGAAGCGTGATTTTCTTGAAATAACCGTGGTATGCCCACATTCACTTCTCGAGCAGGCGGGTACGACAGACGAAATCTGCCGCTCCGTGGCCGCAGTGAGCGTACTGAGTCAAGAGAGACGCGTGAGTTTCTTGAAATAACCGTGCTATGCTCCCATTCACTTCTCGAGAAGGCGGGTACGACAGACCAAATCTTCCGCTCCGTGGCCGCAGCGAGCGTACTGAGTCAAGAGAGACGCGTGATTTTCTTCAAATAAGCGTGCTATGCTCAGATTCACTTGTCGAGCAGACGGGTACGACAGACGAAATCTTCCGCTCCGTGGCCCCAGCGAGCGTACTAAGTCGAGAGAGACGCGTGATTTTCTTGAAATAAGCGTGCTATGATCAGATTCGCTTCTCGAGCAGATGGGTACGACAGACGAAATCTTCCGCTCCGTTGCCGCAGCGAGCATACTGAGTCAAGAGAGACGCGTGATGTTCTTGAAATAAGCGTGCTATGCTCAGATTTAGTTGTCGAGCAGACGGGTACGACAGACGAAATCTTCCGCTCCGTTACGGCAGCGAGCGTACTGAGTCAAGAGAGACGCGTGATTTTCTTGAAATAAGCGTGCTATGCTCAGATTCACTTGTCGAGCAGACGGGTACGACGGACGAAATCTGCCGATCCGTGGCCGCAGCGAGCGTACTAAGTCAAGAGAGACGCGTGATTTTCTTGAAATAACCGTGTTATGCTAAGATTCACTTCTCGAGCAGGCGGGTACGACAAACGAAATCTTCCGCTCCGTGGCCGCAGCGAGCGTACTGAGTCAAGAGAGACGCGTGATATTCTTGAAATAACCGTGCTATGCTCAGATTCACTTCTCGAGCAGGCGGGTACGACAGACGAAATCTTCCGCTCCGTGGCCGCAGCGAGCGTACCGAGTCAATAGAGACGCGTGATTTTCTTGATATAACCGTGCTATGCTCAGATTCACTTCTCGAGCAGGCGGGTACGACAGACGAAATCTTCCGCTCCGTGGCCGCAGCGAGCGTACTGAGTGGAGAGAGACGCGTCATTTTCTTGAAATAACCGTGCTATGCTCAGATTCACTTGTCGAGCAGGCGGGTACGACAGACGAAATCTTCCGCTCCGTGGCCGCAGCGAGCGTACTGAGTCAAGAGAGACGCGTGATTTTCTTCAAATAAGCGTGCTATGTTCAGATTCACTTGTCGAGCAGACGGTTACGACAGACGAAATCTTCCGCTCCGTGGCCGCAGCGAGCGTACTAAGTCGAGAGAGACGCGTGATTTTCTTCAAATAAGCGTGCTATGCTCAGATTCACTTCTCGAGCCGGCGGGTACGACAGACGAAATCTTCCCCTCCGTGGCCGCAGCGAGCGTATTAAGTCAAGATGGACGCGTGATTTTTTTGAAATAAGCGTGCTATGTTAGGATTCACTTGTCGAGCAGACGGTTACGACAGACGAAATCTTCCGCTCCGTTGCCGCAGCGAGCGTACTGAGTCAAGAGAGACGCGTGATTTTCTTGAAATAAGCGTGCTATGCTCAGATTCACTCCTCCAGCAGACGGGTACGACAGACGAAATCTTCCGCTCCGTTGCCGCAGCGAGCGTACTGAGTCAAGAGAGACGCGTGATTTTCTTGAAATAAGCGTGCTATGCTCAGATTCACTTGTCGAGCAGACGGGTACGACAGACGAAATCTTCCGCTCCGTGGCCGCAGCGAGCGTACTGAGTCAAGAGAGACGCGTGATTTTCTTGAAATAAGCGTGCTATGCTCAGATTCACTTGTCGAGCAGACGGGTACGACAGACGAAATCTTCCGCTCCGTGGCCGCAGCGAGCTTACTGAGTCAAGAGAGACGCGTGATTTTCTTGAAATAACAGTGCTATGCTCAGATTCACTTCTCGAGCAGGCGGGTACGACAGACGAAATCTTCCGCTCCGTGGCCCCAGCGAGCGTACTGAGTCAAGAGAGACGCGTGATTTTCTTGAAATAACCTTGCTATGCTCAGATTCACTTCTCGAGCAGGCGGGTACGACAGTCGAAATCTTCCGATCCGTGGCCGCAGCGAGCGTACCGAGTCAAGAGAGACGCGTGATTTTCTTGAAATAAGCGTGCTATGCTCAGATTCACTTGTCGAGCAGAAGGGTACGACAGACGAAATCTTCCGCTCCGTGGCCGCAGCGAGCGTACTAAGTCGAGAGAGACGCGTGATTTTCTTGAAATAAGCGTGCTATGCTCAGATTCACTTGTCGAGCAGACGGGTACGACAGACGAAATCTGCCGCTCCATGGCCGCAGCGAGCGTACTGAGTCAAGAGAGACGCGTGATTTTCTTGAAATAACCGTGCTACGCTCAGATTCACTTCTCGAGCAGACGGGTATGACAGACGACATCTGCCGCTTCGTGGCCGCAGCGAGCGTACAGAGTCGAGAGAGACGCGTGATTTTCTTGAAAAAAGCGTGCTATGCTCTGATTCACTTCTCGAGCAGGCGGTTACGACAGACTAAATCTTCCGCTCCGTGGCCGCAGCGAGCGTACTAAATCGAGAGTGACGCGTGATTTTCTTGAAATAAGCGTGCTATGCTCAGATTCACTTCTCGAGCAGACGGGTACGACAGACGAAATCTTCCGCTCCGTTGCCGCAGCGAGCGTACTGAGTCGAGAGAGACGCGTGATTTTCTTGAAATAAGGGTGCTATGTTCAGATTCACTTGTCGAGCAGACGGATACGACAGACGAAATCTTCCGCTCCGTGGCCGCAGCGAGCGTACTGAGTCAAGAAAGACGCGTGATTTTCTTGAAATAACCGTGCTATGCTCAGATTCACTTCTCGAGCAGGCGGGTACGACGGACGAAATCTGCCGCTCCGTGGCCGCAGTGAGCGTACTAAGTCAAGAGAGACGCGTGATTTTCTTGAAATAACCGTGCTATGCTCAGATTCACTTCTCGAGCAGGCAGGTACGGCAGACGAAATCTTCCGCTCCGTGGCCGCAGCGAGCGTACTGAGTCAAGAGAGACGCGTGATTTTCTTGCAATAACAGTGCTATGCTCAGATTCACTTCTCGAGCAGGCGGGTACGACAGACGAAATCTTCCGCTCCGTTGCCGCAGCGAGCGTACTGAGTCAAGAGAGACGCGTGATTTTCTTGAAATAAGCGTGCTATGCTCCGATTCACTTCTCCAGCAGACGGGTACGACAGACGAAATCTTCCGCTCCGTTGCCGCAGCGAGCGTACTGAGTCAAGAGAGACGCGTGATTTTCTTGAAATAAGCGTGCTATGCTCAGATTCACTTGTCGAGCAGACGGGTAAGACAGACGAAATCTTCCGCTCCGTGGCCGCAGCGAGCGTACTGAGTCAAAAGAGACGCGTGATTTTCTTGAAACAAGCGTGCTATGCTCAGATTCACTTGTCGAGCAGACGGGTACGACAGACGAAATCTTCCGCTCCGTGACCGCAGCGAGCTTACTGAGTCAAGAGAGACGCGTGATTTTCTTGAAATAACAGTGCTATGCTCAGATTCACTTCTCTAGCAGGCGGGTACGACAGACGAAATCTTCCGCTCCGTGGCCGCAGCGAGCGTACTAAGTCGAGAGAGACGCGTGATTTTCTTGAAATAAGCGTGCTATGCTCAGATTCACTTGTCGAGCAGACGCGTACGACAGACGAAATCTTCCCCTCCATGGCCGCAGCGAGCGTACTAAGTCAAGAGAGACGTGTGATTGTCTTGAAATAAGGGTGCTATGTTCAGATTCACTTGTCGAGCAGAGGGTTACGACAGACGAAATCTTCCGCTCCGTGGCCGCAGCGAGCGTACTAAGTCGAGAGAGACGCGTGATTTTCTCAAATAAGCGTGCTATGCTTAGATTCACTTGTCGAGCAGACGGATACGACAGACGAAATCTTCCGCTCCGTGGCCGCAGCGAGCGTACTGAGTCAAGAGAGACGCGTGATTTTCTTGAAATAACCGTGCTATGCTCAGATTCACTTCTCGAGCAGGCGGGTACGACGGACGAAATCTGCCGCTCCGTGGCCGCAGCGAGCGTACTGAGTCAAGAGAGACGCGTGATTTTCTTGAAATAAGCGTGCTATGCTCAGATTCACTTGTCGAGCAGACGGGTAGGACAGACGACATCTTCCGCTCCGTGGCTGCAGCGAGCGTACTAAGTCGAGAGAGACACGTGATTTTCTTGAAATAAGCGTGCTATGCTCAGATTCACTTGTCGAGCAGACGGGTACGACAGACGAAATCTTCCGCTCCGTGGCCGCAGCGAGCGTACTAAGTCAAGAGACGCGTGATTTTCTTGAAATAACCGTGCTATGCTCAGATTCACTTCTCGAGCAGGCGGGTGCGACAGACGAAATCTTCCGCTCCGTGGCCGCAGCGAGCGTACAAAGTCGAGAGAGACGCGTGATTTTCTTGAAATAAGCGTGCTATGTTCACATTCACTTGTCGAGCAGACGGTTACGACAGACGAAATCTTCCGCTCCGTGGCCGCAGCGAGCGTACTAAGTCGAGAGAGACGCGTGATTTTCTTGAAATAAGCGTGCTATGCCAGATTCACTTGTCGAGCACACGGGTACGACAGACGAAATCTTCCCCTGCGTAGCCGCAGCGAGCGTACTAAGTCAAGATGGACGCGTGATTTTCTTGAAATAAGCGTGCTATGCTCAGATTCACTTGTCGAGCAGACGGGTACGACAGACGAAATCTTCCGCTCCGTGGCCGCAGCGAGCGTACTGAGTCAAGAGAGACGCGTGATTTTCTTGAAATAAGCGTGCTATGCTCAGATTCACTTGTCGAGCAGACGGGTACGACAGACGAAATCTTCCGCTCCGTGGCCGCAGCGAGCGTACTGAGTCAAGAGAGACGCGTGATTTTCTTGAAATAAGCGTGCTATGCTCAGATTCACTTGTCGAGCAGACGGGTACGACAGACGAAATCTGCCGCTCCATGGCCGCAGCGAGCGTACTGAGTCAAGAGAGACGCGTGATTTTCTTGAAATAACCGTGCTATGCTCAGATTCACTTGTCGAGCAGACGGGTACGACAGACGAAATCTGCCGCTTCGTGGCCGCAGCGAGCGTACAGAGTCGAGAGAGACGCGTGATTTTCTTCAAAAAAGCGTCCTATGCTCAGATTCACTTCTCGAGCAGACGGGTACGACAGACGAAATCTGCCGCTCCGTGGCCGCAGCGAGCGTACTGAGTCAAGAGAGAAGCGTGATTTTCTTGAAATAACCGTGGTATGCCCACATTCACTTCTCGAGCAGGCGGGTACGACAGACGAAATCTGCCGCTCCGTGGCCGCAGTGAGCGTACTGAGTCAAGAGAGACGCGTGAGTTTCTTGAAATAACCGTGCTATGCTCCCATTCACTTCTCGAGAAGGCGGGTACGACAGACCAAATCTTCCGCTCCGTGGCCGCAGCGAGCGTACTGAGTCAAGAGAGACGCGTGATTTTCTTCAAATAAGCGTGCTATGCTCAGATTCACTTGTCGAGCAGACGGGTACGACAGACGAAATCTTCCGCTCCGTGGCCGCAGCGAGCGTACTAAGTCGAGAGAGACGCGTGATTTTCTTGAAATAAGCGTGCTATGATCAGATTCGCTTCTCGAGCAGATGGGTACGACAGACGAAATCTTCCGCTCCGTTGCCGCAGCGAGCATACTGAGTCAAGAGAGACGCGTGATGTTCTTGAAAAGAGCGTGCTATGCTCAGATTCAGTTGTCGAGCAGACGGGTACGACAGACGAAATCTTCCGCTCCGTTGCGGCAGCGAGCGTACTGAGTCAAGAGAGACGCGTGATTTTCTTGAAATAAGCGTGCTATGCTCAGATTCACTTGTCGAGCAGACGGGTACGACGGACGAAATCTGCCGATCCGTGGCCGCAGCGAGCGTACTAAGTCAAGAGAGACGCGTGATTTTCTTGAAATAACCGTGTTATGCTCAGATTCACTTCTCGAGCAGGCGGGTACGACAGACGAAATCTTCCGCTCCGTGGCCGCAGCGAGCGTACTGAGTCAAGAGAGACGCGTGATATTCTTGAAATAACCGTGCTATGCTCAGATTCACTTCTCGAGCAGGCGGGTACGACAGACGAAATCTTCCGCTCCGTGGCCGCAGCGAGCGTACTGAGTCAAGAGAGACGCGTGATTTTCTTGAAATAAGCGTGCTATGCTCAGATTCACTTGTCGAGCAGACGGGTACGACAGACGAAATCTGCCGCTCCGTGGCCGCAGCGAGCGTACTGAGTCAAGAGAGACGCGTGATTTTCTTGAAATAACCGTGCTATGCTCAGATTCACTTGTCGAGCAGACGGGTACGACAGACGAAATCTGCCGCTTCGTGGCCGCAGCGAGCGTACAGAGTCGAGAGAGACGCGTGATTTTCTTGAAAAAAGCGTCCTATGCTCAGATTCACTTCTCGAGCAGACGGGTACGACAGACGAAATCTGCCGCTCCGTGGCCGCAGCGAGCGTACTGAGTCAAGAGAGAAGCGTGATTTTCTTGAAATAACCGTGGTATGCCCACATTCACTTCTCGAGCAGGCGGGTACGACAGACGAAATCTGCCGCTCCGTGGCCGCAGTGAGCGTACTGAGTCAAGAGAGACGCGTGAGTTTCTTGAAATAACCGTGCTATGCTCCCATTCACTTCTCGAGAAGGCGGGTACGACAGACCAAATCTTCCGCTCCGTGGCCGCAGCGAGCGTACTGAGTCAAGAGAGACGCGTGATTTTCTTCAAATAAGCGTGCTATGCTCAGATTCACTTGTCGAGCAGACGGGTACGACAGACGAAATCTTCCGCTCCGTGGCCCCAGCGAGCGTACTAAGTCGAGAGAGACGCGTGATTTTCTTGAAATAAGCGTGCTATGATCAGATTCGCTTCTCGAGCAGATGGGTACGACAGACGAAATCTTCCGCTCCGTTGCCGCAGCGAGCATACTGAGTCAAGAGAGACGCGTGATGTTCTTGAAATAAGCGTGCTATGCTCAGATTCACTTGTCGAGCAGGCGGGTACGACAGACGAAATCTTCCGCTCCGTGGCCGCAGCGAGCGTACTGAGTCAAGAGAGACGCGTGATTTTCTTCAAATAAGCGTGCTATGTTCAGATTCACTTGTCGAGCAGACGGTTACGACAGACGAAATCTTCCGCTCCGTGGCCGCAGCGAGCGTACTAAGTCGAGAGAGACGCGTGATTTTCTTCAAATAAGCGTGCTATGCTCAGATTCACTTCTCGAGCCGGCGGGTACGACAGACGAAATCTACCGCTCCGTGGCCGCAGCGAGCGTACTGAGTCAAGAGAGACGCGTGATTTTCTTGAAATAAGCGTGCTATGCTCAGATTCACTTGTCGAGCAGACGGGTACGACAGACGAAATCTTCCGCTCCGTGGCCGCAGCGAGCGTACTAAGTCGAGAGAGACGCGTGATTTTCTTGAAATAAGCGTGCTATGCTCAGATTCACTTGTCGAGCAGACGTTTACGACAGACGAAATCTGCCGCTCCGTGGCCGCAGTGAGCGTATTAAGTCAAGAGAGACGCGTGATTTTCTTGAAAAAACCTTGCTATGCTCAGATTCACTTCTCGAGCAGACGGGTACGACAGACGAAATCTTCCGCTCCGTCGCCGCAGCGAGCATACTGAGTCAAGAGAGACAAGTGATGTTCTTGAAATAAGCGTGCTATGCTCAGATTCACTTGTCGAGCAGACGGGTACGACAGACGAAATCTTCCGCTCCGTTGCCGCAGCGAGCGTACTGAGTCAAGAGAGACGCGTGATTTTCTTGAAATAAGCGTGCTATGCTCTGATTCACTTGTCGAGCAGACGGGTACGACGGACAAAATCTGCCGATCCGTGGCCGCAGTGACCGTACTAAGTCAAGAGAGACGCGGGATTTTCTTGAAATAACCGTGCTATGCTCAGATTCACTTCTCGAGCAGGCGGGTACGACAGACGAAATCTTCCGCTCCGTGGCCGCAGCGAGCGTACAAAGTCGAGAGAGACGCGTGATTTTCTTGAAATAAGCGTGCTATGTTCAGATTCACTTGTCGAGCAGACGGTTACGACAGACGAAATCTTCCGCTCCGTGGCCGCAGCGAGCGTACTAAGTCGAGAGAGACGCGTGATTTTCTTGAAATAAGCGTGCTATGCCAGATTCACTTGTCGAGCAGACGGGTACGACAGACGAAATCTTCCCCTCCGTGGCCGCAGCGAGCGTACTAAGTCAAGATGGACGCGTGACTTTCTTGAAATAAGCGTGCTATGTTCGGATTCACTTGTCGAGCAGACGGTTACGACAGACGAAATCTTCCGCTCCGTTGCCGCAGCGAGCGTACTGAGTCAAGAGAGACGCGTGATTTTCTTGAAATAAGCGTGCTATGCTCAGATTCACTTGTCGAGCAGAAGGGTACGACAGACGAAATCTTCCGCTCCGTGGCCGTAGCGAGCGTACTAAGTCGAGAGAGACGCGTGATTTTCTTGAAATAAGCGTGCTATGCTCAGATTCACTTGTCGAGCAGACGGGTACGACAAACGAAATCTGCCGCTCCATGGCCGCAGCGAGCGTACTGAGTGAAGAGAGACGCGTGATGTTCTTGAAATAACCGTGCTATGCTCAGATTCACTTGTCGAGCAGACGTTTACGACAGACGAAATCTGCCGCTCCGTGGCCGCAGTGAGCGTATTAAGTCAAGAGAGACGCGTGATTTTCTTGAAAAAACCTTGCTATGCTCAGATTCACTTCTCGAGCAGACGGGTACGACAGACGAAATCTTCCGCTCCGTCGCCGCAGCGAGCATACTGAGTCAAGAGAGACAAGTGATGTTCTTGAAATAAGCGTGCTATGCTCAGATTCACTTGTCGAGCAGACGGGTACGACAGACGAAATCTTCCGCTCCGTTGCCGCAGCGAGCGTACTGAGTCAAGAGAGACGCGTGATTTTCTTGAAATAAGCGTGCTATGCTCAGATTCACTTGTCGAGACCACGGGTACGACGGACAAAATCTGCCGATCCGTGGCCGCAGTGACCGTACTAAGTCAAGAGAGACGCGTGATTTTCTTGAAATAACCGTGCTATGCTCAGATTCACTTCTCGAGCAGGCGGGTACGACAGACGAAATCTTCCGCTCCGTGGCCGAAGCGAGCGTACTGAGTCAAGAGAGACGCGTGATTTTCTTGAAATAACCGTGCTATGCTTAGATTCACTTGTCGAGCAGAGGGTTACGACAGACGAAATCTTCCGGTCCGTGGCCGCAGCGAGCGTACTAAGTCGAGAGAGACGCGTGATTTTCTCAAATAAGCGTGCTATGCTCAGATTCACTTGTCGAGCAGACGGGTACGACAGACGAAATCTTCCGCTCCGTGGCCGCAGCGAGCGTACTGAGTCAAGAGAGACACGTGATTTTCTTGAAATAAGCGTGCTATGCTCAGATTCACTTGTCGAGCAGACGGGTACGACAGACGAAATCTTCCGCTCCGTGGCCGCAGCGAGCGTACTAAGTCAAGAGAGACGCGGGATTTTCTTGAAATAACCGTGCTATGCTCAGATTCACTTCTCGAGCAGGCGGGTACGACAGACGAAATCTTCCGCTCCGTGGCCGCAGCGAGCGTACAAAGTCGAGAGAGACGCGTGATTTTCTTGAAATAAGCGTGCTATGTTCAGATTCACTTGTCGAGCAGACGGTTACGACAGACGAAATCTTCCGCTCCGTGGCCGCAGCGAGCGTACTAAGTCGAGAGAGACGCGTGATTTTCTTGAAATAAGCGTGCTATGCCAGATTCACTTGTCGAGCAGACGGGTACGACAGACGAAATCTTCCCCTCCGTGGCCGCAGCGAGCGTACTAAGTCAAGATGGACGCGTGATTTTCTTGAAATAAGCGTGCTATGTTCGGATTCACTTGTCGAGCAGACGGTTACGACAGACGAAATCTTCCGCTCCGTTGCCGCAGCGAGCGTACTGAGTCAAGAGAGACGCGTGATTTTCTTGAAATAAGCGTGCTATGCTCAGATTCACTTCTCCAGCAGACGGGTACGACAGACGAAATCTTCCGCTCCGTTGCCGCAGCGAGCGTACTGAGTCAAGAGAGCCGCGTGATTTTCTTGAAATAAGCGTGCTATGCTCAGATTCACTTGTCGAGCAGACGGGTACGACAGACGAAATCTTCCGCTCCGTGGCCGCAGCGAGCGTACTGAGTCAAGAGAGACGCGTGATTTTCTTGAAATAAGCGTGCTATGCTCAGATTCACTTGTCGAGCAGACGGGTACGACAGACGAAATCTTCCGCTCCGTGGCCCCAGCGAGCGTACTAAGTCGAGAGAGACGCGTGATTTTCTTGAAATAAGCGTGCTATGCACAGATTCACTTCTCGAGCAGACGGGTACGACAGACGAAATCTTCCGCTCCGTGGCCGCAGCGAGCGTACTGAGTCAAGAGAGACGCGTGATTTTCTTGAAATAACCTTGCTATGCTCAGATTCACTTCTCGAGCAGGCGGGTACGACAGTCGAAATCTTCCGATCCGTGGCCGCAGCGAGCGTACTGAGTCAAGAGAGACGCGTGATTTTCTTGAAATAAGCGTGCTATGCTCAGATTCACTTGTCGAGCAGAAGGGTACGACAGACGAAATCTTCCGCTCCGTGGCCGCAGCGAGCGGACTAAGTCGAGAGAGACGCGTGATTTTCTTGAAATAAGCGTGCTATGCTCAGATTCACTTGTCGAGCAGACGGGTACGACAGACGAAATCTGCCGCTCCATGGCCGCAGCGAGCGTACTGAGTGAAGAGAGACGCGTGATTTTCTTGAAATAACCGTGCTATGCTCAGATTCACTTCTCGAGCAGACGGGTATGACAGACGAAATCTGCCGCTTCGTGGCCGCAGCGAGCGTACAGAGTCGAGAGAGACGCGTGATTTTCTTGAAAAAAGCGCCCTATGCTCAGATTCACTTCTCGAGCAGACGGGTACGACAGACGAAATCTGCCGCTCCGTGGCCGCAGTGAGCGTACTGAGTCAAGAGAGACGCGTGATTTTCTTGAAATAACCGTGGTATGCCCAGATTCACTTCTCGAGCAGGCGGGTACGACAGACGAAATCTTCCCCTCCGTGGCCGCAGCGAGCGTACTAAGTCAAGATGGACGCGTGATTTTCTTGAAATAAGCGTGCTATGTTCGGATTCACTTGTCGAGCAGACGGTTACGACAGACGAAATCTTCCGCTCCGTTGCCGCAGCGAGCGTACTGAGTCAAGAGAGACGCGTGATTTTCTTGAAATAAGCGTGCTATGCTCAGATTCACTTGTCGAGCAGACGGGTACGACAGACGAAATCTGCCGCTCCGTGGCCGCAGCGAGCGTACTGAGTCAAGAGAGACGCGTGATTTTCTTGAAATAACCGTGCTATGCTCAGATTCACTTGTCGAGCAGACGGGTACGACAGACGAAATCTGCCGCTTCGTGGCCGCAGCGAGCGTACAGAGTCGAGAGAGACGCGTGATTTTCTTGAAAAAAGCGTCCTATGCTCAGATTCACTTCTCGAGCAGACGGGTACGACAGACGAAATCTGCCGCTCCGTGGCCGCAGCGAGCGTACTGAGTCAAGAGAGAAGCGTGATTTTCTTGAAATAACCGTGGTATGCCCACATTCACTTCTCGAGCAGGCGGGTACGACAGACGAAATCTGCCGCTCCGTGGCCGCAGTGAGCGTACTGAGTCAAGAGAGACGCGTGAGTTTCTTGAAATAACCGTGCTATGCTCCCATTCACTTCTCGAGAAGGCGGGTACGACAGACCAAATCTTCCGCTCCGTGGCCGCAGCGAGCGTACTGAGTCAAGAGAGACGCGTGATTTTCTTCAAATAAGCGTGCTATGCTCAGATTCACTTGTCGAGCAGACGGGTACGACAGACGAAATCTTCCGCTCCGTGGCCCCAGCGAGCGTACTAAGTCGAGAGAGACGCGTGATTTTCTTGAAATAAGCGTGCTATGATCAGATTCGCTTCTCGAGCAGATGGGTACGACAGACGAAATCTTCCGCTCCGTTGCCGCAGCGAGCATACTGAGTCAAGAGAGACGCGTGATGTTCTTGAAATAAGCGTGCTATGCTCAGATTCACTTGTCGAGCAGGCGGGTACGACAGACGAAATCTTCCGCTCCGTGGCCGCAGCGAGCGTACTGAGTCAAGAGAGACGCGTGATTTTCTTCAAATAAGCGTGCTATGTTCAGATTCACTTGTCGAGCAGACGGTTACGACAGACGAAATCTTCCGCTCCGTGGCCGCAGCGAGCGTACTAAGTCGAGAGAGACGCGTGATTTTCTTCAAATAAGCGTGCTATGCTCAGATTCACTTCTCGAGCCGGCGGGTACGACAGACGAAATCTACCGCTCCGTGGCCGCAGCGAGCGTACTGAGTCAAGAGAGACGCGTGATTTTCTTGAAATAAGCGTGCTATGCTCAGATTCACTTGTCGAGCAGACGGGTACGACAGACGAAATCTTCCGCTCCGTGGCCGCAGCGAGCGTACTAAGTCGAGAGAGACGCGTGATTTTCTTGAAATAAGCGTGCTATGCTCAGATTCACTTGTCGAGCAGACGTTTACGACAGACGAAATCTGCCGCTCCGTGGCCGCAGTGAGCGTATTAAGTCAAGAGAGACGCGTGATTTTCTTGAAAAAACCTTGCTATGCTCAGATTCACTTCTCGAGCAGACGGGTACGACAGACGAAATCTTCCGCTCCGTCGCCGCAGCGAGCATACTGAGTCAAGAGAGACAAGTGATGTTCTTGAAATAAGCGTGCTATGCTCAGATTCACTTGTCGAGCAGACGGGTACGACAGACGAAATCTTCCGCTCCGTTGCCGCAGCGAGCGTACTGAGTCAAGAGAGACGCGTGATTTTCTTGAAATAAGCGTGCTATGCTCTGATTCACTTGTCGAGCAGACGGGTACGACGGACAAAATCTGCCGATCCGTGGCCGCAGTGACCGTACTAAGTCAAGAGAGACGCGGGATTTTCTTGAAATAACCGTGCTATGCTCAGATTCACTTCTCGAGCAGGCGGGTACGACAGACGAAATCTTCCGCTCCGTGGCCGCAGCGAGCGTACAAAGTCGAGAGAGACGCGTGATTTTCTTGAAATAAGCGTGCTATGTTCAGATTCACTTGTCGAGCAGACGGTTACGACAGACGAAATCTTCCGCTCCGTGGCCGCAGCGAGCGTACTAAGTCGAGAGAGACGCGTGATTTTCTTGAAATAAGCGTGCTATGCCAGATTCACTTGTCGAGCAGACGGGTACGACAGACGAAATCTTCCCCTCCGTGGCCGCAGCGAGCGTACTAAGTCAAGATGGACGCGTGACTTTCTTGAAATAAGCGTGCTATGTTCGGATTCACTTGTCGAGCAGACGGTTACGACAGACGAAATCTTCCGCTCCGTTGCCGCAGCGAGCGTACTGAGTCAAGAGAGACGCGTGATTTTCTTGAAATAAGCGTGCTATGCTCAGATTCACTTGTCGAGCAGAAGGGTACGACAGACGAAATCTTCCGCTCCGTGGCCGTAGCGAGCGTACTAAGTCGAGAGAGACGCGTGATTTTCTTGAAATAAGCGTGCTATGCTCAGATTCACTTGTCGAGCAGACGGGTACGACAAACGAAATCTGCCGCTCCATGGCCGCAGCGAGCGTACTGAGTGAAGAGAGACGCGTGATGTTCTTGAAATAACCGTGCTATGCTCAGATTCACTTGTCGAGCAGACGTTTACGACAGACGAAATCTGCCGCTCCGTGGCCGCAGTGAGCGTATTAAGTCAAGAGAGACGCGTGATTTTCTTGAAAAAACCTTGCTATGCTCAGATTCACTTCTCGAGCAGACGGGTACGACAGACGAAATCTTCCGCTCCGTCGCCGCAGCGAGCATACTGAGTCAAGAGAGACAAGTGATGTTCTTGAAATAAGCGTGCTATGCTCAGATTCACTTGTCGAGCAGACGGGTACGACAGACGAAATCTTCCGCTCCGTTGCCGCAGCGAGCGTACTGAGTCAAGAGAGACGCGTGATTTTCTTGAAATAAGCGTGCTATGCTCAGATTCACTTGTCGAGACCACGGGTACGACGGACAAAATCTGCCGATCCGTGGCCGCAGTGACCGTACTAAGTCAAGAGAGACGCGTGATTTTCTTGAAATAACCGTGCTATGCTCAGATTCACTTCTCGAGCAGGCGGGTACGACAGACGAAATCTTCCGCTCCGTGGCCGAAGCGAGCGTACTGAGTCAAGAGAGACGCGTGATTTTCTTGAAATAACCGTGCTATGCTTAGATTCACTTGTCGAGCAGAGGGTTACGACAGACGAAATCTTCCGGTCCGTGGCCGCAGCGAGCGTACTAAGTCGAGAGAGACGCGTGATTTTCTCAAATAAGCGTGCTATGCTCAGATTCACTTGTCGAGCAGACGGGTACGACAGACGAAATCTTCCGCTCCGTGGCCGCAGCGAGCGTACTGAGTCAAGAGAGACACGTGATTTTCTTGAAATAAGCGTGCTATGCTCAGATTCACTTGTCGAGCAGACGGGTACGACAGACGAAATCTTCCGCTCCGTGGCCGCAGCGAGCGTACTAAGTCAAGAGAGACGCGGGATTTTCTTGAAATAACCGTGCTATGCTCAGATTCACTTCTCGAGCAGGCGGGTACGACAGACGAAATCTTCCGCTCCGTGGCCGCAGCGAGCGTACAAAGTCGAGAGAGACGCGTGATTTTCTTGAAATAAGCGTGCTATGTTCAGATTCACTTGTCGAGCAGACGGTTACGACAGACGAAATCTTCCGCTCCGTGGCCGCAGCGAGCGTACTAAGTCGAGAGAGACGCGTGATTTTCTTGAAATAAGCGTGCTATGCCAGATTCACTTGTCGAGCAGACGGGTACGACAGACGAAATCTTCCCCTCCGTGGCCGCAGCGAGCGTACTAAGTCAAGATGGACGCGTGATTTTCTTGAAATAAGCGTGCTATGTTCGGATTCACTTGTCGAGCAGACGGTTACGACAGACGAAATCTTCCGCTCCGTTGCCGCAGCGAGCGTACTGAGTCAAGAGAGACGCGTGATTTTCTTGAAATAAGCGTGCTATGCTCAGATTCACTTCTCCAGCAGACGGGTACGACAGACGAAATCTTCCGCTCCGTTGCCGCAGCGAGCGTACTGAGTCAAGAGAGCCGCGTGATTTTCTTGAAATAAGCGTGCTATGCTCAGATTCACTTGTCGAGCAGACGGGTACGACAGACGAAATCTTCCGCTCCGTGGCCGCAGCGAGCGTACTGAGTCAAGAGAGACGCGTGATTTTCTTGAAATAAGCGTGCTATGCTCAGATTCACTTGTCGAGCAGACGGGTACGACAGACGAAATCTTCCGCTCCGTGGCCCCAGCGAGCGTACTAAGTCGAGAGAGACGCGTGATTTTCTTGAAATAAGCGTGCTATGCACAGATTCACTTCTCGAGCAGACGGGTACGACAGACGAAATCTTCCGCTCCGTGGCCGCAGCGAGCGTACTGAGTCAAGAGAGACGCGTGATTTTCTTGAAATAACCTTGCTATGCTCAGATTCACTTCTCGAGCAGGCGGGTACGACAGTCGAAATCTTCCGATCCGTGGCCGCAGCGAGCGTACTGAGTCAAGAGAGACGCGTGATTTTCTTGAAATAAGCGTGCTATGCTCAGATTCACTTGTCGAGCAGAAGGGTACGACAGACGAAATCTTCCGCTCCGTGGCCGCAGCGAGCGGACTAAGTCGAGAGAGACGCGTGATTTTCTTGAAATAAGCGTGCTATGCTCAGATTCACTTGTCGAGCAGACGGGTACGACAGACGAAATCTGCCGCTCCATGGCCGCAGCGAGCGTACTGAGTGAAGAGAGACGCGTGATTTTCTTGAAATAACCGTGCTATGCTCAGATTCACTTCTCGAGCAGACGGGTATGACAGACGAAATCTGCCGCTTCGTGGCCGCAGCGAGCGTACAGAGTCGAGAGAGACGCGTGATTTTCTTGAAAAAAGCGCCCTATGCTCAGATTCACTTCTCGAGCAGACGGGTACGACAGACGAAATCTGCCGCTCCGTGGCCGCAGTGAGCGTACTGAGTCAAGAGAGACGCGTGATTTTCTTGAAATAACCGTGGTATGCCCAGATTCACTTCTCGAGCAGGCGGGTACGACAGACGAAATCTTCCCCTCCGTGGCCGCAGCGAGCGTACTAAGTCAAGATGGACGCGTGATTTTCTTGAAATAAGCGTGCTATGTTCGGATTCACTTGTCGAGCAGACGGTTACGACAGACGAAATCTTCCGCTCCGTTGCCGCAGCGAGCGTACTGAGTCAAGAGAGACGCGTGATTTTCTTGAAATAAGCGTGCTATGCTCAGATTCACTTCTCCAGCAGACGGGTACGACAGACGAAATCTTCCGCTCCGTTGCCGCAGCGAGCGTACTGAGTCGAGAGAGACGCGTGATTTTCTTGAAATAAGCGTGCTATGATCAGATTCACTTCTCGAGCAGATGGGTACGACAGACGAAATGTTCCGCTCCGTTGCCGCAGCGAGCATACTGAGTCAAGAGAGACGCGTGATGTTCTTGAAATAAGCGTGCTATGCTCAGATTCACTTGTCGAGCAGACGGGTACGACAGACGAAATCTTCCGCTCCGTTGCCGCAGCGAGCGTACTGAGTCAAGAGAGACGCGTGATTTTCTTGAAATAAGCGTGCTATGCTCAGATTCACTTGTCGAGCAGACGGGTACGACGGACGAAATCTGCAGATCCGTGGCCGCAGTGAGCGTACTAAGTCAAGAGAGACGCGTGATTTTCTTGAAATAACCGTGTTATGCTCAGATTCACTTCTCGAGCAGGCGGGTACGACAGACGAAATCTTCCGCTCCGTGGCCGCAGCGAGCGTACTGAGTCAAGAGAGACGCGTGATTTTCTTGAAATAACCGTGCTATGCACAGATTCACTTCTCGAGCAGGCGGGTACGACAGACAAAATCTTCCGCTCCGTGGCCGCAGCGAGCGTACCGAGTCAAGAGAGACGCGTGATTTTCTTGAAATAACCGTGCTATGCTCAGATTCACTTCTCGAGCAGGCGGGTACGACAGACGAAATCTTCCGCTCCGTGGCCGCAGCGAGCGTACTGAGTCGAGAGAGACGCGTCATTTTCTTGAAATAACCGTGCTATGCTCAGATTCACTTCTCGAGCAGGCGGGTACGACAGACGAAATCTTCCGCTCCGTGGCCGCAGCGAGCGTACTGAGTCAAGAGAGACGCGTGATTTTCTTCAAATAAGCGTGCTATGTTCAGATTCACTTGACGAACAGACGGTTACGACAGATGAAATCTTCCGCTCCGTGGCCGCAGCGAGCGTACTAAGTCGAGAGAGACGCGTGATTTTCTTCAAATAAGCGTGCTATGCTCAGATTCACTTCTCGAGCAGACGGGTACGACAGATGAAATCTGCCGCTCCGTGGCCGCAGTGAGCGTACTAAGTCAAGAGCGACGCGTGATTTTCTTTAAATAACCTTGCTATGCTCAGATTCACTTCTCGAGCCGCCGGGTACGACAGACGAAATCTACCGCTCCGTGGCCGCAGCGAGCGTACTGAGTCAAGAGAGACGCGTGATTTTCTTGAAATAAGCGTGCTATGCTCAGATTCACTTGTCGAGCAGACGGGTACGACAGACGAAATCTTCCGCTCCTTGGCCGCAGCGAGCGTACAAAGTCGAGAGAAACGCGTGATTTTCTTGAAATAAGCGTGCTATGCTCAGATTCACTTGTCGAGGAGACGGGTACGACAGACGAAATCTGCCGCTCCGTGGCCGCAGTGAGCGTACTAAGTCAAGAGAGACACGTGATTTTCTTGAAAAAAACCTTGCTATGCTCAGATTCACTTCTCGAGCAGACGGGTACGACAGACGAAATCTTCCGCTCCGTTGCCGCAGCGAGCATACTGAGTCAAGAGAGACAAGTGATGTTCTTGAAATAAGCGTGCTATGCTCAGATTCACTTGTCGAGCAGACGGGTACGACAGACGAAATCTTCCGCTCCGTTGCCGCAGCGAGCGTACTGAGTCAAGAGAGACGCGTGATTTTCTTGAAATAAGCGTGCTATGCTCAGATTCACTTGTCGAGCAGACGGGTACGACGGACAAAATCTGCCGATCCGTGGCCGCAGTGACCGTACTAAGTCAAGAGAGACGCGTGATTTTCTTGAAATAACCGTGCTATGCTCAGATTCACTTCTCGAGCAGGTGGGTACGACAGACGAAATCTGCCGCTCCGTGGCCGCAGTGAGCGTACTAAGTCAAGAGAGCCGCGTGATTTTCTTGAAAAAAACCTTGCTATGCTCAGATTCACTTCTCGAGCAGACGGGTACGACAGACGAAATCTTCCGCTCCGTTGCCGCAGCGAGCATACTGAGTCAAGAGAGACAAGTGATGTTCTTGAAATAAGCGTGCTATGCTCAGATTCACTTGTCAAACAGACGGGTACGACAGACGAAATCTTCCGCTCCGTTGCCGCAGCGAGCGTACTGAGTCAAGAGAGACGCGTGATTTTCTTGAAATAAGCGTGCTATGCTCAGATTCACTTGTCGAGCAGACGGGTACGACGGACAAAATCTGCCGATCCGTGGCCGCAGTGACCGTACTAAGTCAAGAGAGACGCGTGATTTTCTTGAAATAACCGTGCTATGCTCAGATTCACTTCTCGAGCAGGCGGGTACGACAAACGAAATCTTCCGCTCCGTGGCCGAAGCGAGCGTACTGAGTCAAGAGAGACGCGTGATTTTCTTGAAATAACCGTGCTATGCTCAGATTCACTTCTCGAGCAGGCGGGTACGACAGACGAAGTCTTCCGCTCCGTGGCCGCAGCGAGCGTACCGAGTCAAGAGAGACGCGTGATTTTCTTGAAATAACCGTGCTATGCTCAGATTCACTTCTCGAGCAGGCGGGTACGACAGACGAAATCTTCCGCTCCGTAGCCGCAGCGAGCGTACTGAGTCAAGAGACACGCGTGATTTTCTCGAAATAACCGTGCTATGCTCAGATTCACTTCTCGAGCAGGCGGGTACGACAGACGAAATCTTCCGCTCCGTGGCCGCAGCGAGCGTACTGAGTCAAGAGAGACGCGTGATTTTCTTCAGATAAGCGTGCTATGTTCAGATTCACTTGTCGAGCACACGGTTACGACAGACGAAATCTTCCGCTCCGTGGCCGCAGCGAGCGTACTAAGTCGAGAGAGACGCGTGATTTTCTTCAAATAAGCGTGCTATGCTCAGATTCACTTGTCGAGCAGACGGGTACGACAGACGAAATCTACCCCTCCGTGGCCGCAGCGAGCGTACTAAGTCAAGAGAAACGCGTGATTTTCTTGAAATAACCGTGCTATGCTCATATTCACTTCTCGAGCAGGCGGGTACGACAGACGAAATCTGCCGCTCCGTGGCCGCAGTGAGCGTACTGAGTCAAGAGAGACGCGTGATTTTCTTGAAATAACCGTGCTATGCTCAGATTCACTACTCGAGCAGGGGGGTACGACAGACGAAATGTGCCGCTCCGTGGCCGCAGTGACCGTACTGAGCCAAGAGAGACGCGTGATTTTCTTGAAATAACCGTGCTATGTTCAGATTCACTTCTCGAGCAGTCGGGTACGACAGACGAAATCTGCCGCTCCGTGGCCGCAGTGAGCGTACTAAGTCAAGAGAAACGCGTGATTTTCTTGAAATAACCGTGCTATGCTCAGATTCACTTCTCGAGCAGGCAGGTACGACAGACGAAATCTTCCGCTCCGTGGCCGCAGCGAGCGTACTGAGTCAAGAGAGACGCGTGATTTTCTTGAAATCACCGTGCTATGCTCACAATCACTTCTCGAGCAGGCGGGTACGACAGACGAAATCTCCCGCTCCGTGGCCGCAGCGAGCGTACTGAGCCAAGAGAGACGCGTGATTTTCTTGAAATAAGCGTGCTATGCTCAGATTCACTTGTCGGGCAGACGGGTACGACAGACGAAATCTTCCGCTCCGTGGCCGCAGCGAGCGTACTAAGTCGAGAGAGACGCGTGATTTTCTTGAAATAAGCGTGCTATGCTCAGATTCACTTGTCGAGCAGACGGATACGACAGACGAAATCTTCCGCTCCGTGGCCGCAGCGAGCGTACAAAGTCAAGAGAGACGCGTGATTTTCTTGAAATAACCGTGCTATGCTCAGATTCACTTCTCGAGCAGGCGGGTACGACAGACGAAATCTTCCGCTCCGTGGCCGCAGCGAGCGTACTGAGTCAAGAGAGACGCGTGATTTTCTTGAAATAACCGTGCTATGCTCACATTCACTTTTCGAGCAGGCGGGTACGACAGACGAAATCTTCCGCTCCGTGGCCGCAGCGAGCGTACTGAGTCAAGAGAACGCGTGATTTTCTTGAAATAAGCGTGCTATGCTCAGATTCACTTGTCGAGCAGACGGGTACGACGGACAAAATCTGCCGATCCGTGGCCGCAGTGACCGTACTAAGTCAAGAGAGACACGTGATTTTCTTGAAATAACCGTGCTATGCTCAGATTCACTTCTCGAGCAGGCGGGTACGACAGACGAAATCTTCCGCTCCGTGGCCGAAGCGAGCGTACTGAGTCAAGAGAGACGCGTGATTTTCTTGAAATAACCGTGCTATGCTCAGATTCACTTCTCGAGCAGGCGGGTACGACAGACGAAGTCTTCCGCTCCGTGGCCGCAGCGAGCGTACCGAGTCAAGAGAGACGCGTGATTTTCTTGAAATAACCGTGCTATGCTCAGATTCACTTCTCGAGCAGGCGGGTACGACAGACGAAATCTTCCGCTCCGTAGCCGCAGCGAGCGTACTGAGTCAAGAGACACGCGTGATTTTCTCGAAATAACCGTGCTATGCTCAGATTCACTTCTCGAGCAGGCGGGTACGACAGACGAAATCTTCCGCTCCGTGGCCGCAGCGAGCGTACTGAGTCAAGAGAGACGCGTGATTTTCTTCAGATAAGCGTGCTATGTTCAGATTCACTTGTCGAGCACACGGTTACGACAGACGAAATCTTCCGCTCCGTGGCCGCAGCGAGCGTACTAAGTCGAGAGAGACGCGTGATTTTCTTCAAATAAGCGTGCTATGCTCAGATTCACTTGTCGAGCAGGCGGGTACGACAGACGAAATCTACCCCTCCGTGGCCGCAGCGAGCGTACTAAGTCAAGAGAAACGCGTGATTTTCTTGAAAAAACCGTGCTATGCTCATATTCACTTCTCGAGCAGGCGGGTACGACAGACGAAATCTGCCGCTCCGTGGCCGCAGTGAGCGTACTGAGTCAAGAGAGACGCGTGATTTTCTTGAAATAACCGTGCTATGCTCAGATTCACTACTCGAGCAGGGGGGTACGACAGACGAAATCTGCCGCTCCGTGGCCGCAGTGACCGTACTGAGCCAAGAGAGACGCGTGATTTTCTTGAAATAACCGTGCTATGCTCAGATTCACTTCTCGAGCAGTCGGGTACGACCGACGAAATCTGCCGCTCCGTGGCCGCAGTGAGCGTACTAAGTCAAGAGAAACGCGTGATTTTCTTGAAATAACCGTGCTATGCTCAGATTCACTTCTCGAGCAGGCAGGTACGACAGACGAAATCTTCCGCTTCGTGGTCGCAGCGAGCGTACTGAGTCAAGAGAGACGCGTGATTTTCTTGAAATCACCGTGCTATGCTCACATTCACTTCTCGAGCAGGCGGGTACGACAGACGAAATCTCCCGCTCCGTGGCCGCAGCGAGCGTACTGAGCCAAGAGAGACGCGTGATTTTCTTGAAATAAGCGTGCTATGCTCAGATTCACTTGTCGGGCAGACGGGTACGACAGACGAAATCTTCCGCTCCGTGGCCGCAGCGAGCGTACTAAGTCGAGAGAGACGCGTGATTTTCTTGAAATAAGCGTGCTATGCTCAGATTCACTTGTCGAGCAGACGGGTACGACAGACGAAATCTTCCGCTCCGTGGCCGCAGCGAGCGTACAAAGTCAACAGAGACGCGTGATTTTCTTGAAATAACCGTGCTATGCTCAGATTCACTTCTCGAGCAGGCGGGTACGACAGACGAAATCTGCCGCTCCGTGGCCGCCGTGAGCGTACTGAGTCAAGAGAGACGCGTGATTTTCTTGAAATAACCGTGCTATGCTCAGATTCACTTCTCGAGCAGGCGGGTACGACAGACGAAATCTGCCGCTCCGTGGCCGCAGTGAGCGTACTGAGTCAAGAGAGACGCGTGATTTTCTTGAAATAACCGTGCTATGCTCAGATTCACTTCTCGAGCAGGCGGGTACGACAGACGAAATCTGCCGCTCCCTGGCCGCTGTGAGCGTACTGAGTCAAGAGAGACGCGTGATTTTCTTGAAATAACCGTGCTATGCTCAGATTCACTTCTCGAGCAGGCGGGTACGACAGACGAAATCTGCCGCTCCATGGCCGCAGCGAGCGTACTGAGTCAAGAGAGACGCGTGATTTTCTTGAAATAACCGTGCTATGCTCAGATTCACTTCTCGAGCAGACGGGTACGACATACGAAATCTGCCGCTTCGTGGCCGCAGCTAGCGTACAAAGTCGAGAGAGACGCGTGATTTTCTTGAAATAAGCGTCCTATGCCCGGATTCACTTCTCGAGCAGGCGGGTACTACAGACGAAATATGCCGCTCCGTGGCCGCAGTGAGCGTACTGAGTCAAGAGAGACGCGTGATTTTCTTGAAATAACCGTGCTATGCCCAGATTCACTTCTCGAGCAGGCGGGTACGACAGACCAAATCAGCCGCTCCGTGGCCGCAGTGAGCGTACTGAGTCAAGAGAGACGCGTGATTTTCTTGAAATAACCGTGCTATGCTCAGATTCACTACTCGAGCAGGCGGGTACGACAGACGAAATCTTCCGCTCCGTGGCCGCAGCGAGCGTACTAAGTCAAGAGAGACACGTGATTTTCTTGAAATAACCGTGCTATGCTCAGATTCACTTCTCGAGCAGGCGGGTTCGACAGACGAAATCTGCCGCTCCGTGGCCGCAGTGAGCGTACTGAGTCGAGAGACGCGTGATTTTCTTGAAATAACCGTGCTATGCTCAGATTCACTACTCGAGCAGGCGGGTACGACAGACGAAATCTGCCGCTCCGTGGCCGCAGTGAGCGTACTAAGGCAAGAGAGACGCGTGATTTTCTTGAAATAACCGTGCTATGCTCAGATTCACTTCTCGAGCAGGCGGGTACGACAGACGAAATCTTCCGCTCCGTGGCCACAGCGAGCGTACTGAGTCAAGAGAGACGCGTGATTTTCTTGAAATAACCGTGCTATGCTCACATTCACTTCTCGAGCAGGCGGGTACGACAGACAAAATATTTCGCTCGGTGGCCGCAGCGAGCATACAAAGTCGAGAGAGACGCGTGAACTTCTTGAAATAAGCATCCTATGCTCAGATTCACTTCTCGAGCAGGCGGGTACGACAGACGAAATCTGCCGCTCCGTGGCCGCAGTGAGCGTACTGAGTCAAGAGAGACGCGTGATTTTCTTGAAATAGCCGTGCTATGCTCAGATTCACTTCTCGAGCAGGCGGGTACGACAGACGAAATCTGCCGCTCCGTGGCCACAGTGAGCGTACTGAGTCAAGAGAGACGCGTGATTTTCTTGAAATAACCGTGCTATGCCCCGATTCACTTCTCGAGCAGGCGGGTACGACAGACGAAATCTGCCGCTCCATGGCCGCAGCGAGCGTACTGAGTCAAGAGAGACGCGTGATTTTCTTGAAATAACCGTGCTATTCTCAGATTCACTTCTCACAAGCATGTGAAAGATTCACAAGCATGTGAAAGGCGTCCTGCTCGATGCCCTTGAGGACATGCTTGATTTTCTCTTCCTCCGTCAACTACGCGTCGGCACGCTTGCAGAGGTCGATGAAGTCCTCGATATAGCTCATGAACGTTTCGCCGGTCTGCTGGGCGCGAACGCGAAGACGCTGCAGCGTCTTCGCGTTCGCGCCAGCCGGTCGGCCGTCCGAAGATGTCTGTGAAACTCGTCTTGAAGGCGGACCAGGTTGTAATCTCCGCTTCGTGGTTCTTATACCAGAGGTTGACTACTCCGGTTAGATAGAATATGACGTTGGTTAGCTGTATGTAGTCGTCCCACCGGTTATGGGCGCTTACCCTTTCGTAAGAGGAGAGCCAATGCTCGACGTAGTTGTCGTCCACACCGCTGAAGATGGTAGCATCGCGCTGGCGGAGCGTACCAGGACAAACGGGCGTCGGTGAAGTGCCGACGGGCTGGGTAAGGGTGGTGTCAGATGGCATGGTCGTAGCGAGGGTGCGGTTGCGTCGCGCCAGGATGGGGCTCCGCGACCTCCACCAAGATGTAAGGGGCTTTACTGGCAAAAGACGCTTGGCCGGGGCGACCAGGCGGAGCAGCAAAATCGCACGTCCAGGCTCGAAAAGTCAGTGCTCCTCGCGCTAGGCGTTGGCGCTCCCACTGCGGCACTGATCGTCGTCGTCTTTACAATTTATTTATTTGAGTGTGTGCAAATCGCCCCACTGGGCATTAGTGTACGGGGATACGCAAAGTGAAAGTCAAAAGCACTGTGAACTTAGGAAATGCTGTAAAAGTCATGAAAAGGTCAAAATATATATAAAGCGAAAGAGTAGCATGAAAAAACTCTGTGATAAGGAGAGCGGTCAGTAGCTTATGGTGCATGGCACAACGATGCATCAGTCGGTCCCCGTAAATGTTTTTAAGAGCGGACGAAAAGCTGTTGTCATCCGATGAAACCATTGTGTTTGGGAGGCTGTTCCTTTTGATTACTGTGCGTGGGAAAAAAGTTCATTTATATACAGATGTCCGACTGGCAATTTCGCGTGTTTTACGGCTATGGTCACTTCTACGGTAAATGTATTTGGGAGGTGCAAAGTAAGCGTCACTGTCAACGCCAATTTTTTTTTATCATAATGTCGTTTGAGAAGACTAACCTATAGAAGGTATGACGTAGTTGTAAGGAATCCAATCCTAAATGCTTTTTTAACGTGCTGACGCTGTGATGATCATAAGTGTTTAAGAAGAACCATGCTGAGTGATTCCTTATCGATTCTGTTTCTCTATAAGGATTTTAGTAGCTGGATCCCACACTACCGTTGCATATTCTAAAATTGAGCACAAATTCGAGATATACAGAACTTCCCTCACGTCACTTGGTACATTACTAAAATTTCTTTTAATAAAGTTAAGTACGCGACCAGCATTCGTTGCTATATAATCAACATGCTTGTTCCAGGTTAAATTATTTGAAAAATAAACGCCTAGGAACTTAGCATCCTGATTTGATGACTATTTAAAAAGTAACTATTCAAGATTTGTATCTTTTTTTCGGCTAAAACGAATACGGCAGCATTTTTTAGATTTCAGTCATATTCCATTTACAGCACCATGCCATGATCCGGTTAAGGTCTGTTTGTAGAGCGCCTGTGTCTTCTTCATTTTCTATTTTTCGATATAGTACGCAATCATCTCCATATAGTCTAATTGTAGAAGTTATACTTAAACCAATATCATTAATAAAAATTAAGAAAAGTGGTCCTAGCACGGACCCCCGCGGTACACCAGATGTAACCGGTACACAGTGTGACTCTAAGCAGTTGATGACAACTTTTTGAGTGCGGTCGTGAAGGTAGTCTTTTACCCAGTGTAAGATGTTGTAAGGCAAACCTAGGCAAGAAAGCTTGAATAGAAGCAAAGAGTGGGAAACTGTGGGAAACTATGCCAAAAGCCTTTTGAAAGTCCCGCAGTACGCAGTCAACCTGTTTGCCACAATCAAAAGAGAAAAGAATGTCGTGTGCAAATTCAACAATCCAGCCCTGAAGCCATGTTGAAAATTGACAAAAAATTGGTGATCCTGCAAATGACGAAGTATGTATTGCAGTAAAGTGTTTGTCTGGGCCAGTCGGTACATGGTTCAAAAGGATTCAGGACAAAAACAACGAGTTCCCTTGTTGCAGAAAACCGAAACTTCACGGTGATACTTTATGTGCACAAGGTATCACACAGCCTGAAAAGAATTGCGGGAAAAGCCGGTGTCAGTCCTGTTTTGTGCCCCTAACAAACTGCAGCGCTTGTGTAAAACCGTCAATCATGAAGGACCTCCAACTGCCGAATGTGAAGAAAAATCACGAATCACCCTTTGTGCAGTGCCGTAAAAATGTTGTCTATAAGATAGAGCTTTCCTGCGGGCAGTGTTATATTAGTCAAACAGGGCATTGCCTCAATGATCGCCTAAGTGAGCATAAATGCTACCTGAAACCACCCCCAAAAGCAATATGGCTCTGCATTGGCTTTCTTGTAAATGCACCCCTTTTTTTCAGCCGTACCACAATACTGTATAAACATAAGGACCAACATGCGCGGGAAATTGTTGAAGCTCTTTTAATTCACCGGGGACTTGACAATTGCATCTGCAAACCTTCCGTCGCGCTAACACAAAAAGAAATTGACTATCTTAACAGTTGAGTACGCTAAGTGTAGGGTGCGATTGTGTTTTGTTTTTTTGTTTGTTTTTTTACTATCATCACTGATGCTGTTCTATCTGTTGATTGTGCTCCTTTTCGCCTATTTATTGCGTGCGAGCAATAAAGCCTTTTAGTCGCAAGTCAGCGCTGTGTTTGTCTCTGCCTTGTCCCGTCCTTCGTGCGCTGTGCCTTCAGTTTGGACGAAATATGTGCTCTACAGACTAGCAACACACACTGGTCAGCAATACTGGCCTGTAGTTTTCAACTTGGCATCGAGGACCATTTTTGTGTACTGGCACAATGTTCGCCATTTCCCATTCGTCAGGCAGAGCACTTGAAGATAGTGACACACTGAACAGGACAACAAGAAATTTGGCTATAACGGGGGCACGCATTTTAAGCACATGACATGGAATGTAGTCGAGACCAGTGGTTGAATTAACTTTTATTTCCTGCGGGAGTTTCAGGACACCTTCGTAAGAAATAATTACATCTGACATACTATCAGGGCAATCGGGGATCGGCCCAGCTGTGCTGTAATCGGTACGTGCAGAACACATGGATCTAAAGTAACTATTCGAACGATTAGCTTTTTCTGTATCGTCAGAAATTAGGCCTTCTGGAGACGAGATCGGGGGAATGGAGCTTTCTTCTCCAGTGGATTTTACATACTTCCATATTTCTTTTGCATCATGTTTCAGCTTGCGACTTAGCAAGGCATTGAAGGCATCCTTGGTGTGCTTTACCTTTGATTGGATCCTTCTTCTGACCTCGTCTAATTGGCTATATGTTTCGTCATCCTTTGTGCTAATGTACCGTCGGAAAAGACGGCCTCTTTGATTCAGCAGGCGCTTCATCTCAGCAGTGAACCATGGTTTGCCATGTCTTTGTTTACACGTTAAGAATTTGGATGGCACGTGCTTGTCGATTAAAGAAAGTAGTTTGTTCCTAAACAACACCCAGCACAACAATCAGTCATGGCAGCATGGCGGCATTAGCAAAATCAAACTAGTAGCACACGGAAAAGGTCTCATTGAACAAGGTGTGAACTTCAGTGGAACAAACAGCTAGAATGGATGTCAATGACCGTGGGGGATTCCCCTAAACATTTGACCAACACAGTTCCCACTCCGAGTTATTGATCAATTCGCTCTCGCCCTACCATATGCTTGCCGTCCCGGTTAGGTCAATTGGTAGAGCGACTGCTCCGGTGTAGCGGTGGTCCCGGGTTCGAACCCCGGACCAGGACGAATTTTTCTTTAACTGCGAAGTTTCTAAGAAAGCTGTATAGCCTTCCTTTGTAGCCGTACGGCTGCGCTTGGGTGGATGTCAATGCGTAATTAGTCCCTTATTACAAACAGCTAGGAAGGTTGGCACGGCATTTGTGCAGTGCAGTGAAACAAAACACAAGTCCATTAGGAGAGAGCAACAAAACTCTCAACTGAAGGTTTAATGAAAAACTTGCACTGCATACATACAGCAACCGTGTAGAAATAATCCACAAAGGCACAATCAAACAAGCTATGAATGCAACCAGGGCATCTCAAGGGGCACGACCGGCACATGTCCGAGAGCAATGGGTGACAGTAATGGTGGATTCACATTACGGACCATTGACCCGTAGACCAGGAGTCACATGCATGGTGCACAATGTTGGTGAATGTAGCATGGTGAAAGACTATGGGCATGCCTAGTCCACTTACCACCGCCACATATACCGCCACATACCACCGCCACATAAAATATGAAATCCTGCCAGTCTTAGCTTTACATGAACACAGACTTTTAATGAGTTTCAAAAGTGCTTCGCGGAGCAATGAAAATTATGTTGGTAATTTGGCAGAACTTGCAAAAAACACCCATATTCCACAAACCTGAAATAAATAAATGTGGCTAGTTCCTACACCTAGAGCATATTACTCACAACAGTCTATCTCGTATACGCTGCCAGTGCTATTAAATAACTTAAACAAAGAAATGTTTGACCCTTTTCAGCATTCAAATACCGTTATTAAGAAATTTTTTCTGAACAAGTTTGTGTCATGACGCTGCATGTATTTTTATGTTGGTACTTTTTGCTTTTTTTTTCAAGGTGTGTTATTTTCTTTTGTGCTATAATGTATAGCGCAGAATTTATTGCCGCTTGTTTGTTGCAATGCCAGCGTGAAAAAAGGGGGCAGGACCTCTGTCAAGCTTTCGAGCTTTTAGTCCTGTCTCCTTCTCTAATATAGAGAAAATAAAAGGCTGATTGATTGACATCAGCAGTAATCAGATTAAACATTTGGGTCAGGCAAGGCCCTCATCGAGCGGAAGTGGGACATCACATGACGCCTGATCTGGAGACTCATGGTCCGTCACGTGAATCGACCTTAAAGGGCCACTGACCAGGGTCCGGACATTTTTGAAAAACAAACCCACTGCATAGATGAGGCATCGAAGATAACCTCTGCAAAATACTAGAGCCATGCGCGCCCCGAAAAGCTGCGAAAATTCAAATCAAAGCCCGCTCGTCCTTTCCTTGAACAAAAACGGCCCGCCCCACTACTCTGAACCCCGTTGACGTCATGGGTGGTTACTTTCGCTGAAGGCACTCCATTGATGCATCATTCTGACTGACGGGAGAAGGTTGGGCGTAGCCTTGGCGTCGCGTCGTCTGCACAACGCTTTCCGCAGCGCCTTCTGTTCTGGCCCATGCCTAAAACCCGCATGAAGGAACAAAAAAAAACTGCGGAGGGAGCGTGCGGCGACAGCCTTGAGCCCTAGCCATAAAAAGTAAAAAATAGTAAAACTGAGGGAGTTGGTTCGCACCTCCCCCGTGATCACGTCACGAGACGCTCTGCGTGCGCGCTCCTTTCTCAGTTTCTTTTCTTCTATGCAAGCCCCCCAAAACAAGGTTTTAATTACTAGTGCAGCAGAGCCTTTCCCTCGCTCGCCCACTTGAGCGCTCCGCACACACACGGCTTATCTCATGCATCTTGCGTACGTCTTGACTCACATGGGCTTCGGAGCGGAGAAAAGACACAAACACACAGAACACAAACACGCATGAAGAAAAGCAAATGGGCGGTTGCCGGGCCCGCACTTCCCCGTGTGTTTCGAACAGAACCGACTTCCGCCCCTCCGCTCGTGAAGCGGTGGGGAGGCCTAAAAAAAATGAAAAGATGGCTCGCTAACCGGGAATGACAAACAGATGTATGGAAGGATGCGCTCGCTAACAAGTCTAGGTGGTCGAGCAGATCGCGCCTCTCGATCGTTCAGTGTGTGCGCCCGCAGCGCCCCCCCCCCTCCCCTCGAACAGACCAAGCAGCAAAAACCAAGAAAAGAATTCTATTGAAGGTGGGGCCATGACGTAGCCCTGTGACGCACTCCACAGACACCATGCCTCCGGCTTACATCGGAGAACGAAGGGGTGATTTTGCCTTGCCGAGCCTACTCGACGAGGAGCGGGAGAGAAAAATTTCGAGGAGGGAACGGAAGGAGAGGAGGCTCGCTCAAAGAGAGGTAGAGAGTGTTTGCCACCCGAGGGTGGGCAGGGGCCCTGTAAGGGGAGACAAGGGTCTAAAACAGACCTTTCAATTAGTGCCTACAATCTCAATAATTTCGCACACAGATGTGTTTTTGTCTTCTGATTCCAAAAATGAAGCCATATTTGAGCTGATGGTCTTAGATAAAAAGTTATCTTAAATTCTAGAGTGTCATTAGGTAATTTCTTATGCAGCTTTAATGAACTTTCTCATTGCATTTTATTGCTTTTAATTACATGAATTGATAGCCAGAGAATTCCCATACCCGATAACATTCTTACTTTTTTTGTTCAGGCCATGTATAGATAGGAATTTACAAATAGCTTAACGAGTTGCTGCGTTAAATACATCCTTTTACTCGAGAGTAAAAGGTTTAAATACCTTTTACTCTCGACGTACTATATCAGGATGACATGCTTTTAGAGAAAAACGAAGGATGTCACCACGTATGGGAACTATCTGGCTGTCAATTCATGTAAATAAAAGCAACAAAATGCAATGAGAAAGTTTATTAAAGTAGCGTAAGAAATTACCTAATTACATTCTAGACTTTGTAAGATTTAAGACCACCAGCTCGATTATGATTACATATTTAGAATCAGAAAAGAGAAACGCATCAGTGTGCAAAATTTCATGAGATTCTAGCCATAAATAAAAAATTGGTTTTTAGACCCTTGTCCCCCCTCAAGCAGGCAAACGGAGCATGCCAGACGAACAGAGTGAGGCTCCATTACACTTTGCCACGCAGCCATTATCGGCCTGTGCCCGAAGTCTGAGCAAAAATGATGACTGACTCAGGAGACATGACTGATTCCCCCCTCAGGGATCGCATGCTAGTTTCTCGGCCACCCGAAGCTTGGCCGAGCGGCTGCGTGGGTTCTGCTCCACCTCGGCGGCCGAGGGCAGCTGCAGGGGCCCCAGGGGCTGCCAGAGACGCTTCCTCTCGACCATCATCTCATCCTCGCTGTGCCACACAGCTGCGTTCCGGTGCCGCTGGGCAATGGAACGGGCCACCGGCTCGTCAGCATCCACGCCCTGCACACAGAGCAAGGGTCACCGCAGGCTGTCTACAGAATGGGATAGCAGCGCTTCCGAGTTGTCCCGAGCATTGAAAAAGTTGCAGCCCTGGTAGACTCAAGAGATACATTTCACGGTAGGGGACACCTGCTGAGCCCCTGGCACTGACTTGGGCATAACACGGAGTGTGATCACCCTGCTGGGTGCCTGGCAAGCAACACTCCCAACTTTACACCATCCTGTATGTGTCACTGAAATTGGCACTACAGCCCCGCAGCGAAACCTTCTACAGCAAGCGTGGCTTGGCCCGTGACAGCATCCATGCAGCACACCAAAAAGGATAGACTCTTGGCCACATGGCTCCGTGAAATGCACACTGCCTCCCATCTTTTCTGTGAAAATTCACTTTACAATGGCGGGACAGGCTTACATTCAGGAAATAGTTGAGTGCTATGCTGGCTTCGTCTAGCTACAGCAGACAGGCGTGAGTGATCTGTGGGCACATTTGGCATGCTGTTTGTCGACAGCATTGCACCGAATCTGTTAGAAAAGTATTGAGCTCCTGTATCTTACCGGTACTCACTGGTAACGTCGAGGCTAACAAAGAGGGTTCAGCTTATCTTAAGGACCAGCGGTTATCTTCTCTTTGCATCACATGCCCTGCCCAAGTCCACTTCTTCCTCTTGATTTCGATTAGGATGCCATTAACCTGCGTTTGTTCCCTCACCCACTCCGCCCGCTTCCGGTCTCTTAACGTTACACCTATCATTTCTATTTCCATAGCTCGCTGCGTTGTCCTTAAACACACCTGTAAATCAATTAATAATCACACCACGAGCTTTAAATTTTTACTGCTTGGTCATGGGGCCTTAGGCGTTGTAAAAACACCGAGCAAAAAAATCTACGACCGAAAAAAAAATCCAGGGCCGAAAGGGTTAAGGGTAACGGAGTGATTCCAAGAGAAGGCAAACGTAGCAGGGGACGGCAGAAAGTTGGGTGGGCGGATGAGATTAAGAAATTTGCGGGGATACGGTGACTCAGCGAGCGTACTGAGTCAATAGAGACGCGTGATTTTCTTGAAATAACCGTGCTATGCTCAGATTCATTTCTCGAGCAGACGGGTACGACAGACGAAATCTTCCGCTCCGTTGCCGCAGCGAGCGTACTGAGCCAAGAGAGACGCGTGATTTTCTTGAAATAAGCGTGCTATGCTCAGATTCACTTGTCGAGCAGACGGGTACGACAGACGAAATCTTCCGCTCCGTGGCCGCACCGAGCGTACTGAGTCAAGAGAGACGCGTGATTTTCTTGAAATAACAGTGCTATGCTCAGATTCACTTCTCGAGCAGGCGGGTACGACAGACTAAATCTTCCGCTCCGTGGCCGCAGCGAGCGTACTAAGTCGAGAGAGACGCGTGATTTTCTTGAAATAAGCGTGCTATGCTCAGATTCACTTCTCGAGCAGACGGGTACGACAGACGAAATCTTCCGCTCCGTGGCCGCAGCGAGCGTACTGAGTCAAGAGAGACGCGTGATTTTATTCAAATAACAGTGCTATGCTCAGATTCACTTCTCGAGCAGGCGCGTACGACAGACTAAATCTTCCGCTCCGTGGCCGCAGCGAGCGTACTGAGTCAAGAGAGACGCGTGATGTTCTTGAAATAAGCGTGCTATGCTCAGATTCACTTGTCCGGCAGACGGGTACGACAGACGAAATCTTCCGCTCCGTGGCCGCAGCGAGCGTACTAAGTCGAGAGAGACGCGTGACTTTCTTGAAATAAGCGTGCTATGCTCAGATTCACTTGTCGAGCAGACGGGTACGACAGACGAAATCTTCCCCTACGTGGCCGCAGCGAGCATACTAAGTCAAGAGAGACGCGTGATTTTCTTGAAATAACCGTGCTATGCGCAGATTCACTTCTCGAGCAGGCGGGTACGACAGACGAAATCTTCCGCTCCGTGGCCGCAGCGAGCGTACTGAGTCAAGAGAGACGCGTGATTTTCTTGAAATAACCGTGCTATGCTCAGATTCACTTCTCGAGCAGGCGGGTACGACGGACGAAATCTGCCGCTCCGTGGCCGCAGTGAGCGTACTAAGTCAAGAGAGACGCGTGATTTTCTTGAAATAACCGTGCTATGCTCAGATTCACTTCTCGAGCAGGCAGGTACGACAGACGAAATCTTCCGCTCCGTGGCCGCAGCGAGCGTACTGAGTCAAGAGAGACGCGTGATTTTCTTGAAATAACCGTGCTATGCTCAGATTCACTTCTCGAGCAGACGGGTACGACAGACGAAATCTGCCGCTTCGTGGCCGCAGCGAGCGTACAAAGTCGAGAGAGACGCGTGATTTTCTTGAAATAAGCGTCCTATGCCCGGATTCACTTCTCGAGCAGGCGGGTACTACAGACGAAATCTGCCGCTCCGTGGCCGCAGTGAGCGTACTGAGTCAAGAGACGCGTGATTTTCTTGAAATAACCGTGCTATGCCCAGATTCACTTCTCGAGCAGGCGGGTTCGACAGACGAAATCTGCCGCTCCGTGGCCGCAGTGAGCGTACTGAGTCAAGAGAGACGCGTGATTTTCTTGAAATAACCGTGCTATGCTCAGATTCACTACTCGAGCAGGCGGGTACGACAGACGAAATCTGCCGCTCCGTGGCCGCAGTGAGCGTACTGAGTCAAGAGAGACGCGTGATTTTCTTGAAATAACCGTGCTATGCTCAGATTCAGTTCTCGAGCAGGCGGGTACGACAGACTAAATCTGCCGCTCCGTGGCCGCAGTGAGCGTACTAAGGCAAGAGAGACGCGTGATTTTCTTGAAATAACCGTGCTATGCTCAGATTCACTTCTCGAGCAGGCGGGTACGACAGACGAAATCTTCCGCTCCGTGGCCACAGCGAGCGTACTGAGTCAAGAGAGACGCGTAATTTTCTTGAAATAACCGTGCTATGCTCACATTCACTTCTCGAGCAGGCGGGTACGACAGACGAAATATTTCGCTCGGTGGCTGCACCGAGCATACAAAGTCGAGAAAGACGCGTGAACTTCTTGAAATAAGCATCCTATGCTCAGATTCACTTCTCGAGCAGGCGGGTACGACAGACGAAATCTGCCGCTCCGTGGCCGCAGTGAGCGTACTGAGTCAAGAGAGACGCGTGATTTTCTTGACATAACCGTGCTATGCTCAGATTCACTTCTCGAGCAGGCGGGTACGATAGACGAAATCTTCCGCTCCGTTGCCGCAGCGAGCGTACTGAGTCAAGAGAGACGCGTGATTTTCTGGAAATAAGCGTGCTATGCTCAGATTCACTTGTCAAACAGACGGGTACGACAGACGAAATCTTCCGCTCCGTGGCCGCAGCGAGCGTACTGAGTCAAGAGAGACGCGTGATTTTCTTGAAATAAGCGTGCTATGCTCAGATTCACTTGTCGAGCAGACGGGTACGACAGACGAAATATTCCGCTCCGTGGCCGGAGCGAGCTTACTGAGTCAAGAGAGACGCGTGATTTTCTTGAAATAACCTTGCCATGCTCAGATTCACTTCTCGAGCAGGCGGGTACGACAGTCGAAATCTTCCGCTCCGTGGCCGCAGCGAGCGTACTAAGTCGAGAGAGACGCGTGATTTTCTTCAAATAAGCGTGCTATGCACAGATTCACTTCTCGAGCAGAGGGGTACGACAGACGAAATCTTCCGCTCCGTGGCCGCAGCGAGCTTACTGAGTCAAGAGAGACGCGTGATTTTCTTGAAATAACAGTGCTATGCTCAGATTCACTTCTCGAGCAGGCGGATACGACAGACGAAATCTTCCGCTCCGTGGCCGCAGCGAGCGTACTAAGTCGAGAGAGACGCGTGATTTTCTTCAAATAAGCGTGCTATGCACAGATTCACTTCTCGAGCAGAGGGGTACGACAGACGAAATCTTCCGCTCCGTGGCCGCAGCGAGCGTACTGAGTCAAGAGAGACGCGTGATTTTCTTGAAATAACCTTGCTATGCTCAGATTCACTTCTCGAGCAGGCGGGTACGACAGTCGAAATCTTCCGATCCGTGGCCGCAGCGAGCGTACTGAGTCAAGAGAGACGCGTGATTTTCACGAAATAAGCGTGCTATGCTCAGATTCACTTGTCGAGCAGACGGGTACGACAGACGAAATCTTCCGCTCCGTGGCCGCAGCGAGCGCACTAAGTCGAGAGAGACACGTGATTTTCTTGAAATAAGCGTGCTATGCTCAGATTCACTTGTCGAACAGACGGGTACGACAGACGAAATCTGCCGCTGCATGGCCGCAGCGAGCGTACTGAGTCAAGAGAGACGCGTGATTTTCTTGAAATAACCGTGCTATGCTCAGATTCACTTCTCGAGCAGACGGGTATGACAGACGAAATCTGCCGCTTCGTAGCCGCAGCGAGCGTACAGAGTCGAGAGAGACGCGTGATTTTCTTGAAAAAAGCGTCCTATGCTCAGATTCACTTCTCGAGCAGACGGGTACGACAGACGAAATCTGCCGCTCCGTGGCCGCAGTGAGCGTACTGAGTCAAGAGAGACGCATGATTTTCTTGAAATAACCGTGGTATGCCCACATTCACTTCTCGAGCAGGCGGGTACGACAGACGAAATCTGCCGCTCCGAGGCCGCAGTGAGCGTACTGAGTCAAGAGAGACGCGTGATTTTCTTGAAATAACCGTGCTATGCTCACATTCACTTCTTGAGAAGGCGGGTACGACAGACGAAATCTTCCGCTCCGTGGCCGCAGCGAGTGTACTGAGTCAAGAGAGACGCGTGATTTTCTTGAAACAAGCGTGCTATGCTCAGACTCACTTGTCGAGCATGCAGACGGGTACGACAGACGAAATCTTCCCCTCCGTTGCCGCAGCGAGCGTACTGAGTCAAGAGAGACGCGTGATTTTCTTCAAATAAGCGTGCTATGCTCAGACTCACTTTTCGAGCAGACGGGTACGACAGACGAAATCTTCCGCTCCGTGGCCGCAGTGAGCGTACTAAGTCAAGAGAGACGCGTGATTATCTTTAAATAACCTTGCTATGTTCAGATTCACTTCTCGAGCAGGCGGGTACGAGAGACGAAATCTTCCGCTCCGTGGCCGCAGCGAGCGTACTGAGTCAAGAGAGACGCGTGATTTTCTTGAAATAACCGTGCTATGCGCAGATCCACTTCTCGAGCATGCGGGTACGACAGACGAAATCTTCCGCTCCGTGGCCGCAGCGAGCGTACTGAGTCAAGAGAGACGCGTGATTTTCTTGAAATAACCGTGCTATGCTCAGATTCACTTCTCGAGCAGGCGGGTACGACGGACGAAATCTGCCGCTCCGTGGCCGCAGTGAGCGTACTAAGTCAAGAGAGACGCGTGATTTTCTTGAAATAACCGTGCTATGCTCAGATTCACTTCTCGAGCAGGCAGGTACGACAGACGAAATCTTCCGCTCCGTGGCCGCAGCGAGCGTACTGAGTCAAGAGAGACGCGTGATTTTCTTGAAATAACCGTGCTATGCACACATTCACTTCTCGAGCAGGCGGGTACGACAGACGAAATATTCCGCTCGGTGGCCGCAGCGAGCATACAAAGTCGAGAGAGACGCGTGAACTTCTTGAAATAAGCATCCTATGCTCAGATTCACTTCTCGAGCAGGCGGGTACGACAGACGAAATCTGCCGCTCCGTGGCCGCAGTGAGCGTACTGAGTCAAGAGAGACGCGTGATTTTCTTGAAATAACCGTGCTATGCTCAGATTCACTTCTCGAGCAGGCGGGTACGACAGACGAAATCTGCCGCTCCGTGGCCGCAGTGAGCGTACTGAGTCAAGAGAGACGCGTGATTTTCTTGAAATAACCGTGCTATGCTCAGATTCACTTCTCGAGCAGACGGGTACGACAGACGAAATCTGCCGCTTCGTGGCCGCAGCGAGTGTACAAAGTCGAGAGAGACGCGTGATTTTCTTGAAATAAGCGTCCTATGCCCGGATTCACTTCTCGAGCAGGCGGGTACTACAGACGAAATCTGCCGCTCCGTGGCCGCAGTGAGCGTACTGAGTCAAGAGAGACGCGTGATTTTCTTGAAATAACCGTGCTATGCCCAGATTCACTTCTCGAGCAGGCGGGTACGACAGACCAAATCAGCCGCAACGTGGCCGCAGTGAGCGTACTGAGTCAAGAGAGACGCGTGATTTTCTTGAAATAACCGTGCTATGCTCAGATTCACTACTCGAGCAGGCGGGTACGACAGACGAAATCTTCCGCTCCGTGGCCGCAGCGAGCGTACTGAGTCAAGAGAGACGCGTGATTTTCTTGAAATAACCGTGCTATGCTCAGATTCACTACTCGAGCAGGCGGGTACGACAGACGAAATCTGCCGCTCAGTGGCCGCAGTGAGCGTACTGAGTCAAGAGAGACGCGTGATTTTCTTGAAATAACCGTGCTATGCTCAGATTCAGTTCTCGAGCAGGCGGGTACGACAGACTAAATCTGCCGCTCCGTGGCCGCAGTGAGCGTACTAAGGCAAGAGAGACGCGTGATTTTCTTGAAATAACCGTGCTATGCTCAGATTCACTTCTCGAGCAGGCGGGTACGACAGACGAAATCTTCCGCTCCGTGGCCACAGCGAGCGTACTGAGTCAAGAGAGACGCGTGATTTTCTTGAAATAACCGTGCTATGCTCACATTCACTTCTCGAGCAGGCGGGTACGACAGACGAAATATTTCGCTCGGTGGCCGCAGCGAGCATACAAAGTCGAGAGAGACGCGTGAACTTCTTGAAATAAGCATCCTATGCTCAGATTCACTTCTCGAGCAGGCGGGTACGACAGACGAAATCTGCCGCTCCGTGGCCGCAGTGAGCGTACTGAGTCAAGAGAGACGCGTGATTTTCTTGAAATAACCGTGCTATGCTCAGATTCACTTCTCGAGCAGGCGGGTACAACAGTCGAAATCTTCCGATCCGTGGCCGCAGCGAGCGTACTGAGTCAAGAGAGACGCGTGATTTTCACGAAATAAGCGTGCTATGCTCAGATTCACTTGTCGAGCAGACGGGTACGACAGACGAAATCTTCCGCTCCGTGGCCGCAGCGAGCGTACTAAGTCGAGAGAGACACGTGATTTTCTTGAAATAAGCGTGCTATGCTCAGATTCACTTGTCGAACAGACGGGTACGACAGACGAAATCTGCCGCTGCATGGCCGCAGCGAGCGTACTGAGTCAAGAGAGACGCGTGATTTTCTTGAAATAACCGTGCTATGCTCAGATTCACTTCTCGAGCAGACGGGTATGACAGACGAAATCTGCCGCTTCGTAGTCGCAGCGAGCGTACAGAGTCGAGAGAGACGCGTGATTTTCTTGAAAAAAGCGTCCTATGCTCAGATTCACTTCTCGAGCAGACGGGTACGACAGACGAAATCTGCCGCTCCGTGGCCGCAGTGAGCGTACTGAGTCAAGAGAGACGCATGATTTTCTTGAAATAACCGTGGTATGCCCACATTCACTTCTCGAGCAGGCGGGTACGACAGACGAAATCTGCCGCTCCGAGGCCGCAGTGAGCGTACTGAGTCAAGAGAGACGCGTGATTTTCTTGAAATAACCGTGCTATGCTCACATTCACTTCTTGAGAAGGCGGGTACGACAGACGAAATCTTCCGCTCCGTGGCCGCAGCGAGTGTACTGAGTCAAGAGAGACGCGTGATTTTCTTGAAACAAGCGTGCTATGCTCAGACTCACTTGTCGAGCATGCAGACGGGTACGACAGACGAAATCTTCCCCTCCGTTGCCGCAGCGAGCGTACTGAGTCAAGAGAGACGCGTGATTTTCTTCAAATAAGCGTGCTATGCTCAGACTCACTTTTCGAGCAGACGGGTACGACAGACGAAATCTTCCGCTCCGTGGCCGCAGTGAGCGTACTAAGTCAAGAGAGACGCGTGATTATCTTTAAATAACCTTGCTATGCTCAGATTCACTTCTCGAGCAGGCGGGTACGAGAGACGAAATCTTCCGCTCCGTGGCCGCAGCGAGCGTACTGAGTCAAGAGAGACGCGTGATTTTCTTGAAATAACCGTGCTATGCGCAGATCCACTTCTCGAGCAGGCGGGTACGACAGACGAAATCTTCCGCTCCGTGGCCGCAGCGAGCGTACTGAGTCATGAGAGAGGCGTGATTTTCTTGAAATAACCGTGCTATGCTCAGATTCACTTCTCGAGCAGGCGGGTACGACGGACGAAATCTGCCGCTCCATGGCCGCAGTGAGCGTACTAAGTCAAGAGAGACGCGTGATTTTCTTGAAATAACCGTGCTATGCTCAGATTCACTTCTCGAGCAGGCAGGTACGACAGACGAAATCTTCCGCTCCGTGGCCGCAGCGAGCGTACTGAGTCAAGAGAGACGCGTGATTTTCTTGAAATAACCGTGCTATGCACACATTCACTTCTCGAGCAGGCGGGTACGACAGACGAAATATTCCGCTCGGTGGCCGCAGCGAGCATACAAAGTCGAGAGAGACGCGTGAACTTCTTGAAATAAGCATCCTATGCTCAGATTCACTTCTCGAGCAGGCGGGTACGACAGACGAAATCTGCCGCTCCGTGGCCGCAGTGAGCGTACTGAGTCAAGAGAGACGCGTGATTTTCTTGAAATAACCGTGCTATGCTCAGATTCACTTCTCGAGCAGGCGGGTACGACAGACGAAACCTGCCGCTCCGTGGCCGCAGTGAGCGTACTGAGTCAAGAGAGACGCGTGATTTTCTTGAAATAACCGTGCTATGCTCAGATTCACTTCTCGAGCAGGCGGGTACGACAGACGAAATCTGCCGCTCCCTGGCCGCTGTGAGCGTACTGAGTCAAGAGAGACGCGTGATTTTCTTGAAATAACCGTGCTATGCTCAGATTCACTTCTGGAGCAGACGGGTACGACAGACGAAATCTGCCGCTTCGTGGCCGCAGCGAGCGTACAAAGTCGAGAGAGACGCGTGATTTTCTTGAAATAAGCGTCCTATGCCCGGATTCACTTCTCGAGCAGGCGGGTACTACAGACGAAATCTGCCGCTCCGTGGCCGCAGTGAGCGTACTGAGTCAAGAGAGACGCGTGATTTTCTTGAAATAACCGTGCTATGCCCAGATTCACTTCTCGAGCAGGCGGGTACGACAGACCAAATCAGCCGCAACGTGGCCGCAGTGAGCGTACTGAGTCAAGAGAGACGCGTGATTTTCTTGAAATAACCGTGCTATGCTCAGATTCACTACTCGAGCAGGCGGGTACGACAGACGAAATCTTCCGCTCCGTGGCCGCAGCGAGCGTACTAAGTCAAAAGAGACACGTGATTTTCTTGAAATAACCGTGCTATGCTCAGATTCACTTCTCGAGCAGGCGGGTTCGACAGACGAAATCTGCCGCTCCGTGGCCGCAGTGAGCGTACTGAGTCAAGAGAGACGCGTGATTTTCTTGAAATAACCGTGCTATGCTCAGATTCACTACTCGAGCAGGCGGGTACGACAGACGAAATCTGCCGCTCCGTGGCCGCAGTGAGCGTACTGAGTCAAGAGAGACGCGTGATTTTCTTGAAATAACCGTGCTATGCTCAGATTCAGTTCTCGAGCAGGCGGGTACGACAGACTAAATCTGCCGCTCCGTGGCCGCAGTGAGCGTACTAAGGCAAGAGAGACGCGTGATTTTCTTGAAATAACCGTGCTATGCTCAGATTCACTTCTCGAGCAGGCGGGTACGACAGACGAAATCTTCCGCTCCGTGGCCACAGCGAGCGTACTGAGTCAAGAGAGACGCGTGATTTTCTTGAAATAACCGTGCTATGCTCACATTCACTTCTCGAGCAGGCGGGTACGACAGACGAAATATTTCGCTCGGTGGCCGCAGCGAGCATACAAAGTCGAGAGAGACGCGTGAACTTCTTGAAATAAGCATCCTATGCTCAGATTCACTTCTCGAGCAGGCGGGTACGACAGACGAAATCTGCCGCTCCGTGGCCGCAGTGAGCGTACTGAGTCAAGAGAGACGCGTGATTTTCTTGAAATAACCGTGCTATGCTCAGATTCACTTCTCGAGCAGGCGGGTACGACAGACGAAATCTTCCGCTCCGTTGCCGCAGCGAGCGTACTGAGTCAAGAGAGACGCGTGATTTTCTGGAAATAAGCGTGCTATGCTCAGATTCACTTGTCGAGCAGACGGGTACGACAGACGAAATCTTCCGCTCCGTGGCCGCAGCGAGCGTACTGAGTCAAGAGAGACGCGTGATTTTCTTGAAATAAGCGTGCTATGCTCAGATTCACTTGTCGAGCAGACGGGTACGACAGACGAAATATTCCGTTCCGTGGCCGGAGCGAGCTTACTGAGTCAAGAGAGACGCGTGATTTTCTTGAAATAACAGTGCTATGCTCAGATTCACTTCTCTAGCAGGCGGGTACGACAGACGAAATCTTCCGCTCCGTGGCCGCAGCGAGCGTACTAAGTCGAGAGAGACGCGTGATTTTCTTGAAATAAGCGTGCTATGCACAGATTCACTTCTCGAGCAGACGGGTACGACAGACGAAATCTGCCGCTTCGTGGCCGCAGCGAGTGTACAAAGTCGAGAGAGACGCGTGATTTTCTTGAAATAAGCGTCCTATGCCCGGATTCACTTCTCGAGCAGGCGGGTACTACAGACGAAATCTGCCGCTCCGTGGCCGCAGTGAGCGTACTGAGTCAAGAGAGACGCGTGATTTTCTTGAAATAACCGTGCTATGCCCAGATTCACTTCTCGAGCAGGCGGGTACGACAGACCAAATCAGCCGCAACGTGGCCGCAGTGAGCGTACTGAGTCAAGAGAGACGCGTGATTTTCTTGAAATAACCGTGCTATGCTCAGATTCACTACTCGAGCAGGCGGGTACGACAGACGAAATCTTCCGCTCCGTGGCCGCAGCGAGCGTACTAAGTCAAGAGAGACACGTGATTTTCTTGAAATAACCGTGCTATGCTCAGATTCACTTCTCGAGCAGGCGGGTTCGACAGACGAAATCTGCCGCTCCGTGGCCGCAGTGAGCGTACTGAGTCAAGAGAGACGCGTGATTTTCTTGAAATAACCGTGCTATGCTCAGATTCACTACTCGAGCAGGCGGGTACGACAGACGAAATCTGCCGCTCCGTGGCCGCAGTGAGCGTACTGAGTCAAGAGAGACGCGTGATTTTCTTGAAATAACCGTGCTATGCTCAGATTCAGTTCTCGAGCAGGCGGGTACGACAGACTAAATCTGCCGCTCCGTGGCCGCAGTGAACGTACTAAGGCAAGAGAGACGCGTGATTTTCTTGAAATAACCGTGCTATGCTCAGATTCACTTCTCGAGCAGGCGGGTACGACAGACGAAATCTTCCGCTCCGTGGCCACAGCGAGCGTACTGAGTCAAGAGAGACGCGTGATTTTCTTGAAATAACCGTGCTATGCTCACATTAACTTCTCGAGCAGGCGGGTACGACAGACGAAATATTTCGCTCGGTGGCCGCAGCGAGCATACAAAGTCGAGAGAGACGCGTGAACTTCTTGAAATAAGCATCCTATGCTCAGATTCACTTCTCGAGCAGGCGGGTACGACAGACGAAATCTGCCGCTCCGTGGCCGCAGTGAGCGTACTGAGTCAAGAGAGACGCGTGATTTTCTTGAAATAACCGTGCTATGCTCAGATTCACTTCTCGAGCAGGCGGGTACGACAGTCGAAATCTTCCGATCCGTGGCCGCAGCGAGCGTACTGAGTCAAGAGAGACGCGTGATTTTCACGAAATAAGCGTGCTATGCTCAGATTCACTTGTCGAGCAGACGGGTACGACAGACGAAATCTTCCGCTCCGTGGCCGCAGCGAGCGTACTAAGTCGAGAGAGACACGTGATTTTCTTGAAATAAGCGTGCTATGCTCAGATTCACTTGTCGAACAGACGGGTACGACAGACGAAATCTGCCGCTGCATGGCCGCAGCGAGCGTACTGAGTCAAGAGAGACGCGTGATTTTCTTGAAATAACCGTGCTATGCTCAGATTCACTTCTCGAGCAGACGGGTATGACAGACGAAATCTGCCGCTTCGTAGCCGCAGCGAGCGTACAGAGTCGAGAGAGACGCGTGATTTTCATGAAAAAAGCGTCCTATGCTCAGATTCACTTCTCGAGCAGACGGGTACGACAGACGAAATCTGCCGCTCCGTGGCCGCAGTGAGCGTACTGAGTCAAGAGAGACGCATGATTTTCTTGAAATAACCGTGGTATGCCCACATTCACTTCTCGAGCAGGCGGGTACGACAGACGAAATCTGCCGCTCCGAGGCCGCAGTGAGCGTACTGAGTCAAGAGAGACGCGTGATTTTCTTGAAATAACCGTGCTATGCTCACATTCACTTCTTGAGAAGGCGGGTACGACAGACGAAATCTTCCGCTCCGTGGCCGCAGCGAGTGTACTGAGTCAAGAGAGACGCGTGATTTTCTTGAAACAAGCGTGCTATGCTCAGACTCACTTGTCGAGCATGCAGACGGGTACGACAGACGAAATCTTCCCCTCCGTTGCCGCAGCGAGCGTACTGAGTCAAGAGAGACGCGTGATTTTCTTCAAATAAGCGTGCTATGCTCAGACTCACTTTTCGAGCAGACGGGTACGACAGACGAAATCTTCCGCTCCGTGGCCGCAGTGAGCGTACTAAGTCAAGAGAGACGCGTGATTATCTTTAAATAACCTTGCTATGCTCAGATTCACTTCTCGAGCAGGCGGGTACGAGAGACGAAATCTTCCGCTCCGTGGCCGCAGCGAGCGTACTGAGTCAAGAGAGACGCGTGATTTTCTTGAAATAACCGTGCTATGCGCAGATCCACTTCTCGAGCAGGCGGGTACGACGGACGAAATCTTCCGCTCCGTGGCCGCAGCGAGCGTACTGAGTCAAGAGAGACGCGTGATTTTCTTGAAATAACCGTGCTATGCTCAGATTCACTTCTCGAGCAGGCGGGTACGACAGACTAAATCTGCCGCTCCGTGGCCGCAGTGAACGTACTAAGGCAAGAGAGACGCGTGATTTTCTTGAAATAACCGTGCTATGCTCAGATTCACTTCTCGAGCAGGCGGGTACGACAGACGAAATCTTCCGCTCCGTGGCCACAGCGAGCGTACTGAGTCAAGAGAGACGCGTGATTTTCTTGAAATAACCGTGCTATGCTCACATTAACTTCTCGAGCAGGCGGGTACGACAGACGAAATATTTCGCTCGGTGGCCGCAGCGAGCATACAAAGTCGAGAGAGACGCGTGAACTTCTTGAAATAAGCATCCTATGCTCAGATTCACTTCTCGAGCAGGCGGGTACGACAGACGAAATCTGCCGCTCCGTGGCCGCAGTGAGCGTACTGAGTCAAGAGAGACGCGTGATTTTCTTGAAATAACCGTGCTATGCTCAGATTCACTTCTCGAGCAGGCGGGTACGACAGTCGAAATCTTCCGATCCGTGGCCGCAGCGAGCGTACTGAGTCAAGAGAGACGCGTGATTTTCACGAAATAAGCGTGCTATGCTCAGATTCACTTGTCGAGCAGACGGGTACGACAGACGAAATCTTCCGCTCCGTGGCCGCAGCGAGCGTACTAAGTCGAGAGAGACACGTGATTTTCTTGAAATAAGCGTGCTATGCTCAGATTCACTTGTCGAACAGACGGGTACGACAGACGAAATCTGCCGCTGCATGGCCGCAGCGAGCGTACTGAGTCAAGAGAGACGCGTGATTTTCTTGAAATAACCGTGCTATGCTCAGATTCACTTCTCGAGCAGACGGGTATGACAGACGAAATCTGCCGCTTCGTAGCCGCAGCGAGCGTACAGAGTCGAGAGAGACGCGTGATTTTCATGAAAAAAGCGTCCTATGCTCAGATTCACTTCTCGAGCAGACGGGTACGACAGACGAAATCTGCCGCTCCGTGGCCGCAGTGAGCGTACTGAGTCAAGAGAGACGCATGATTTTCTTGAAATAACCGTGGTATGCCCACATTCACTTCTCGAGCAGGCGGGTACGACAGACGAAATCTGCCGCTCCGAGGCCGCAGTGAGCGTACTGAGTCAAGAGAGACGCGTGATTTTCTTGAAATAACCGTGCTATGCTCACATTCACTTCTTGAGAAGGCGGGTACGACAGACGAAATCTTCCGCTCCGTGGCCGCAGCGAGTGTACTGAGTCAAGAGAGACGCGTGATTTTCTTGAAACAAGCGTGCTATGCTCAGACTCACTTGTCGAGCATGCAGACGGGTACGACAGACGAAATCTTCCCCTCCGTTGCCGCAGCGAGCGTACTGAGTCAAGAGAGACGCGTGATTTTCTTCAAATAAGCGTGCTATGCTCAGACTCACTTTTCGAGCAGACGGGTACGACAGACGAAATCTTCCGCTCCGTGGCCGCAGTGAGCGTACTAAGTCAAGAGAGACGCGTGATTATCTTTAAATAACCTTGCTATGCTCAGATTCACTTCTCGAGCAGGCGGGTACGAGAGACGAAATCTTCCGCTCCGTGGCCGCAGCGAGCGTACTGAGTCAAGAGAGACGCGTGATTTTCTTGAAATAACCGTGCTATGCGCAGATCCACTTCTCGAGCAGGCGGGTACGACGGACGAAATCTTCCGCTCCGTGGCCGCAGCGAGCGTACTGAGTCAAGAGAGACGCGTGATTTTCTTGAAATAACCGTGCTATGCTCAGATTCACTTCTCGAGCAGGCGGGTACGACGGACGAAATCTGCCGCTCCGTGGCCGCAGTGAGCGTACTAAGTCAAGAGAGACGCGTGATTTTCTTGAAATAACCGTGCTATGCTCAGATTCACTTCTCGAGCAGGCAGGTACGACAGACGAAATCTTCCGCTCCGTGGCCGCAGCGAGCGTACTGAGTCAAGAGAGACGCGTGATTTTCTTGAAATAACCGTGCTATGCACACATTCACTTCTCGAGCAGGCGGGTACGACAGACGAAATATTCCGCTCGGTGGCCGCAGCGAGCATACAAAGTCGAGAGAGACGCGTGAACTTCTTGAAATAAGCATCCTATGCTCAGATTCACTTCTCGAGCAGGCGGGTACGACAGACGAAATCTGCCGCTCCGTGGCCGCAGTGAGCGTACTGAGTCAAGAGAGACGCGTGATTTTTTTGAAATAACCGTGCTATGCTCAGATTCACTTCTCGAGCAGGCGGGTACGACAGACGAAATCTTCCGCTCCGTTGCCGCAGCGAGCGTACTGAGTCAAGAGAGACGCGTGATTTTCTGGAAATAAGCGTGCTATGCTCAGATTCACTTGTCGAGCAGACGGGTACGACAGACGAAATCTTCCGCTCCGTGGCCGCAGCGAGCGTACTGAGTCAAGAGAGACGCGTGATTTTCTTGAAATAAGCGTGCTATGCTCAGATTCACTTGTCGAGCAGACGGGTACGACAGACGAAATATTCCGTTCCGTGGCCGGAGCGAGCTTACTGAGTCAAGAGAGACGCGTGATTTTCTTGAAATAAGCGTGCTATGCTCAGATTCACTTGTCGAGCAGACGGGTACGACAGACGAAATCTTCCGCTCCGTGGCCGCAGCGAGCGTACTAAGTCGAGAGAGACGCGTGATTTTCTTGAAATAAGCGTGCTATGCACAGATTCACTTCTCGAGCAGACGGGTACGACAGACGAAATCTGCCGCTTCGTGGCCGCAGCGAGTGTACAAAGTCGAGAGAGACGCGTGATTTTCTTGAAATAAGCGTCCTATGCCCGGATTCACTTCTTGAGCAGGCGGGTACTACAGACGAAATCTGCCGCTCCGTGGCCGCAGTGAGCGTACTGAGTCAAGAGAGACGCGTGATTTTCTTGAAATAACCGTGCTATGCCCAGATTCACTTCTCGAGCAGGCGGGTACGACAGACCAAATCAGCCGCAACGTGGCCGCAGTGAGCGTACTGAGTCAAGAGAGACGCGTGATTTTCTTGAAATAACCGTGCTATGCTCAGATTCACTACTCGAGCAGGCGGGTACGACAGACGAAATCTTCCGCTCCGTGGCCGCAGCGAGCGTACTAAGTCAAGAGAGACACGTGATTTTCTTGAAATAACCGTGCTATGCTCAGATTCACTTCTCGAGCAGGCGGGTACGACAGTCGAAATCTTCCGATCCGTGGCCGCAGCGAGCGTACTGAGTCAAGAGAGACGCGTGATTTTCACGAAATAAGCGTGCTATGCTCAGATTCACTTGTCGAGCAGACGGGTACGACAGACGAAATCTTCCGCTCCGTGGCCGCAGCGAGCGTACTAAGTCGAGAGAGACACGTGATTTTCTTGAAATAAGCGTGCTATGCTCAGATTCACTTGTCGAACAGACGGGTACGACAGACGAAATCTGCCGCTGCATGGCCGCAGCGAGCGTACTGAGTCAAGAGAGACGCGTGATTTTCTTGAAATAACCGTGCTATGCTCAGATTCACTTCTCGAGCAGACGGGTATGACAGACGAAATCTGCCGCTTCGTAGCCGCAGCGAGCGTACAGAGTCGAGAGAGACGCGTGATTTTCTTGAAAAAAGCGTCCTATGCTCAGATTCACTTGTCGAGCAGACGGGTACGACAGACGAAATCTTCCGCTCCGTGGCCGCAGCGAGCGTACTAAGTCGAGAGAGACACGTGATTTTCTTGAAATAAGCGTGCTATGCTCAGATTCACTTGTCGAACAGACGGGTACGACAGACGAAATCTGCCGCTGCATGGCCGCAGCGAGCGTACTGAGTCAAGAGAGACGCGTGATTTTCTTGAAATAACCGTGCTATGCTCAGATTCACTTCTCGAGCAGACGGGTATGACAGACGAAATCTGCCGCTTCGTACCCGCAGCGAGCGTACAGAGTCGAGAGAGACGCGTGATTTTCTTGAAAAAAGCGTCCTATGCTCAGATTCACTTCTCGAGCAGACGGGTACAACAGACGAAATCTGCCGCTCCGTGGCCGCAGTGAGCGTACTGAGTCAAGAGAGACGCATGATTTTCTTGAAATAACCGTGGTATGCCCACATTCACTTCTCGAGCAGGCGGGTACGACAGACGAAATCTGCCGCTCCGAGGCCGCAGTGAGCGTACTGAGTCAAGAGAGACGCGTGATTTTCTTGAAATAACCGTGCTATGCTCACATTCACTTCTTGAGAAGGCGGGTACGACAGACGAAATCTTCCGCTCCGTGGCCGCAGCGAGTGTACTGAGTCAAGAGAGACGCGTGATTTTCTTGAAACAAGCGTGCTATGCTCAGACTCACTTGTCGAGCATGCAGACGGGTACGACAGACGAAATCTTCCCCTCCGTTGCCGCAGCGAGCGTACTGAGTCAAGAGAGACGCGTGATTTTCTTCAAATAAGCGTGCTATGCTCAGACTCACTTTTCGAGCAGACGGGTACGACAGACGAAATCTTCCGCTCCGTGGCCGCAGTGAGCGTACTAAGTCGAGACGCGTGATTATCTTTAAATAACCTTGCTATGCTCAGATTCACTTCTCGAGCAGGCGGGTACGAGAGACGAAATCTTCCGCTCCGTGGCCGCAGCGAGCGTACTGAGTCAAGAGAGACGCGTGATTTTCTTGAAATAACCGTGCTATGCGCAGATCCACTTCTCGAGCAGGCGGGTACGACAGACGAAATCTTCCGCTCCGTGGCCGCAGCGAGCGTACTGAGTCAAGAGAGACGCGTGATTTTCTTGAAATAACCGTGCTATGCTCAGATTCACTTCTCGAGCAGGCGGGTACGACGGACGAAATCTGCCGCTCCGTAGCCGCAGTAAGCGTACTAAGTCAAGAGAGACGCGTGATTTTCTTGAAATAACCGTGCTATGCTCAGATTCACTTCTCGAGCAGGCAGGTACGACAGACGAAATCTTCCCCTCCGTGGCCGCAGCGAGCGTACTGAGTCAAGAGAGACGCGTGATTTTCTTGAAATAACCGTGCTATGCACACATTCACTTCTCGAGCAGGCGGGTACGACAGACGAAATATTCCGCTCGGTGGCCGCAGCGAGCATACAAAGTCGAGAGAGACGCGTGAACTTCTTGAAATAAGCATCCTATGCTCAGATTCACTTCTCGAGCAGGCGGGTACGACAGACGAAATCTGCCGCTCCGTGGCCGCAGTGAGCGTACTGAGTCAAGAGAGACGCGTGATTTTCTTGAAATAACCGTGCTATGCTCAGATTCACTTCTCGAGCAGGCGGGTACGACAGACGAAATCTTCCGCTCCGTGGCCGCAGCGAGCGTACTGAGTCAAGAGAGACGCGTGATTTTCTTGAAATAAGCGTGCTATGCTCAGATTCACTTGTCGAGCAGACGGGTACGACAGACGAAATATTCCGCTCCGTGGCCGGAGCGAGCTTACTGAGTCAAGAGAGACGCGTGATTTTCTTGAAATAAGCGTGCTATGCTCAGATTCACTTGTCGAGCAGACGGGTACGACAGACGAAATCTTCCGCTCCGTGGCCGCAGCGAGCGTACTAAGTCGAGAGAGACGCGTGATTTTCTTGAAATAAGCGTGCTATGCACAGATTCACTTCTCGAGCAGACGGGTACGACAGACGAAATCTGCCGCTTCGTGGCCGCAGCGAGTGTACAAAGTCGAGAGAGACGCGTGATTTTCTTGAAATAAGCGTCCTATGCCCGGATTCACTTCTCGAGCAGGCGGGTACTACAGACGAAATCTGCCGCTCCGTGGCCGCAGTGAGCGTACTGAGTCAAGAGAGACGCGTGATTTTCTTGAAATAACCGTGCTATGCCCAGATTCACTTCTCGAGCAGGCGGGTACGACAGACCAAATCAGCCGCAACGTGGCCGCAGCGAGCGTACTAAGTCAAGATGGACGCGTGATTTTCTTGAAATAAGCGTGCTATGCTCAGATTCACTTGTCGAGCAGACGGGTACGACAGACGAAATCTTCCGCTCCGTGGCCGCAGCGAGCGTACTGAGTCAAGAGAGACGCGTGATTTTCTTGAAATAAGCGTGCTATGCTCAGATTCACTTGTCGAGCAGACGGGTACGACAGACGAAATCTTCCGCTCCGTGGCCGCAGCGAGCGTACTGAGTCAAGAGAGACGCGTGATTTTCTTGAAATAACCGTGCTATGCTCAGATTCACTACTCGAGCAGGCGGGTACGACAGACGAAATCTGCCGCTCCGTGGCCGCAGTGAGCGTACTGAGTCAAGAGAGACGCGTGATTTTCTTGAAATAACCGTGCTATGCTCAGATTCAGTTCTCGAGCAGGCGGGTACGACGGACTAAATCTGCCGCTCCGTGGCCGCAGTGAACGTACTAAGGCAAGAAAGACGCGTGATTTTCTTGAAATAACCGTGCTATGCTCAGATTCACTTCTCGAGCAGGCGGGTACGACAGACGAAATCTTCCGCTCCGTGGCCACAGCGAGCGTACTGAGTCAAGAGAGACGCGTGATTTTCTTGAAATAACCGTGCTATGCTCACATTCACTTCTCGAGCAGGCGGGTACGACAGACGAAATATTTCGCTCGGTGGCCGCAGCGAGCATACAAAGTCGAGAGAGACGCGTGAACTTCTTGAAATAAGCATCCTATGCTCAGACTCACTTCTGGAGCAGGCGGGTACGACAGACGAAATCTGCCGCTCCGTGGCCGCAGTGAGCGTACTGAGTCAAGAGAGACGCGTGATTTTCTTGAAATAACCGTGCTATGCTCAGATTCACTTCTCGAGCAGGCGGGTACGACAGTCGAAATCTTCCGATCCGTGGCCGCAGCGAGCGTACTGAGTCAAGAGAGACGCGTGATTTTCACGAAATAAGCGTGCTATGCTCAGATTCACTTGTCGAGCAGACGGGTACGACAGACGAAATCTTCCGCTCCGTGGCCGCAGCGAGCGTACTAAGTCGAGAGAGACACGTGATTTTCTTGAAATAAGCGTGCTATGCTCAGATTCACTTGTCGAACAGACGGGTACGACAGACGAAATCTGCCGCTGCATGGCCGCAGCGAGCGTACTGAGTCAAGAGAGACGCGTGATTTTCTTGAAATAACCGTGCTATGCTCAGATTCACTTCTCGAGCAGACGGGTATGACAGACGAAATCTGCCGCTTCGTAGCCGCAGCGAGCGTACAGAGTCGAGAGAGACGCGTGATTTTCTTGAAAAAAGCGTCCTATGCTCAGATTCACTTCTCGAGCAGACGGGTACGACAGACGAAATCTGCCGCTCCGTGGCCGCAGTGAGCGTACTGAGTCAAGAGAGACGCGTGATTTTCTTGAAATAACCGTGCTATGCTCACATTCACTTCTTGAGAAGGCGGGTACGACAGACGAAATCTTCCGCTCCGTGGCCGCAGCGAGTGTACTGAGTCAAGAGAGACGCGTGATTTTCTTGAAACAAGCGTGCTATGCTCAGACTCACTTGTCGAGCATGCAGACGGGTACGACAGACGAAATCTTCCCCTCCGTTGCCGCAGCGAGCGTACTGAGTCAAGAGAGACGCGTGATTTTCTTCAAATAAGCGTGCTATGCTCAGACTCACTTTTCGAGCAGACGGGTACGACAGACGAAATCTTCCGCTCCGTGGCCGCAGTGAGCGTACTAAGTCAAGAGAGACGCGTGATTTTCTTGAAATAACCGTGCTATGCTCAGATTCACTTCTCGAGCAGACGGGTACGACAGACGAAATCTGCCGCTTCGTGGCCGCAGCTAGCGTACAAAGTCAAGAGAGACGCGTGATTTTCTTGAAATAACCGTGCTATGCTCACATTCACTTCTCGAGCAGGCGGGTACGACAGACGAAATATTTCGCTCGGTGGCCGCAGCGAGCATACAAAGTCGAGAGAGACGCGTGAACTTCTTGAAATAAGCATCCTATGCTCAGATTCACTTCTCGAGCAGGCGGGTACGACAGACGAAATCTGCCGCTCCGTGGCCGCAGTGAGCGTACTGAGTCAAGAGAGACGCGTGATTTTCTTGAAATAACCCTGCTATGCCCAGATTCACTTCTCGAGCAGGCGGGTACGACAGACCAAATCAGCCGCTCCGTGGCCGCAGTGAGCGTACTGAGTCAAGCGAGACGCGTGATTTTCTTGAAATAACCGTGCTATGCTCAGATTCACTTCTCGAGCAGACGGGTATGACAGACGAAATCTGCCGCTTCGTAGCCGCAGCGAGCGTACAGAGTCGAGAGAGACGCGTGATTTTCTTGAAAAAAGCGTCCTATGCTCAGATTCACTTCTCGAGCAGACGGGTACGACAGACGAAATCTGCCGCTCCGTGGCCGCAGTGAGCGTACTGAGTCAAGAGAGACGCGTGATTTTCTTGAAATAACCGTGCTATGCTCACATTCACTTCTTGAGAAGGCGGGTACGACAGACGAAATCTTCCGCTCCGTGGCCGCAGCGAGTGTACTGAGTCAAGAGAGACGCGTGATTTTCTTGAAACAAGCGTGCTATGCTCAGACTCACTTGTCGAGCATGCAGACGGGTACGACAGACGAAATCTTCCCCTCCGTTGCCGCAGCGAGCGTACTGAGTCAAGAGAGACGCGTGATTTTCTTCAAATAAGCGTGCTATGCTCAGACTCACTTTTCGAGCAGACGGGTACGACAGACGAAATCTTCCGCTCCGTGGCCGCAGTGAGCGTACTAAGTCAAGAGAGACGCGTGATTATCTTTAAATAACCTTGCTATGCTCAGATTCACTTCTCGAGCAGGCGGGTACGAGAGACGAAATCTTCCGCTCCGTGGCCGCAGCGAGCGTACTGAGTCAAGAGAGACGCGTGATTTTCTTGAAATAACCGTGCTATGCGCAGATCCACTTCTCGAGCAGGCGGGTACGACAGACGAAATCTTCCGCTCCGTGGCCGCAGCGAGCGTACTGAGTCAAGAGAGACGCGTGATTTTCTTGAAATAACCGTGCTATGCTCAGATTCACTTCTCGAGCAGGCGGGTACGACGGACGAAATCTGCCGCTCCGTGGCCGCAGTGAGCGTACTAAGTCAAGAGAGACGCGTGATTTTCTTGAAATAACCGTGCTATGCTCAGATTCACTTCTCGAGCAGGCAGGTACGACAGACGAAATCTTCCGCTCCGTGGCCGCAGCGAGCGTACTGAGTCAAGAGAGACGCGTGATTTTCTTGAAATAACCGTGCTATGCTCAGATTCACTTCTCGAGCAGGCGGGTACGACAGACGAAATCTGCCGCTCCGTGGCCGCAGTGAGCGTACTGAGTCAAGAGAGACGCGTGATTTTCTTGAAATAACCGTGCTATGCTCAGATTCACTTCTCGAGCAGGCGGGTACGACAGACGAAATCTGCCGCTCCGTGGCCGCAGTGAGCGTACTGAGTCAAGAGAGACGCGTGATTTTCTTGAAATAACCGTGCTATGCTCAGATTCACTTCTCGAGCAGGCGGGTACGACAGACGAAATCTGCCGCTCCCTGGCCGCTGTGAGCGTACTGAGTCAAGAGAGACGCGTGATTTTCTTGAAATAACCGTGCTATGCTCAGATTCACTTCTCGAGCAGACGGGTACGACAGACGAAATCTGCCGCTTCGTGGCCGCAGCGAGCGTACAAAGTCGAGAGAGACGCGTGATTTTCTTGAAATAAGCGTCCTATGCCCGGATTCACTTCTCGAGCAGGCGGGTACTACAGACGAAATCTGCCGCTCCGTGGCCGCAGTGAGCGTACTGAGTCAAGAGAGACGCGTGATTTTCTTGAAATAACCGTGCTATGCCCAGATTCACTTCTTGAGCAGGCGGGTACGACAGACCAAATCAGCCGCAACGTGGCCGCAGTGAGCGTACTGAGTCAAGAGAGACGCGTGATTTTCTTGAAATAAGCGTGCTATGCTCAGATTCACTTGTCGAGCAGACGGGTACGACAGACGAAATATTCCGCTCCGTGGCCGGAGCGAGCTTACTGAGTCAAGAGAGACGCGTGATTTTCTTGAAATAACAGTGCTATGCTCAGATTCACTTCTCTAGCAGGCGGGTACGACAGACGAAATCTTCCGCTCCGTGGCCGCAGCGAGCGTACTAAGTCGAGAGAGACGCGTGATTTTCTTGAAATAAGCGTGCTATGCACAGATTCACTTCTCGAGCAGACGGGTACGACAGACGAAATCTTCCGCTCCGTGGCCGCAGCGAGCGTACTGAGTCAAGAGAGACACGTGATTTTCTTGAAATAACCTTGCTATGCTCAGATTCACTTCTCGAGCAGGCGGGTACGACAGTCGAAATCTTCCGATCCGTGGCCGCAGCGAGCGTACTGAGTCAAGAGAGACGCGTGATTTTCTTGAAATAAGCGTGCTATGCTCAGATTCACTTGTCGAGCAGACGGGTACGACAGACGAAGTCTGCCGCTGCATGGCCGCAGCGAGCGTACTGAGTCAAGAGAGACGCGTGATTTTCTTGAAATAACCGTGCTATGCTCAGATTCACTTCTCGAGCAGACGGGTATGACAGACGAAATCTGCCGCTTCGTGGCCGCAGCGAGCGTACAGAGTCGAGAGAGACGCGTGATTTTCTTGAAAAAAGCGTCCTATGCTCAGATTCACTTCTCGAGCAGACGGGTACGACAGACGAAATCTGCCGCTCCGTGGCCGCAGTGAGCGTACTGAGTCAAGAGAGACGCATGATTTTCTTGAAATAACCGTGGTATGCCCACATTCACTTCTCGAGCAGGCGGGTACGACAGACGAAATCTGCCGCTCCGAGGCCGCAGTGAGCGTACTGAGTCAAGAGAGACGCGTGATTTTCTTGAAATAACCGTGCTATGCTCACATTCACTTCTTGAGAAGGCGGGTACGACAGACGAAATCTTCCGCTCCGTGGCCGCAGCGAGCGTACTGAGTCAAGAGAGACGCGTGATTTTCTTGAAACAAGCGTGCAATGCTCAGACTCACTTGTCGAGCATGCAGACGGGTACGACAGACGAAATCTTCCCCTCCGTTGCCGCAGCGAGCGTACTGAGTCAAAAGAGACGCGTGATTTTCTTGAAATAAGCGTGCTATGCTCATACTCACTTTTCGAGCAGACGGGTACGACAGACGAAATCTTCCGCTCCGTGGCCGCAGTGAGCGTACTAAGTCAAGAGAGACGCGTGATTATCTTTAAATGACCTTGCTATGCTCAGATTCACTTCTCGAGCAGGCGGGTACGAGAGACGAAATCTTCCGCTCCGTGGCCGCAGCGAGCGTACTGAGTCAAGAGAGACGCGTGATTTTCTTGAAATAACCGTGCTATGCGCAGATTCACTTCTCGAGCAGGCGGGTACGACAGACGAAATCTTCCGCTCCGTGGCCGCAGCGAGCGTACTGAGTCAAGAGAGACGCGTGATTTTCTTGAAATAAGCGTGCTATGCTCAGATTCACTTGTCGAGCAGACGGGTACGACAGACGAAATCTGCCGCTGCATGGCCGCAGCGAGCGTACTGAGTCAAGAGAGACGCGTGATTTTCTTGAAATAACCGTGCTATGCTCAGATTCACTTCTCGAGCAGACGGGTATGACAGACGAAATCTGCCGCTTCGTGGCCGCAGCGAGCGTACAGAGTCGAGAGAGACGCGTGATTTTCTTGAAAAAAGCGTCCTATGCTCAGATTCACTTCTCGAGCAGACGGGTACGACAGACGAAATCTGCCGCTCCGTGGCCGCAGTGAGCGTACTGAGTCAAGAGAGACGCATGATTCTCTTGAAATAACCGTGGTATGCCCACATTCACTTCTCGAGCAGGCGGGTACGACAGACGAAATCTGCCGCTCCGAGGCCGCAGTGAGCGTACTGAGTCAAGAGAGACGCGTGATTTTCTTGAAATAACCGTGCTATGCTCACATTCACTTCTTGAGAAGGCGGGTACGACAGACGAAATCTGCCGCTCCGTGGCCGCAGTGAGCGTACTGAGTCAAGAGAGACGCGTGATTTTCTTGAAATAACCGTGCTATGCTCAGATTCACTTCTCGAGCAGGCGGGTACGACAGACGAAATCTGCCGCTCCCTGGCCGCTGTGAGCGTACTGAGTCAAGAGAGACGCGTGATTTTCTTGAAATAACCGTGCTATGCTCAGATTCACTTCTCGAGCAGACGGGTACGACAGACGAAATCTGCCGCTTCGTGGCCGCAGCGAGCGTACAAAGTCGAGAGAGACGCGTGATTTTCTTGAAATAAGCGTCCTATGCCCGGATTCACTTCTCGAGCAGGCGGGTACTACAGACGAAATCTGCCGCTCCGTGGCCGCAGTGAGCGTACTGAGTCAAGAGAGACGCGTGATTTTCTTGAAATAACCGTGCTATGCCCAGATTCACTTCTTGAGCAGGCGGGTACGACAGACCAAATCAGCCGCAACGTGGCCGCAGTGAGCGTACTGAGTCAAGAGAGACGCGTGATTTTCTTGAAATAAGCGTGCTATGCTCAGATTCACTTGTCGAGCAGACGGGTACGACAGACGAAATATTCCGCTCCGTGGCCGGAGCGAGCTTACTGAGTCAAGAGAGACGCGTGATTTTCTTGAAATAACAGTGCTATGCTCAGATTCACTTCTCTAGCAGGCGGGTACGACAGACGAAATCTTCCGCTCCGTGGCCGCAGCGAGCGTACTAAGTCGAGAGAGACGCGTGATTTTCTTGAAATAAGCGTGCTATGCACAGATTCACTTCTCGAGCAGACGGGTACGACAGACGAAATCTTCCGCTCCGTGGCCGCAGCGAGCGTACTGAGTCAAGAGAGACACGTGATTTTCTTGAAATAACCTTGCTATGCTCAGATTCACTTCTCGAGCAGGCGGGTACGACAGTCGAAATCTTCCGATCCGTGGCCGCAGCGAGCGTACTGAGTCAAGAGAGACGCGTGATTTTCTTGAAATAAGCGTGCTATGCTCAGATTCACTTGTCGAGCAGACGGGTACGACAGACGAAGTCTGCCGCTGCATGGCCGCAGCGAGCGTACTGAGTCAAGAGAGACGCGTGATTTTCTTGAAATAACCGTGCTATGCTCAGATTCACTTCTCGAGCAGACGGGTATGACAGACGAAATCTGCCGCTTCGTGGCCGCAGCGAGCGTACAGAGTCGAGAGAGACGCGTGATTTTCTTGAAAAAAGCGTCCTATGCTCAGATTCACTTCTCGAGCAGACGGGTACGACAGACGAAATCTGCCGCTCCGTGGCCGCAGTGAGCGTACTGAGTCAAGAGAGACGCATGATTTTCTTGAAATAACCGTGGTATGCCCACATTCACTTCTCGAGCAGGCGGGTACGACAGACGAAATCTGCCGCTCCGAGGCCGCAGTGAGCGTACTGAGTCAAGAGAGACGCGTGATTTTCTTGAAATAACCGTGCTATGCTCACATTCACTTCTTGAGAAGGCGGGTACGACAGACGAAATCTTCCGCTCCGTGGCCGCAGCGAGCGTACTGAGTCAAGAGAGACGCGTGATTTTCTTGAAACAAGCGTGCAATGCTCAGACTCACTTGTCGAGCATGCAGACGGGTACGACAGACGAAATCTTCCCCTCCGTTGCCGCAGCGAGCGTACTGAGTCAAAAGAGACGCGTGATTTTCTTGAAATAAGCGTGCTATGCTCATACTCACTTTTCGAGCAGACGGGTACGACAGACGAAATCTTCCGCTCCGTGGCCGCAGTGAGCGTACTAAGTCAAGAGAGACGCGTGATTATCTTTAAATGACCTTGCTATGCTCAGATTCACTTCTCGAGCAGGCGGGTACGAGAGACGAAATCTTCCGCTCCGTGGCCGCAGCGAGCGTACTGAGTCAAGAGAGACGCGTGATTTTCTTGAAATAACCGTGCTATGCGCAGATTCACTTCTCGAGCAGGCGGGTACGACAGACGAAATCTTCCGCTCCGTGGCCGCAGCGAGCGTACTGAGTCAAGAGAGACGCGTGATTTTCTTGAAATAAGCGTGCTATGCTCAGATTCACTTGTCGAGCAGACGGGTACGACAGACGAAATCTGCCGCTGCATGGCCGCAGCGAGCGTACTGAGTCAAGAGAGACGCGTGATTTTCTTGAAATAACCGTGCTATGCTCAGATTCACTTCTCGAGCAGACGGGTATGACAGACGAAATCTGCCGCTTCGTGGCCGCAGCGAGCGTACAGAGTCGAGAGAGACGCGTGATTTTCTTGAAAAAAGCGTCCTATGCTCAGATTCACTTCTCGAGCAGACGGGTACGACAGACGAAATCTGCCGCTCCGTGGCCGCAGTGAGCGTACTGAGTCAAGAGAGACGCATGATTCTCTTGAAATAACCGTGGTATGCCCACATTCACTTCTCGAGCAGGCGGGTACGACAGACGAAATCTGCCGCTCCGAGGCCGCAGTGAGCGTACTGAGTCAAGAGAGACGCGTGATTTTCTTGAAATAACCGTGCTATGCTCACATTCACTTCTTGAGAAGGCGGGTACGACAGACGAAATCTTCCGCTCCGTGGCCGCAGCGAGCGTACTGAGTCAAGAGAGACGCGTGATTTTCTTGAAACAAGCGTGCAATGCTCAGACTCACTTGTCGAGCATGCAGACGGGTACGACAGACGAAATCTTCCCCTCCGTTGCCGCAGCGAGCGTACTGAGTCAAAAGAGACGCGTGATTTTCTTGAAATAAGCGTGCTATGCTCATACTCACTTTTCGAGCAGACGGGTACGACAGACGAAATCTTCCGCTCCGTGGCCGCAGTGAGCGTACTAAGTCAAGAGAGACGCGTGATTATCTTTAAATGACCTTGCTATGCTCAGATTCACTTCTCGAGCAGGCGGGTACGAGAGACGAAATCTTCCGCTCCGTGGCCGCAGCGAGCGTACTGAGTCAAGAGAGACGCGTGATTTTCTTGAAATAACCGTGCTATGCGCAGATTCACTTCTCGAGCAGGCGGGTACGACAGACGAAATCTTCCGCTCCGTGGCCGCAGCGAGCGTACTGAGTCAAGAGAGACGCGTGATTTTCTTGAAATAACCGTGCTATGCTCAGATTCACTTCTCGAGCAGGCGGGTACGACGGACGAAATCTGGCGCTCCGTGGCCGCAGTGAGCGTACTAAGTCAAGAGAGACGCGTGATTTTCTTGAAATAATTGTGCTATGCTCAGATTCACTTCTCGAGCAGGCAGGTACGACAGACGAAATCTTCCGCTCCGTGGCCGCAGCGAGCGTACTGAGTCAAGAGAGACGCGTGATTTTCTTGAAATAACCGTGCTATGCACACATTCACTTCTCGAGCAGGCGGGTACGACAGACGAAATATTGTCACGTCGGTTTAAGACGCGCTAACGCTCAAGGCAGTTTGGAAGGCTCCCAAGAACGTCCGGTGCCGAGTCCGACGGTGGCGAACTTCGTCCTTTTCACTTAATGCCCTCACGTCGTCGTCTTCAGTAGCGCTAGCGTCATTAGCCTTCCCGTTCGAAAAGCATCGTCCCGATGCTAAAAGGAAACCAGCGTCAGAGGGAGTGTCACGGTGTCCTGGCGTGGTACGGGTTCAGGCGAACGACGTGAACCACCTCGGGGCGCGCGTCGCGTCGTGAGCGTGGCGTTGGATCAGGAATGACTTCATAGTTGAGATCGCCGATGCGCCGCAGGACTTGGTAGGGGCCGAAGTAACGACGTAAGAGCTTGTCGCTGAGTCCGCGACGTCGGATTGGGGACCAAACCCAGACAAGGTCGCCTGGGAAATATTCGACCACCCGTCTCCGCAGGTTGTACCGTCGGGCATCTTGGTCCTGCTGAGCGCGAATTCGCACCCGGGCTAGTTGACGAGCATCCTCGGCACGCTGTAAAAAGTGGGCAACGTCGACATTTGGGTGGTCGTCAACGTGGGGAAGCATAGCGTCGAGTGTTGTGGTCACCTGTCGTCCATAGACGAGACTGAACGGTGTCATGTTGGTTGTTTCCTGGACGGCGGTATTATAGGCGAACGTGACATAAGGCAGGACTGCATCCCACGTTTTGTGCTCCACGTCAACGTACATCGAAAGCATATCCGCGAGAGTCTTGTTCAGACGTTCGGTCAGGCCGTTCGTCTGGGGGTGGTATGAGGTCGACCTGCGGTGGCTCGTGTGGCTGAAAGCAAGGATATGCTGCATGAGCTCAGCAGTAAAGGCAGCTCCTCGGTCAGTAATGAGAACCCGGGATGCGCCGTGGCGCAGGACGATCTGAAGCACAAAAAATTTGGCCACATCGATAGCGGTTCCACTCGAAAGAGCGGCTGTCTCCGCGTAACGCGTGAGATAGTCTGTGGCGACTATTATCCACCGCTTTCCGGAGTTTGATATGGGGAATGGGCCAAGCAAGTCCATCCCGATTTGTTGGAATGGTCGGGACGGCGGGTCAATGGGCTTGAGGAAGCCGGCGGGCTTGGCAGGAGGAACCTTGCGGCGCTGACAGTCACGGCAAGAGCGAACGTAATGCGTAACGTCATGTCCAAGGCGAGGCCAGTAGTATTTTTCGCGAATCTTGGCTTGCGTTCTAGTGATGCCAAGGTGGCCGGACGCAGGTTCGTCGTGGCAGGCATTCAAAATTTCGAGGCGTAGGTTCTCGGGCACGACGAGCAAGTACTCGCGACTGTTAGAAGAAAAGTTCTTTTTGTAGAGTACGCCGTCACGCAGGCAGAGGGAAGACGAAGCTCGCCGGAAGGCGGCAGGTACTCTGCCACTGGCACCTTCAAGATAATCAATGACGTCTCGAAGGTCCGGGTCGGCGCGTTGTTGGTCAGCAAAGTCGGTAGAGTTTAGGGCGGTCACAAAGGCGTCGTCGTCCGCAACGTCGTCAGGAGCTGGTTGAGCAGGGGCACGGGAAAGGCAGTCGGCGTCCAAGTGCTTGTGGCCGGATTTGTAGGTTACGGAAATGTCGTATTCCTGCAGTCGGAGACTCCATCGTGCAAGGCGCCCTGAAGGATCCTTTATGTTGGCCAGCCAACAAAGTGCGTGATGGTCGGTCACTACTTTGAAAGGTCGACCGTAAAGGTATGGTCGAAACTTGGAAATTGCCCACACGATGGCGAGGCATTCTTTTTCGGTGGCAGAGTAGTTTGCTTCGGCCTTAGACAGTGCACGACTTGCGTAGGCAATTACACGATGTTGATTTTTCTGGACCTGAACTAGGACTGCACCCAAACCAACATTGCTAGCGTCGGTGTGTACCTCAGTGTCAGCATATTCATCAAAGTGGGCCAGAATGGGTGGTGACTGTAAGCGGCGTTGAAGCTCTAGGAACGCCTGTTGTTGCGGCGCTTCCCACTGGAACTGGACATCGGCCTTGGTCAGGTAAGTAAGGGGCGCAGCGATTTTAGAGAAGTTTTTCACAAAGCGGCGATAATACGCACATAGTCCAAGGAAACGCCGAACTTCTTTCTGATCGCGTGGCGGCGGGAAGTTCGCGATGGCGACTGTTTTTTCAGGGTACGGGAGGACCCCTTCTTGGTTCACGAGGTGACCCAAAAACTTCAACTCCTCGTAACCGAAGTGACACTTCTCGGCTTTTAGAGTGAGTCCAGAGGATTTTATGGCCTGCAGCACCGCCTCGAGGCGACGAAGGTGCTCGTCAAAAGTTGGGGCGAATACGATCACATCGTCCAGGTATACGAGGCAAGTGTGCCATTTCAGGTCCACGAGTACTGTGTCCATAAGCCGCTGAAAGGTCGCTGGGGCGGAGCAAAGACCAAATGGCATGACCTGGAACTCATACAACCCGTCTGGAGTGATGAATGCCGTCTTCTCGCGGTCCCTCTCGTCTACCTCTATTTGCCAGTACCCAGACTTCAAATCCATGGAGGAGAAATACTTGGCGTTGCATAAACGATCCAAAGCGTCGTCGATTCTGGGCAAAGGGTAAACGTCCTTTTTAGTGATGTTATTCAGTCGCCGGTAATCAACGCAGAACCGCAGTGTTCCGTCCTTTTTCTTTACGAGCACGACAGGTGCGGCCCAGGGGCTCCGAGACGGTCGAATGACGTTATCAAGCATTTCCTTTACTTGCGTGCTGATGGCGGCGCGTTCTCTAGGGGAAACACGGTAGGGTGACTGTCGCAGTGGTGGCGCCGTGTCGTCCGTAATAATCCGATGTTGAGCAAGGTGTGTCCTGCCGACGCGCGGAGACGACGCAAATGTGTGTCTGTAGCGATTGAGCAGGTCACGCAGCATGCCTTGTTGTTGTTGCGGCAATGTCTGGTTAATGTCGTACTTGATGTCGACTATGTCCTCTGGATCCGGTCGTGAAACACGAGTCAGGCTTTGTGCGCACTTGGTATCAGTGACGGCATCGATGTAAGCGACAGTCGTCCCCTTGTTCAGGTGCTGGTGCTCATTGCTGAAATTAGTCAGAAGTACATCAACTTTGCCGTCTTCCAGAAACACGACCGCCCGAGGTACTGCAATACCGCGGTCGAGAAGCAAAAGTTGTTTACCCTCGACTATACCTTCAGTGTCTCGAATGGTATGCGAACCGACAGTCACCAGGATACTGGAGCGGGGAGGCACGGTCACTTGCTCGTCAAGAATATGGAGCGCCGACGGGAGGGCATCTGTGGTGTCAATGGCATTCGCTGTCGAAAACTGCACGGACTGGGACTGCAGGTCGATGATGGCTCCGTTGTCCGTTAGGAAGTCCATACCCAGGAGAACATCACGAGAGCAATCAGCAAGGACAACAAACTTTGCAGGGAACGTTTGCCCTTGTACCGTGACCCTAGCCGTGCACATTCCTATCGGCGTAATCAAATGTCCCCCAGCGGCACGTAACTGCGGGCCGTCCCAAGCTGTCATAACCTTTTTGAGCACAGCGGCGAATTGTCTACTGAGCACAGAATAATCAGCACCAGTGTCAACTAAAGCAGTTACGGCTGTGCCGTCTACTGAAACGTCTAAATCGGCCGGTGCTGGCGTCTTGCGGTACAGTCGAGGAGTCCGATCGCGGCTTTGGTGCGTCGAAGGGATGCGGCGTCGAAGAGAAGCGTCGGGGTTACGAAGAAGTGCGGCGGGTTGTCGGCTTGTCTTAACATGCTGTCGTTCGTGGGTCGTCGAGGACGGTGTGTTGCACGGCATTGGTGATGTGTCTGGCGGCGTTGGAGGGTCTTGTTCTTGTCGTCGAGCAGCCGCACCTCCAGAGGCTGCCGCGTCTAGTTTCCCCTACGGGGACTTCTAGACTGGCCCTGGTCGCTGGGTCCCGGAGAACTGTAGCGGCGCGGAGATGGTGATCGCAACATGCGACGCTGGCCGGAGTCCGCATGGGAGATGTAATCTGCGATCTCCCTTGGTCGCTCTCCAGGCAGCGGACGGGGAGCACCGAAGGGGAACCCTCGAAGACCCATCTCCTTGTATGGACAGCGGCGCCAGATGTGCCCAGGTGCCCCGCAATGGTAGCACAATGGTCGATGGTCCGGGGTTCTCCAGACGTCAGTTCTACGACGCCTAGGTCGCTGGACAATGTTCGACTGGGAAAGTGGAAGCTGAGGAGCGGCTGGTGTAGGTGCTTCATATCGTTGGGTCGAGGCCGGAAGGAAACGACTTGCGGCGGCAGCATAACTCAATGTTTGTGGCGGCGGTGGAGTGGCTGCCGGAAGCTGCGACGTACCTAATGCTTGTTCGACCTCCTCGCGAATGACATCTGTAAATGACGCAATCTGCGGCTGAGCAGGGGTGTGCTGCAAAGCCTTCGCCACCTCTTCCCTTACAATGGCTCGAATGACCTCACGCAGCGATTCTCCTGTGGTCATGGATGTTCCCTCAGTACGGGTGCAGAGCATCGATACGTTAGTGCGCTCGTACTGTCGTGCCCGCATGTCGAGTGATTTCTCAATGGACATTGCTTCCTTGACGAAGTCGTTTACTGTTGCGGGTGGACTCCGAACCAGGCCTGCGAAAAGCTGCTCCTTTACACCCTTCATCAGCAATCGCACCTTCTTCTCCTCCGGCATGCTCGGGTCTGCGCGACGGAAGAGGCGTGTCATCTCTTCCACGTACACCATTACACTTTCGTTCGGAAGTTGGATGCGATTCTGCAGAAGAAGGTCGGCCTTCTCCTTGCGAAACGTACTGGTGAACGCCTGGAGAAATTCTGCTTTGAATGTCTCCCATGTTTGGAGGCAAGATTCATGGTTTACGTACCATGTCCTTGCAGAGTCTTCCAGAGCAAAATAGACATGACGCATCTTTGAGTCCCCGTCCCAAGAATTGAATGTGGCCACCCGGTCGAACTGGTCGAGCCAGTCCTCGGCGTCCTCATGGGGTAGGCCATGGAAACGCGGCGGATCCCGTTGGTGGTGGAGAAGGACTGGCGCAGTTGATGCTGGAGGATTCATTGCAGCAGCGCCGGCACTCCTTGTTGACTTGTGGTCGGGGAGCAGCCCGAACTCGGGAGATAGGCCTTGTAGTCGGCGGCTGCCCTGGTGAACGGGCGTGTCTACCGGGGGTGGTCGACCTCTGCTGGAATCGCGGCTTGATGGGGGCGTCCGGTCCGCTCGGTGGCCGCAGCGAGCATACAAAGTCGAGAGAGACGCGTGAACTTCTTGAAATAAGCATCCTATGCTCAGATTCACTTCTCGAGCAGGCGGGTACGACAGACGAAATCTGCCGCTCCGTGGCCGCCGTGAGCGTACTGAGTCAAGAGAGACGCGTGATTTTCTTGAAATAACCGTGCTATGCTCAGATTCACTTCTCGAGCAGGCGGGTACGACAGACGAAATCTGCCGCTCCGTGGCCGCAGTGAGCGTACTGAGTCAAGAGAGACGCGTGATTTTCTTGAAATAACCGTGCTATGCTCAGATTCACTTCTCGAGCAGGCGGGTACGACAGACGAAATCTGCCGCTCCCTGGCCGCTGTGAGCGTACTGAGTCAAGAGAGACGCGTGATTTTCTTGAAATAACCGTGCTATGCTCAGATTCACTTCTCGAGCAGGCGGGTACGACAGACGAAATCTGCCGCTCCATGGCCGCAGCGAGCGTACTGAGTCAAGAGAGACGCGTGATTTTCTTGAAATAACCGTGCTATGCTCAGATTCACTTCTCGAGCAGACGGGTACGACAGACGAAATCTGCCGCTTCGTGGCCGCAGCTAGCGTACAAAGTCGAGAGAGACGCGTGATTTTCTTGAAATAAGCGTCCTATGCCCAGATTCACTTCTCGAGCAGGCGGGTACGACAGACGAAATCTGCCGCTCCGTGGCCGCAGTGAGCGTACTGAGTCAAGAGAGACGCGTGATTTTCTTGAAATAACCGTGCTATGCTCAGATTCACTACTCGAGCAGGCGGGTACGACAGACGAAATCTTCCGCTCCGTGGCCGCAGCGAGCGTACTAAGTCAAGAGAGACACGTGATTTTCTTGAAATAACCGTGCTATGCTCAGATTCACTTCTCGAGCAGGCGGGTTCGACAGACGAAATCTGCCGCTCCGTGGCCGCAGTGAGCGTACTGAGTCGAGAGACGCGTGATTTTCTTGAAATAACCGTGCTATGCTCAGATTCACTACTCGAGCAGGCGGGTACGACAGACGAAATCTGCCGCTCCGTGGCCGCAGTGAGCGTACTGAGTCAAGAGAGACGCGTGATTTTCTTGAAATAACCGTGCTATGCTCAGATTCAGTTCTCGAGCAGGCGGGTACGACAGACGAAATCTGCCGCTCCGTGGCCGCAGTGAGCGTACTAAGGCAAGAGAGACGCGTGATTTTCTTGAAATAACCGTGCTATGCTCAGATTCACTTCTCGAGCAGGCGGGTACGACAGACGAAATCTTCCGCTCCGTGGCCACAGCGAGCGTACTGAGTCAAGAGAGACGCGTGATTTTCTTGAAATAACCGTGCTATGCTCACATTCACTTCTCGAGCAGGCGGGTACGACAGACGAAATATTTCGCTCGGTGGCCGCAGCGAGCATACAAAGTCGAGAGAGACGCGTGAACTTCTTGAAATAAGCATCCTATGCTCAGATTCACTTCTCGAGCAGGCGGGTACGACAGACGAAATCTGCCGCTCCGTGGTCGCAGTGAGCGTACTGAGTCAAGAGAGACGCGTGATTTTCTTGAAATAACCGTGCTATGCTCAGATTCACTTCTCGAGCAGGCGGGTACGACAGACGAAATCTGCCGCTCCGTGGCCACAGTGAGCGTACTGAGTCAAGAGAGACGCGTGATTTTCTTGAAATAACCGTGCTATGCTCAGATTCACTTCTCGAGCAGGCGGGTACGACAGACGAAATCTGCCGCCCCGTGGCCGCAGTGAGCGTACTGAGTCAAGAGAGACGCGTGATTTTCTTGAAATAGCCGTGCTATGCTCAGATTCACTTCTCGAGCAGGCGGGTACGACAGACGAAATCTGCCGCTCCGTGGCCGCAGTGAGCGTACTGAGTCAAGAGAGACGCGTGATTTTCTTGAAATAACCGTGCTATGCCCCGATTCACTTCTCGAGCAGGCGGGTACGACAGACGAAATCTGCCGCTCCATGGCCGCAGCGAGCGTACTGAGTCAAGAGAGACGCGTGATTTTCTTGAAATAACCGTGCTATTCTCAGATTCACTTCTCACAAGCATGTGAAAGATTCACAAGCATGTGAAAGGCGTCCTGCTCGATGCCCTTGAGGACATGCTTGATTTTCTCTTCCTCCGTCAACGACGCGTCGACACGCTTGCAGAGGTCGATGAAGTCCTCGATATAGCTCATGAACGTTTCGCCGGTCTGCTGGGCGCGAACGCGAAGACGCTGCAGCGTCTTCGCGTTCGCGCCAGCCGGTCGGCCGTCCGAAGATGTCTGTGAAACTCGTCTTGAAGGCGGACCAGGTTGTAATCTCCGCTTCGTGGTTCTTATACCAGAGGTTGACTACTCCGGTTAGATAAAATATGACGTTGGTTAGCTGTATGTAGTCGTCCCACCGGTTATGGGCGCTTACCCTTTCGTAAGAGGAGAGCCAATGCTCGACGTAGTTGTCGTCCACACCGCTGAAGATGGTAGCATCGCGCTGGCGGAGCGTACCAGGACAAACAACGGGCGTCGGTGAAGTGCCGACGGGCTGGGTAAGGGTGGTGTCAGATGGCATGGTCGTAGCGAGGGTACGGTTGCGTCGCGCCATGATGGGGCTCCGCGACCTCCACCAAGATGTAAGGGGCTTTACTGGCAAAAGACGCTTGGCCGGGGCGACCAGGCGGAGCAGCAAAATCGCACGTCCAGGCTCGAAAAGTCAGTGCTCCTCGCGCTAGGCGTTGGCGCTCCCACTGCGGCGCTGATAGTCGTCGTCTTTACAATTTATTTATTTGAGTGTGTGCAAATCGCCCCACTGGGCATTAGTGTACGGGGATACGCAAAGTGAAAGGCAAAAGCACTGTGAACTTAGGAAATGCTGTAAAAGTCATGAAAAGGTCAAAATATATATAAAGCGAAAGAGTAGCATGAAAAAACTCTGTGATAAGGAGAGCGGTCAGTAGCTTATGGAGCATGGCACAACGATGCATCAGTCGGTCCCCGTAAATGTTTTTTAAGAGCGGACGAAAAGCTGTTGTCATCCGATGAAACCATTGTTTGGGAGGCTGTTCCATTTGATTACTGTGCGTGGGAAAAAAGTTCATTTATATACAGATGTCCGACTGGCAATTTCGCGTGTTTTACGGCTATGGTCACTTCTACGGTAAATGTATTTGGGAGGTGCAAAGTAAGCGTCACTGTCAACGCCAATTTTTTTTTATCATAATGTCGTTTGAGAAGACTAACCTATAGAAGGTATGACGTAGTTGTAAGGAATCCCATCCTAAATGCTTTTTTAACGTGCTGACGCTGTGATGATCATAAGTGTTTAAGAAGAACCATGCTGAGTGATTCCTTATCGATCGCTTCTGTTTCTCTATAAGGATTTTAGTAGCTGGATCCCACACTACCGTTGCATATTCTAAAATTGAGCACAAATTCGAGATATACAGAACTTCCCTCACGTCACTTGGTACATTACTAAAATTTCTTTTAATAAAGTTAAGTACGCGACCAGCATTCGTTGCTATATAATCAACATGCTTGTTCCAGGTTAAATTATTTGAAAAATAAACGCCTAGGAACTTAGCATCCTGATTTGATGACTATTTAAAAAGTAACTATTCAAGATTTCTATCTTTTTTTCGGCTAAAACGAATACGGCAGCATTTTTTAGATTTCAGTCATATTCCATTTACAGCACCATGCCATGATCCGGTTAAGGTCTGTTTGTAGAGCGCCTGTGTCTTCTTCATTTTCTATTTTTCGATATAGTACGCAATCATCTCCATATAGTCTAATTGTAGAAGTTATACTTAAACCAATATCATTAATAAAAATTAAGAAAAGTGGTCCTAGCACGGACCCCCGCGGTACACCAGATGTAACCGGTACACAGTGTGACTCTAAGCAGTTGATGACAACTTTTTGAGTGCGGTCGTGAAGGTAGTCTTTTCCCCAGTGTAAGATGTTGTAAGGCAAACCTAGGCAAGAAAGCTTGAATAGAAGCAAAGAGTGGGAAACTGTGGGAAACTATGCCAAAAGCCTTTTGAAAGTCCCGCAGTACGCAGTCAACCTGTTTGCCACAATCAAAAGAGAAAAGAATGTCGTGTGCAAATTCAACAATCCAGCCCTGAAGCCATGTTGAAAATTGACCAAAAATTGGTGATCCTGCAAATGACGAAGTATGTATTGCGGTAAAGTGTTTGTCTGGGCCAGTCGGTACATGGTTCAAAAAGATTCAGGACAAAAACAACAAGTTCCCTTGTTGCAGAAAACCGAAACTTCACGGTGATACTTTATGTGCACAAGGTATCACACAGCCTGAAAAGAATTGCGGGAAAAGCCGGTGTCAGTCCTGTTTTGTGCCCCTAACAAACTGCAGCGCTTGTGTAAAACCGTCAATCATGAAGGACCTCCAACTGCCGAATGTGAAGAAAATCACGAATCACCCTTTGTGCAGTGCCATAAAAATGTTGTCTATAAGATAGAGCTTTCCTGCGGGCAGTGTTATATTAGTCAAACAGGGCATTGCCTCAATGATCGCCTAAGTGAGCATAAATGCTACCTGAAACCACCCCCAAAAGCAATATGGCTCTGCATTGGCTTTCTTGTAAATGCACCCCTTTTTTTCAGCCGTACCACAATACTGTATAAACATAAGGACCAACGTACGCGGGAAATTGTTGAAGCTCTTTTAATTCACCGGGGACTTGACAATTGCATCTGCAAACCTTCCGTCGCGCTAACACAAAAAGAAATTGACTATCTTAACAGTTGAGTACGCTAAGTGTAGGGTGCGATTGTGTTTTGTTTTTTTTGTTTGTTTTTTTACTATCATCACTGATGCTGTTCTATCTGTTGATTGTGCTCCTTTTCGCCTATTTATTGCGTGCGAGCAATAAAGCCTTTAAGTCGCAAGTCAGCGCTGTGTTTGTCTCTGCCTTGTCCCGTCCTTCGTGCGCTGTGCCTTCAGTTTGGACGAAATATGTGCTCTACAGACTAGCAACACACACTGGTCAGCAATACTGGCCTGTAGTTTTCAACTTGGCATCGAGGACCATTTTTGTGTACTGGCACAATGTTCGCCATTTCCCATTCGTCAGGCAGAGCACTTGAAGATAGTGACACACTGAACAGGACAACAAGAAATTTGGCTATAACGGGGGCACGCATTTTAAGCACATGACATGGAATGTAGTCGAGACCAGTGGTTGAATTAACTTTTATTTCCTGCGGGAGTTTCAGGACACCTTCGTAAGAAATAATTACATCTGACATACTATCAGGGCAATCGGGGATCGGCCCAGCTGTGCTGTAATCGGTAGGTACAGAAGACATGGATCTAAAGTAACTATTCAAACGATTAGCTTTTTCTGTATCGTCAGAAATTAGGCCTTCTGGAGACGAGATCGGGGGAATGGAGCTTTCTTCTCCAGTGGATTTTACATACTTCCATATTTCTTTTGCATCATGTTTCAGCTTGCGACTTAGCAAGCCTTAGCGTGCTTTATCTTTGATTGGATCGCTCTTCCGAACTAGTCTAATTGGCTCCATGTTTCCTCATCCTTTGTGCTAATGCACCATCGAAAAAGGTGGCCTCTTTGATTCAGCAGGTGCTTCATCTCAGCAGTGAACCATGGTTTGCTATGTCTTTGTCTACACGATAAGAATTTGGATGGCACGTGCTTGTCGATTAGAGAAAGTAGTTTGTTCCTAAACAACACCCAGCACAACAATCAGTCATGGCAGCATGGCGGCATTAGCAAAATCAAAACTAGTAGCACACGGAAAAGGTCTCGTTGAACAAGGTGTGAACTTCAGTGGAACAAACAGCTAGGATGGATGTCAATGACCTTGGGGGATTCCCCTAAACATTTGACCAACACAGTTCCCACTCCGAGTTATTGATCAATTCGCTCTTGCCCTACCATAAGCTTGCCGTCCCGGTTAGCTCAGTTGGTACAGCGACTGCTCCGGTGAAGCGGTGGTCCCAGGTTCGAACCCTGGACCAGGACGAATTTTTCTTTAACTGCGAAGTTTCTAAGAAAGCTGTATAGCCTTCCTTTGTAGCCGTACGGCTGCGCTTGGGTGGATGTCAATGCACAATTAGTCCCTTATTACAAACAACTAGGAAGGTTGGCATGGCATTTGTGCAGTGCAGTGAAACAAAACACAAGTCCATTAGGAGAGAGCAACAAAAAAAACTCAACTGAAGGTTTAATGAAAAACTTGCACTGCATACATACAGCAACCGTGTAGAAATAATCCACAAAGGCACAATCAAGCTATGAATGCAACCAGGGCATCTTCAAGGGGCATGACCGGCACATGTCCGAGAGCAATGGGTGACAGTAATGGTGGATTCACATTACGGACCATTGACCCGTAGACCAGGAGTCACATGAAGTTCCACAATGGGTGACAGTAATGGTGGATTCACATTACGGACCATTGACCCGTAGACCAGGAGTCACATGAAGTTCCACAATGGGTGACAGTAATGGTGGATTCACATTACGGACCACTGACCCGTAGACCAGGAGTCACATGCATGGTGCACAATGTTGGTGAATGTAGCATGGTGAAAGACTATGGGCATGCCTAGTCCACTTACCACCACCACATCAGCGGTAATCAGATTAAACATTTGGGTCAGGCAAGGCCCTCATCGAGCGGAAGTGGGACATCACATGACGCCTGATCTGGAGACTAATGGTCCGTCATGTGAATCGACCTTAAGGGTCTAAAACTGACCTTTCCATTAGTGGCTACAATCTCATGAAATTTCGCACACAGATGTGTTTTTGTCTTGATTCCAAAAATGAAGCCATAATTGAGCTGATGGTCTTAGATAAAAAGTTATCTTAAATTCTAGAGTGTAATCAGGTAATTTCTTATGCAGCTTTAATGAACTTTCTCATTGCATTTTATTGCTTTTAATTACATGATTTGATATCCAGAGAATTCCCATACCCGATGACATTCTTACTTTTTTTGTTCAGGCCATGTATAGATAGGAATTTACAAATAGCTTAACGAGTTGCTGCGTTAAATACATCCTTTTACTCGAGAGTAAAAGGTTTAAATACCTTTTACTCTCGACGTACTATTTCAGGATGACATGCTTTTAGAGAAAAACGAAGGATGTCGCCACGTATGGGAACTATCTGGCTGTCAATTCATGTAAATAAAAGGAACAAAATGCAATGAGAAAGTTTATTAAAGTAGCGTAAGAAATTACCTAATTACATTCTAGACTTTGTAAGATTTAAGAACACCAGCTCAATTATGATTACATATTTGGAATCAGAAGAGAGAAACGCATCTGTGTGCAAAATTTCATGAGATTCTAGCCATAAATAAAAAATTGGTTTTTAGACCATCGTCCCCCCTTAAGCAGGCAAACGGAGCATGCCAGACGAACAGAGCGAGGCTCCATTACACTTTGCCACGCAGCCATTATCGGCCTGTGCCCGAAGTCTGAGCGAAAGTGATGACTTTCTCAGGAGACATGACTGATTCTCCCCTCAGGGATCGCATGCTAGTTTCTCGGCCACCCGAAGCTTGGCCGAGCGGCTGCGTGGGTTCTGCTCCACCTCGGCGGCCGAGGGCAGCTGCAGGGGCCCCAGGGGCTGCCAGAGACGCTTCCGCTCGACCATCATCTCATCCTCGCTGTGCCACACAGCTGCGTTCCGGTGCCGCTGGGCAATGGAACGGGCCACCGGCTCGTCAGCATCCACACCCTGCACACAGAGCAAGGGTCACCGCAGGCTGTCTACAGAATGGGATAGTAGCACTTCTGAGTTGTCCCGAGCATTGAAAAAGTTGCAGCCCTGGTAGACTCATGACTCATAAATATTAATTACAGTAAACCCTCCTCCACTTTCAAAAATGAAGGTAAGGAAGCTCTTCTCTGTAGCGATGTCACCTATACCAATCACTAAAATTTTCATGCAAGCATGTTGTAGTCCCTTTTTTTTCATAATTAGTGATTCTGTGTTCGCGTCCCTGTACTCTTCTTTTGTGCTCATATGTCCATAATGCGTTGTTTTTCAGTAGGCTAGAATAAGCCTTAAGTAGAACTTCATTATTTGATGTAGTGTTTCATGTATGTCTTGGTCTTTTATTTATATACTCATTGTACATTTATGATGCAAATTCTTGTCAAGTGCTTCTGCCTTTTTTGCTGAGTGTGTATGTATTTTCCTCTGTATAATGCTTACTTCTGTGCCTACTTTTCTTTGATTTTGTTCTTTTTTTTGTTTTTGTCCTTATCAACGATAGTTTCGTACCGGCCCGCTGGACTTTTGTAATTTGTATGTTTGCTTGTCTTGAAGTGGCAGGCTGAGGCCCTGTCAGGCAACATTGTGCCTTTAGCCTCAGCCCCTTCTTAGGCAAACATCTAAGCAACAAATAGAAAGAAAGAAAGAAAGAAAGAAAGAAAGAAAGAAAGAAAGAAAGAAAGAAAGAAAGAAAGAAAGAAAGAAGGAAAGAAAGAAAGAAAGAAAGAAAGAAAGAAAGAAAGAAAGAAAGAAAGAAAGAAAGAAAGAAAGAAAGAAAGACATTTCATGACAGAGGACAGCTGCTGAGCCCCTGGCACTGACTTGGACAAACAACACGGAGTGCGATCACCCTGCTGGGTGTCTGACAGGAATGGATGAGCAACACTCCCAACTTTACACCATCCCGTCTGTGTCACTGAAATTGGCACTACACACTTCCAGCACAACCTTCCACAGCAAGCGTGGCTTGGCCCGTGACAGCATCCATGCAGCACGCCAAAGAGGATACTCTTGGCCACGTGGCTCCGTGAAATGCACACTCCCTCCCATCTTTTCTGTGAAAATTCACTTTACAATGGCGGGACAGGCTTACATTCAGGAAATAGTTGAGTGCTATGCTGGCTTCGCCTAGCTACAGCAGACAGGCATGAGCGATCTGTGGACACATTTGGCATGCTGTATGTCGACAGCATTGCACCGAATCTGTTAGAAAAGTATTCAGCAGCTGTATCTTACCGGTACTCACCGGTAACGTGGAGGCTAACAAAGAGGGTTCAGCTTAAGTTAAGGACCAGCGGTTATCTTCTCTTTGCATCACATGCCCTGCCCAAGCCCACTTCTTCCTCTTGATTTCGACTAGGATGCCATTAACCCGAGTTTGTTCCCTCACCCACTCCACCCGCTTCCAACCTCTTAACGTTACACCTATCATTTCTCTTTCCATAGCTCGCTGCATTGTCCTTAACCACACCTGTAAATCAATTAATAATCACGCCACGAGCTTTAAATTTTTACTGCTTGGTTATGGGGCCTTAGGCGTTGTAAAAACACCGAGCAAAAAAATCTACGACCGAAAAAAAAATCCAGGGCCGAAAGAGTTAAGGGTAACGGAGTGGATTCCAAGAGAAGGCAAACGTAGCAGCGGGTGGCAGAAAGTTGGGTGGGCGGATGAGATTAAGAAATTTGCGGGGATACGGTGGCCGCAACTGGCGAAGGAGGACGGGGTTAATTGGAGGGACATAGGAGAGGCCTTTGCCCTGCAGTGGGCATATGTCACTGTCTGTCTAGGACGCGAGTCAAAAAACCAGAGAGGTGTACGTCTCCAAAAACAATGTTTACTGCAACAATCAAGATCAGCTACAAAACTAAAAAAAAAGCAAAGGTTACATAACATAGATGAACATGCAACAATCAGGCAGAGTTCCCACACGCAGGTGGTTTCTAAGAACAATGTCAAATAGTTCTAATTAGAGTCTTTTGAGTCCATGTAGCAATCGAATGGAGGATAATGAAAACAGTCCAATCGGTACTTAAGGTGGATGAGGAATGTCGCTAGAGGAGACCTCGCCGGGGCCTGCGGTGCGTAGCCGAAGGAGCGTCACGACGGTCCGGATCGTTGCCGGGATGCGTCGGCCTGGGAGGGCAGCCTCAGAGCGTGTTTCCTTCACCGGCGTCAAAACTCGAGTCCCTTTGTCTACCCTCGGGGCGGCCGCACGGAGGGGACGCCGTGGCATACCGACCTCCTCGCCCCGCGGGTGCGAGGAGGTCGGTACGTACGGTCGGTACGAGGTCGGAGGTGGGTGCGTTGCGCCCATGTATCTTCGCGGCCGTGGTTTCACACGCACTTGCGGTCCCCAAAGTCGCGCGCCCACGCCGTCTGGTTTTCTTCGGCCTCCGTGTAAACGATTATTGCTTCCGCGCAAACGCGCGCACTTTGCACCGTCTGCTTCGCTCTTTCCCCGTGGCTACGTCGGTTTCGTCCGCTGCGTGCCACAGTTTCTATCTTCGTTTCCTTTCGTGGCGGGGCGTCTCGTACTCAGCCGTGACAGCATAGTCAGGCTGGTGATGATGATGATCCCATGTGCTCATATTGTTGAGATGTCACCAGGACAGGTTTATTCCAGCCAGGTGAATACCAGCATGAGACACATGCCAGCTGCAGCAAGCTGCGCGCGAGCGTGCAGCAGCGTAGCCAAGCTAACTGGCCTAGCAACATTGGTAGTAAGGAGCTAGAGCTGTACTGAGTAGTACTTTTGGTAGTACTGAGCTTGAGTATTGGGATGCCTTTCGCTCACAGAGTTGGAACAGATGGATGCAGTAACTAGACATTCAGGGTGTAGCTTGGTGTGCTTGTCACACCTACTAACTTTCCTCCTCCTGCCTTTTGTACCCATTTGTGTTAGGCCATTGCCACATCCAACCGGGAAATGTAGTCATTCAATTCCTGGCATATCACCTACAATACAGCAGAGAGAAAATGTACATGATTTTCAGTTCTGCAAATAGGACTGCATGAGTATAAAAGAACGTCAATTTGGGCTGGGTGGTTCACATTATTTGAGTCAGAAAAAATAACAGCGCTAAAGGGAGAAAAACACGTCGGTCTACCTTGTGTTTGTCTCGCTTTGGCGCTATTATTTTTTCTGTCTCAAATAAAATACTGCACGAGTTGTTAAAACATTTGAAGAAACACGCTTTTGCAAAGCATCTGCCAAAAGAAGGTGCAAGAGGCCTGCAGTTGGAAGATAGAGAGAGAGAGAGAAAGAGGACGGAAAGGCAGGGAGGTTAACCAGGCGATGCCCAGTTAGCTACCCTGCACTTGGGGAGGGGAACAAAGGGGAAAAAAGGAAAAAGAGCGGCAAGGAAATGAGTTTTCTAAGTGTCCAGCGACCACTATGTCACGGGGACAGAGGGCGCGCACTGAAAACTTAAAGATTATAGGCGGGAATGCAACCCCGAGTCCCTTAGGAAGTACATATAGTTGGAAGATAAAATTCACGCGAAGGCTAACCTTAAGTGCAAAACAGTACACAGTTTCTATGGTCGTAATGCTGCGCTGGCAACTGATGGAGCAGTTGTGAATTTCACTGCCACATTCACCGCAGGCACCTTTGCCCAGTTTCACAGGTGGTCCTGAAAATTCACAACTTCTATCCAGTGTTCCGAGAGTTCCAGGATCAATAGGCGCTGAGAATAATAAGGTGGGCCCAATGCACTCATCTCTATTTTTCACGAAAAAAAAATCAGTCCAAGCTCAGTATCACATAAGTTATGAATTGATCAGCCAGAAATGTGCATATAGAGACTTAGGTGTTATACTGACGAATGACTGTTCCTGAAATGCCCATGTGGATCATGTGGTTACCAAAGCCGGTAGGGCGCTAAATTTCATACAGCGAAGTTTAAGGTGTTTGCAGCCAAACCTCAAGAAAACTGCTTTTCTCTCTTGTGTTCGACCAAACATGGAATATGCATGTATTGTATGGGGCCCTGCACATCAGGTATTAATTGACAAACTTGAGAAAATTCATAACAGAGCAGTAAGGTTTGTCTTGTACGGGCGAAGGGATAGTTGTACAGCAATGAAAAAAGAAGTGCAATGGGAACCATTTGCTTCCCGTAGAAGAAAATTGAGGCTAAAATTGCTGTACTTAATAATTCACGGAAAAACAGGGATTGATTCTGAAAGTTATTTAAAACAGCTCTTTTAAGTTTCTAAACAACATGACTACTCTCGTAAAAATAGAGCGTACCAAGATGAACCTGTTTGCAAATTCATTTTTTGTTAGAACAGTGCAACAGTGGAACCGGCTTTCTGAAATGTAAGTGTGCTCTGCAATTGAAGATGTATTTTTTGCCACTCTCTGACCACTCCCCCCCCCCCCCTGTTATGACGCCTTCAGGCAATGTGGGGTCATCATCATCATCAGCTTGACCGCGCCCACTACAGGCAACGGCCTCTCCCATGTCTCTCCAATTAACCCTGTCCTTCGCCAGTTGTGGCCACCGTATCCCCGAAAACTTCTTAAGCTCATCCACCCACCTAAATTTCTGCCGCCCCCTGCTACGCTTGCCTTCTCTTGGAATCCACTCCGTTACCCTCAAGGACCAGCGGTTATCTTGCCTTCACATCACATGCCCTGCCCGAGCCAATTTTTTCCTCTTGATTTCGACTAGGATGTCATTAACCCGCATTTGTTCCCTCACCCACTCCGCCCTCTTCCGATCTCTTAATGTTGCACCTGTCATTTTTCTTTCCATAGCTCGCTGCGTTGTTCTTAACTTAATCCGAACCCTCTTTGTTAGCCTCCCCGTTTCTGCGCCATAGGTGAGTACCGGTAAGATACAGCTGTTGTATGCTTTTCCCTAGGGGGATATTGGTAAACTGCCATTTGAATGTAGTCAGGCTGATGATGATGATGAATGTGGGGTAACTCCTGGACAAAGAACAAACAAAGAAGAAAAGGAAAGGCTGCCCCCCCACCTGGAAGTGCCTCTTGACGATGCGGTCCTCGAGCGAGTGGAACGAGATGACGGCCAGGCGTCCCCCCGGCCGCAGCCACCGGCGCATCAGGCCCAGGGCCCAGTGCAGCTCGTTGAGCTCGTCGTTGACCAGGATGCGGAGGGCCATGAACGTCCGCGTGGCCGGGTGGCTGGGACGCCCCAGCAGGTCGTGGCCCACACTGCACACAACACAACACCACCCACTCCTAAAGGCCTCCCCCATTAGACACACTCATTGGGGCGCCTGCAGTAAGCTAGTTGCGTGCACTGTACATGGTGCAAACACAGCACTTTTAGTTTGCAGTGCCATAGCAAAGAACACAACAACAGTGTGCATAACACCGTGAAAGGGCATCTAGGCATTCATTGCAGAGATAGTGAGAGCAGAAATTGCCAGCCAGACTTCAAGAAAACCGAGCTGATAAGTAAACACAAAAATCAGCTAACGCGTGAGATCATTGAAGCCAAAGAAACCACCCGGTCAGCAGAATCTAGTGTCAGCTGCCCCTCTCTGGCACTTTCTTCTAAAGAATTGTACTTTTTATCGACATACAAGTGACATAGCGTAGTACGGCTCCTTCAATATCATGACTGAGTGTGTATGGATGATCAGTGTGTATGATTGAGTGTGTTGTTTTTCTTTATTGTTTGGGTGCCACTCAATTATTTTCACTGTCCAAGCAATAAAAATTTCAGCTGCAAGTCAGCGCCCATCCATGTGTCTCCCTTCAGTCCTTGTCCAAGTTCGCGCTGTTCTTCAGGAAAATGTCGTACCAACTCGCCCAAGCATCCGCTTTAGCGTTCCTGAAGTGCATGCATACACAGTGCACCATCTAGTGACAAAAAGCCAAAGCACATCGACGCAGGTCAGAAGAAACTTCTATCCACAATTATGGATGAGAAAGGTGGATGCACTGTGAGCCTTTTTTCATTCCAAGAAGAAGAACCATGCAAATAGAAGAAAAAAATTCAGGGGCCACTTTGGCTCTCTAAAGTACCGCAAGGTGAAATCCTTTCCTGGCGAACTGTTTGGCACTGACTGTTTGTGTTGTACTAGTTCTTTATTTGAGTACACACTTTGACTGCTTCTTTGGCACGACTCTCTCTCTCTCTGCTTCGATGAGTTCGGTTGTATCCATGGCTTTGTTCGCACTAATGAGGTATGTAATGTTGTCACCCACGGACGCCTTACGCCCCCTGTCGGAGCAGACGACAACTATTGTTTATTAGTTGTCGTCTGCTCCAAAAGGGGGCACCAGGTATCCGTGGGTGACGGCATTACTGCGAATACGCCCACTCTGACGTCATAACCATTTCGACCAACTGAAAAGCGTGACACCTCTGTTGACGACGTTCTGTCGACAACAATGAGGCATTAAAGGCTTTCGCCTTAAAAATGTAAAAACAGAAAAAAAGCTGGACAACTGCTTTGCCTGGTGTTGCTGCTATGAGGAAAACATACACTGCGCATTGTCAGGCCCAAGTACTTGGAAAACGGAAAATTATCTGAAAAACAAGGACTTTTTTCTCACCTATACCTGTATGCATGGGCGAAAGTGTGCGAAATAAAATCGAACACCAGCAGTCAGAGCGAGCCGCCGCACTGAAGAATGCAGCGACGACATGCTTTTTTTCCGAAGCAGGTGATTGGTGCACCGCCATCTGGTCAATGCATTCCATAACGTGCCTGTAGTGCGTGCACACTATGGTTTGCAACGTGTGCACACCAGCAAGACGCGGTGAGATGCGCAGTATCCTGAGCATGCGCATTCGTTGCCCGCAGCGTCTCTGCACACGCTACCTCGCTGTGTCATCATCATCATCAGCCTGACTACGCCCACTGCAGGGCAAACGCCTCTCCCATGCCTCTCCAGTTAACCCTGTCCTGTGCCAGCTGCGGCCACCGTATCCCCGCAAACTTCTTGTTCACATCTGCCCACCTAACTTTCTGCCGTCCCCTGCTACGCTTGCCTTCTCTTGGAATCCACTCCGTTACCCTGAGGACCAGTGGTTATCTTGCCTTCGCATTGCATGCCCTGCCCAAGCCCACATCTTCCTCTTGGTTTCAACTAGGATGTCATTAACCCGCATTTGTTCCCTCACCCACTCTGCCCTCTTCTGATCTCTTTAACGTTACACCTATCATTTTCCTTTCCACAGCTCGCTGCATTGTCCTTAACTTATGCTCAACCCTCTCTGTTAGCCTCCGCTGTGAGACGGCCGCAGCACAAAAACTTGTTTGTGCTTGCGCTTGTTTTCTTTGATCAACGTGCATGTCAGTTACAGGTCGTGAGACACAGCGTGTCCAATACTAGTCACACCACAAACAGTGCACTGCAATAAGCTGCCAATTGCACTGCAGTGACACAGCACGGCATTATCCTGAAGCCCTGTGCACAGCCAGAGATTAACCCTTTCAGGCGCTTTGTACACAACTGTGTAAGCGGCAAACTTACAAGCTTTTTCTGGGAAACTGGAGCACTCAACAGTGATTTCATCATTTCAGTCAAACTGAGCACCCTCCTTGGTGCAAATAAGTTGTTTTTTGGTACTATGTAGCGAACACAGTAAGTAATATTTGACACAAGAGTGAGCTAGGTAGCACTTTGTCCACCGTCTTTGTGCAGACAGATTTTGCCTCAAGTGAAAACATTGATGACTTTTGCTCATTTTCAAGCATAATGTGCATCTTCTAAACACAAAGCGATTCCACCATCCCTAGGGTGCTTACCTGACACACGAGAACATTTCGATGGTACTATTTCTAACAAATCTCACACTCTGTACAGAATTCTCCACATCGTTGTAAGAACTTAGCTGCTGGTCTTTCACGTTTGAAAATCAAACTAACAAATTCCCTTTCTTGAGGCCTGAATATACTACCTAGGTGTAAAAAATAATTGATTTCAGTCAAAACAAAAAATGGCGCCTGAAAGAGTTAAGCACTTTCTTAGAAAACATAGCTCAATAAGGAGAGGGATGAGACAAAACTGGACGGGACAGGCACTATAAGCGCCTGTCCCGTCCAGTTTTGTCTCATCCCTCTCCTTATTGAGCTATGTTTTCTAAGAAGTATTACCAACTAGCCCAAAGAGAGCTACTGTTGCATTATGCACTTTATTAATCTGTTTGGAATGGGGTTTTCGGGAGTGCTACAAGGGACCTGACACACCTCATTCTTTCTTCACTGCACCCAGAATGTGTGACAAGTGAGAAGGACAACACAGGTGCTGGACGCAGGACTTTCCGTTTCACAACAGTGCACTTGCGTAGATCTGAAGCAGGGAGGCCTGGTGCAACAGGCTGTCGCAGTGTAACAGGGCAAAGAGAAAAAAGGCCATGCTCACGTGTCGTCGAGAGCCAGTTCGACGACCCTGGCCAGTTCCTCTGTCGTGCGGAGAGTCTTCATCATGAAACGCGAGTCCACTATGGCCTGGGCCACCTGGGAAAAGAGAGATATGGGGACGCTGAGATCACAATCACAAAAAAAGTTGATTCCTTGAAAAACGGTTTCTGACACTGAATACACATGAAACCGTATCTCTGCAAAATATCCACACTCAAAACTATCCTGAAGCACAAAAAAATTAACATTTTTCATTGTCGCACAGCTCGAAATCTGTGCCGTGCATAGAACATCTGGTGTATTCAATCCGTTTGAGCTGTGATGTTTCCTATGTTGGCCAAACTGGTCGTTGTTTGAACGACAGGTTGAGGGAGCACAAAAACGATGTCAAGAATGCTGCCATCGGTGTTCACTGCCGGGATTGTTCTTGCCAGCCTTTATATGGCAAAAGCAGGATTGTTGATAAACACAAAGATCAGCTGACTAGAGAAGTTATCGAAGCATCTAAGATCATGAAGTTGGGTCAGAGGTGTGTAAGCACCCCTTCTGTCACTATCTTGCAGAAAGAACATGAATTTTTGCACACGTGTTAGCCTTGTGGTATCAAAAACATGCCTGGTCGGAGGGATATCTGTAACAGTTCTTTGTGTTTTTCTGTTGTTCAGTGTCGCTGGCGCCTTTATAAGCATGGCTTCCTGAATGAACTTCTGTGGTTAGTTCAGCGCTGTGTATCGTCCCTTCTCGTCCTCTGGCCTTGTGCCATTGCGCTGTTGCAGAAGAAATCGAAAACAAAGCCAAGCTTCAAAATGACGTTCCGCTCCTTGCAATTGCAATTCCAAAATTGCTCCCCAACCGCTGCAATTCTGCTACCGTTTGAAAACTAATTTCGTGATCTTTCGTTTGAAGCCTTCATGGCAGCGTTAGAGCAGTGCAGTCAACGTTACAGCTGTTTTCCCATGACTTCATTTACCGCCACTCAAAAAGTGCATACAGAGTTCAAGTCCCTCTATCTCAATTCGTGATTTTAAAAATACGGTCTGTGCCTTAGGGGTTTTTGCTCTGGTTCACCTCAGGTGACTGAAATCAGCTTGGTATTGTAGCAGTTCCACCTCTACACGGCGGACTGAGCAAGAAAGATGAAGTCACGCAAGTCGCGTGGCCGAAAAGTTCGGTCGCCGGGTCCGCTCGAGGAGATCAGCATAAAACTTGCTTTGGAGTGCAGCAGACAGCTGAGGTATGGGTCCCCGTTCTGTAGTATCAATTTATTTACGAGGAATAGAGCTCTGTGGAGATGTAATTTTCTACTGGGTTTTACCTTACGCATTAAATTTGATTAGCTGCTTTCCTTATTACCAGCCAAACCTTTTTGGTAAATATTTCTAATAATTTACTACAAACACTTTTTGGCTTACAGCCTGCAATGAAGAGGGCAATTAGAACTACAAAACTCCTTAAAACTCGTACTCTAGTTGAACTATTCAAAGTCTAACTGCATATTTCAACTCTACGTAAAAAAAAAAAACACACTTTTGTGTTAACTATGCTAAGAAATACGCCAGAAATAAAAAAATACAGTTTTAAGACCCACATATTCTTTAGCATAATTAACTCGCGTGCAAGTTGGCATGTCATCCCCCCCAACTCCAGAAAGAGAATTCGTTGTCCGTGTCTTAGTGCGCGCTGTTCCGGTCAAAACAGAAAGAGAAGCTGCAGCATAGGCAGACCAACGTGTAGCCCAAGCTGCAAACATGCAATTTTTGTTTCCATCGCAAAACAAATATTTTTCCTCCTAACTAGTATATTCAGGCCTCAGAAAAAGATCTTTTTTTTGTTTGTTTTCCAGTGCAAAATATACCAGTAGTTAATTTGTCACAGAAACGTGCAAATTTCGTACAAAATGTCAGAACTGATGGACATACTAGTAACACTGAAATGCCAGTACTGGTTAAGTAAACACCCACAAGATCATGGAAGCTAGTCCAGTTTTGAAGACGGACATTGCACTTGAAATTGCGGAAAAGAATTATTTCATTGTGCTACCGCATCCACTGCTCCACAAAATATTATTTACTGCTTTTGGTGTTGGCATAAAAAACGATGTCATTTGGGACATGAGGGATGCTAAATTTATCTGAAACAATGAAATCACTGCTAAGGGTCACACCCTCTTGGAAAAAGCTGTGAGCTCATTTTGTATACAGCTGCGTACAAAGCACCTCAAAGGGGACACAAATCATTTAATGACAACTCTTACAAACTTCCACTGTTATACCTCCAGAAAATTGTTTTATGCGAAGCATATTAACGTAGGTTTTGGGCCTTCGCGCGACGCCCGGCGGTGGCCACCATTGACCTTCAAGTGACCTTCAAGTAGGTCACGTGACATGATGTCACGTGATGACGTCACACTGGCTGCAGATAGGGCCTCATATCGTGCCGTCGGTCGCCTCCCGGTGGTGGCCACCATTGGAATGGATTGGATAGGAATGGATTGGATTGCATTGAATTGGATTGGATTGCATAAACGATGCATCACCACAAATCTAACCATAAGCACCACCACCAGCTACACTACCAGCTGTACCATGGCGTAGGTACGGATATTGCTTTCGCAATTACCGGGCTTAACCAAGCTAAGCCAAAAATTTTTCTAACATACGTTTTTCCTCTCAATCTTGAGAAAAGGTAAAACAATCGTGAAGAAGATTGCTCCAGGTGAGCACCAGGCAGAAAAATTGTGACACCCATTTTTTGAGCATTTCTATCGCAATGCACAGCTGCAATGCAAGCTCAAAAACTGTTGAGCTTCTGCGCCTTGTCCATCAGCCAGCTGCCTCATAACACTTCTTGAAGCAATTTTCAAATCTAACAGTACAAGTTATCTAATACTACGTCCAAAAGATTGAGGTGAGGATACGCGCCACATCTGAGGCTTTTTACGAAGCTTTTTTACAAGTGTACCCATTTTTTTTCTATAAAACTAGCGCACAAACTGGCTTGAGAGCGATGTCTTTCAATTCCTAGAGCCTTTCTGAGTGAAATTTGACCATTTGTATGGATGTGAGACAAGGCACGCACAGCTTACGCCTTACAAAGGGTTAACACTGACCACCACCATCATCATCATCAGCCTGACTACGCCCACTGCAGGGCCTCTCTCATGTCTCTCCAATGAACCCTGTCCTCCTTTGCCAGTTGCGGCCCCCGTATCCCCACAAACTTCTTAATCCCATCCGCCCACCTAACTTTCTGCCGCCCCCTGCTACGCTTGCCTTCTCTCGGAATCCACTCCGTTACCCTTAAAGGTGCACTGAAGAGGAATCTGAACTTGTCTTTTTGCCGCGGGAACTCAATCGACACATTCCGAGCATTCATAAAAACTTCGATTTATTGCCCTGTGTGGCCCATTTCCCTAATTAAATAGAATTAACATCTGGCTCCCACCTTTTTTTTTAAAATCTCCCCGTACGGTGGGCGGAGTCGACCAACACGTGAAGTGCCTTTCAGCCAGCTCCGTGGAGGCTTGCCGGTCTGCCATCGGCGGAGTAATACGTAGTAGTCCGTAGAAGCAAATAGTCCGCGCGTATTTTTATTTCTGCGGGCTTATTTTGCGACTATATTAACTGCGAATGAAACAATTTATTCACAGAAATCTAAAAAACAAAATAAAGCGAATGCAAAGCCTCCACGGAGCTGGCTGAAAGGCACTCCACGCGTTGGTCGACTCCGCCCACCGTACGAGGCATAATTAAAAAAATAAAGGCGGGAGCCGGACGTTAATTCGATTTAATTAGGGAAATCGGCCACACCGGGCAATAAGTCGCAGTTTCTAAGAATGCTAGGAACATGTAGATTGAGTTCCCGCGGCAAAAAGACGAGTTCAGATTCCTCTTCAGTGCACCTTTAAGGACCAGCAGTTATCTTGTCTTCGCATTACAGCGCTACTCAAGAGCATTTTTTTTTTATTTCAAATAAGGAGTCATTAACCCAATCCGCCCACTTCCTGCCTCTTAATGTTACACCTGCAATTTTCCTTTCCATAGCTCGCTGCGTTGTGCTTAACTTACGCTGAACCCTTTTCATTAGCCTCCCCGTTTCTGCCCCATAGGTGAGTACAGGTAAGGTACAGCTGTTATTGGTAAACTGCCGCATCCACCACTTACTGTCACACAGAAAGGTTTCACCACACAATGTGGATGCAGAGACAAACTGGAGTTGGCCTGCCCCAGCCTGTTGTCATCATCATCATCATCCTGACTACGCCCAACGCAGGGCAAAGGCCTCTCGCATGTCTCTCTCCAATTGACCCTGTCCTTCTGTGCCAGTTGTGGCCACCGTATCCCCGCAAACTCCCTAATCTCATCCGCTCACCAAAATCTCAGAGTCGGAGAGTTCTCGCACACTGCCTCCATCGAAATGTCGAGGCAACTGTTGGGGGCCAGCAAGAATGGCCCCACAAACAGGGCCTCCTCACTGTGTTACCCTTTGCTGCGAGTAGCTGGGTGGGTCACTGCTCCTTCTGACTGCTACGGGGTGTGTTGTTCTGAGCGAACCGCTCTGCCACTGAACAAGATGCACAACAGCACACTGAGATCCGACCTCCATGTCCACAGACGTGTGGCAGGCACACAATGCGACATCAACTATGGCCCATCCCTCAAGTGCATCTCCCCAAAAGACACCGCTGCTGGTCACCAGTGAGTGGCCTCGGCCGTAGCAAGTGAAATCTGAGTGGGCTTCATCACCACCACTGCTGCACAGTGAGAGACAGATCTCTACTTCGTCGTGCACTCTCTCTGACGTCACCTTCGTGCTGCTTCTCTGGTCACGAGGCTTCACCGCATCCCTTTCGTGTAGACACAAAAGGTGGCAAATGGCCTGCACTGAGAAGTTGCCACCACCTGCAAACTTCCGATGCAGGGGTGAGCAGTGCGTGTGTATGGCACACAAGTCAGTAGCTAATTTACTGAAATGGTTCAGTGTGGTTTATTGGGGGGGGTTTAAGGGGGGAAGAGGGTCTTAGAAATAAATTTTTACCATTGAAGTCACAGCCATGAAGTCTCCAGGGAATGTGCATTTTTGCTGATTCAAAATATGTAATTTAATTTTATGTGCAAGAAGTTCTTGTGTGCTTATGCAATATCTTGGGTAACTTTTGCCAAGAGATTGAAAGAAATTCTACCACAGGGAACTTGTTCAGACTGCATGCCATTGGTTTCTCTTGACATCAGGCTATGCAATGAGGGTGAAATTATCATCCTGCCTGTTATAGAAGGTCAGTTATAGGATTGTGAAATCATCAGTTTCTTCCCATCTGTGAAGTGGCAAATTCAAAACCCTGCAACTCAACTCTTATGTTAGGCAGGATAATAATTTTGCCTTTATTGCATAGTGTGATGTCAAGACAAGGCAATGGCATGCGTCCTAGCAAGTTTCCTGCAGCAAAATTTATTGAAAGCTCTCGGCAAAAAGTTACAAAACATATTTTATATAAGTGTACAAGGAGTTGTTTTACATAAAATTAAATTACATATTTGGAATCAGCACGCAAAAATAACTGTTTCTTGAAGATTCCATTATTGTGACTTCATAAACAAAAAGATTTTTTCCAAGACCAGCTTCCCCCTCTAACGTCCCAAAGCGACTGAGGCTATGAGGGATGCCGTAGTGGAGGGCTCCGGAAATTTCGACCACCTGGGGTTCTTTAACGCGCATTGACATCGCACTGAATTACTGGAATGTAATCACCTGTTCCAAAACGGCCAATTAATTTTACGGCCAAGTAATCTCGCAATACGATGAATTACACGAGAAGTCCATTTTCACTGCAAATGTCATTAATTACGTCTTGAATTGTTCCTATTGAAAAATGCACCATCGCTCCTTGTGCCGGCAAAGTGGATGAAATTTTATTTTTGGTGACAACTTTGAAGCTCAGCTGCCCTTGTCCTATGAAATACATTGAGGAAAACTCAAACACTTCTGCAAGGTTTGACCAGTGCACTTGATTGTGTGCATCAAAACCAAACAAAAAGTATGTTAAAAATAACTGCAATCCTCTCTGGAAGTGGATGCAATATAATGTTGATACCTTTGGTGAGCAGTGTAACTCATTAATATAATGAGAGATTAATTACCCATTAACTTAAGTTCAGGAAAACGCAGCGAGCTATGAAAAGAAAAATGATAGGTGTAACGTTAAGAGATCGCAAGTGGGCGGAGTGGGTGAGAGAACAAACACGGGTTAATGACGTCCTAGTTGAAATCCAGAGGAAGAAGTGGGCTTGGGCAGGGCATGTATAATGCAAAGGCACGATAACCGCTGGTCCCTAAGGGTAATGGAGTGTATTCCAAGAGAAGGCAAGTGTAGCAGGGGGTGGCAGAGCGTTAGGTGGGCGGATGAGATTAAGAAGCTTGCGGGGATACGGTGGCTGCGACTGGCAAAGAAGGACAGGGTTAATTGGAGAGACACGGGAGAGAGGCCTTGCCCTGCATTGGGTGTAGTCAGGCTGATGGTGATGATGATGATGATGATGATGATGAGCATCCACTAGAGCTCATGCATATGGGAACAAAGAAAACCTACACAGCTTTCTGATGCTAATGAGTAAGTGCTCCTTACGTGGAATCCACTGCACCTGCCAGTTTGCCGAAAATGCACTGGACTAATTCGTACTATAATTTATTCACATTACCTTTACGGCAGTAATACAAGAGTAAGCTTATTGTGCATGGCCTGCCATCTCTGGGGAAAGAAGAGCACTAGCAGACCCACCTTCTTGGCCCGCTTCTCCTCCCCGTAGACCTTGAGCACCCGCACGAGGGAGTCAAAGTCCAGGGAGTTGACCACGTCCGCTGCAGTCGGCTCATCTGGGAACCTGCAAGGGGGAGGGACACACATCACCACCTGCATCCCAAACACAAGGGAGTATAAAAACTTCAGGGAACACTATGGCTCTCTGAAGTGCTGCAAGGCGAAGAAAGCCTTTCCTGGCGCACTGTTTGGCACTGACTGCGAGACTGTGCTGTACTAGTGCTTAATTTGACTACACACTTTGACTGCATAACTACACACTTCGACTGTCGACTTTGACTGCTTCTTTAGCACGACTCTCTCTTTCTCTGCTTCGATGAGTTCGGCTGTACCCATAGCTCGCTCTGTTCGCAGTGATGAGGTATGTAACGAGGTCACCCACGGACGCCGTACGCCCCCTGTCGGAGCAGACGACAACTATTGTTTATTAGTTGTCGTCTGCTCCAAAAGGGGGCACCAGGTATCCGTGGGTGACGGCATTACTGCGAATACGCCCACTCTGACGTCATAACCATTTCGACCAACTGAAAAGCTTGACACCTCTGCTGACAACCTTGTGTCGACAACGATGAGGCATTAAAGGCTCTCGCCTTAAAAAATGGGAGTAAGCTGTCCCCCAGCATACTCCCTTATGCCATAACATACTGTGCCATAACATTGTTAATTTTTTTGTCTCTGTTACATTCTTTGGAACTGTTTGTTACGTATGTTGCACTGTTTTTTTTTTCCACTGCATCAATCCCCCTCTGTAATGCCCTCTGGGCCAAGAGGGTAACTGGAAATAAATAAATAAATATAAAAGGAAGGGGGGCACTACAGGACATCTTACTCCCCTATTCACTCCCACACAGGCGTATTCGTGTTTACAGTGTGACTCTGTCCAGAGCAGAACAAGGGCCCCTCCCACATCCCTCCCGTTGGCACGTCCTGTGCCAACTGTGAGCCACCTCGTCTCATCTATCCACATGACTTCCCCTGCCTTCACTTCGTTCCCATTTCACTAGCTTTAGGGGGGGACATGGCTCTCAGCAAATTTTAAGGCGAAAGCCATTAATGCCTCATCGTTGTCGACAAGAGGTTGTCGGCAGAGGTGTCACGCTTTTCGGTTGGTCCAAATGGTTATGACGTCAGAGTGCACAGATTCACAGTAATGAGGTCACTCACGGATGCCTGACGGCCCCTTTTGGAGCACACGACAACTAATTAAAAAATATTTGTCGTCTGCTCAGACAGGGGGCGTAAGGCGTCCGTGGGTGACCACATTACATACCTCATCACTGCGAACAGAACCATGGATACAACCGAACTCATCGAAGCAGAGACTATCCGAGTCAAGACTATCCACACAGGAAGTTGCCGCCACTAACAGCCGATTGCCTCCATCAGCGTGCCTTGCTTTGTTTTTGTGCATAAGTTCTGCGCTCGCTTTGCCGCTAGCTGTACAAGAAATGCTTTGGCATTTTTTTTTATTGTTTGCCATGTGAAGCGCCATCTCGGGCGGAACCCGCAATGGTAACTCTCACAAATGTAATTACTTTCAGTTTTGTTTACGTCCGCCCGAATAAAATATACTGCGTAAATAAGAAAAGTGTGTTACCGGGATGCCAATTCTTTGTGACTCCTTTTTGGGACCAAAATTGCAAACCTGTTTGTGGAGATCAGTAGTTCAAACCTCCCGTGCTTTCCGACGTCAATCGACGCGTACTCGCTAAGCCTAGCAGCTGCAATCTGAAAATTTAGCTTGTTTTGTCGTTAGAATTTTGTGTTTCAGACAACTTCAGCCAAAGCGAAAGCCTCGTGCGCCTTTAGTTTGCCGTCAGCGCGAGCCACAGAGTAGCGGCAACGACGAATCGGTGATGAAGCGAGAGGGCCCGCTTCGACGGGCATCGCCATGTTGACCGAATGCAAAGCAGCTTTAGGGGGCACGCTATTTCGCCGATTTAGCGTTAGCGTCAACCGTTCACGCAAACACCCAAGGGGCACTAGCGTCCCGCTATTCCCCAAAGACCCAAAGCGGTAGGGTGACCCCATACTAAAACTCTCTATAAATGCTCGCCTACAAGCAGATCTAGGCTGTTTACTAAGCCAGAGCATGTAGGCACCGAACAAAAGCATTGTCTACACTAGTTGACGTCGCGCATGTCACCGTCGCTTGCTCGGGGGCTTGGCCACCGACTGAGTGCGAGGAATGGTCGTCCTCGCTGCCTCGCCGCTTTTTTTCTCATACATGTCCACTCAAATGTTGCAGCCCTAAATAACTGTCGCACTAAACAACAAAAGTTAGATTAGAGGTTGCGTGGGTATTTGCTAGGCGGCAGTAGAAATTCGCCACGCCGCCCACATCTCGATCGTGCTTTGGCGAGCAAGCGCGTTTGCGGTCGTCGTAAAGCACGCTAGGCGTCTTCACACAAGTTTTGCAGGCTTTGGTATCTTGACAAGTGGTGCAATGAGCAAGCTCTTTTGCTTCTGCCAAGGCCCGGTTGTTCGCGGTAACAACACTGCTGTGACAACATTGCTTACTCGGCAGTGCTGTAACATCGCATACCACTTGCTGTCATATTTGGCCTGCAACAAAAATTTCTGCGAGGTCTTTTCTCTGCTTACCTGACCTATCTACTTCCATTGCTCTGATTTTGTGACCTTCATACTTGTCAGCAGGTGACAAGATGTACAGGCATCCAAGTGTTGTCACTGACTGAAGTGACGACTTAAGGGGGGACGAGGGTCTTAAAACTGACCTTTTGATTTATTGCTAGAATATCATGAAATTTTGCACACAGATGGGTTTTTCTCTCTTGATTCCAAAAATGTAGCGATAATTGAGCTGATAGTCTTAGATCAAAACTTATCTTACAAAGTCTAGAGTGTAATTAGGTAATTTCTTACGCAGCTTTAATAAACTTTCTCGCTGCATTTTGTTGCTTTTATTTAGATGAATTGACGGCCAGCAAATTCCCATACCTGATGACAATCTTACTTTTTTTGTTGAGGGCACGTATAAATAGCAGTTTATAATTAGCTTAACCAGTTGCAGTGTCAAATACTGCGACCTTTTACCCTCGACATAGTATATCAGGATGACATGCCTTTAGAGAAAAACGAAGAATGTCACCGGCTATGGGAACTCTCTGGCTATCAATCCATGCATTGCAAGGCAACAAAATGCAACAAATGCAGGAAATGCAGCTGCGTAAGAAATGGCCTAATTACATTCTAGACTTTGTAAGATCTAAGACCACCAGCTCAATTATGATTCCATGTTTGGAATTGGAAGAGAAGAATGCATCTGTGTGCAAAATGTCATGAGATTCTAGCCTCAAATAAAAAGGTCAGTTTTAAGACCCTCGTGCCCCCTTAAAGAAGTGGCCACACATCCAGATACCACACATCATTTTTTACTTGCTGGAGAAGAAAGCATGGAACAGATTGCAGATGGAACAGGTCGCAGCTGCACTGACCCCACGGCTGTTGATGCTACGCACATGGCTCTGTGGCTAGTTTTTCCGCTTGCGGCAGTTGTTGGTGCCGCCAACAACAGCGCAGTGGTATCCTGATGACCTCGGCTCATGATTCATGTTTACAGTCAGCGTCAAAACACGTAAAAGCTGTTTTCTTGTGCAAAAGACAGCAGGACATGAACGTCACTCAACGCGCACCTTGCTGCCCACGCATACCAGAGGGAGAGGAGGAGGAGAAGCGGCGCCGGTTCGAGGCTATTTTCCTCCTCGTGCCAAAAACGGTCTATACAATCCCAGGCATCTCGTGTAGATAGGTGGCGAATTCCCGTCATTGCAATTGATAGTATGTGCTGTGGCTTGAATAATCAGCGACTCAAGGTAGAGCCGTGATTTCTTGTCTTTCTCTTTGGCGACCACACATGCCTCTGCCCAGTTGATATTGTGGCTGGCAGATAAAGAATGCCTGGCAAGCGCATTTTGTTCTGCATGCCGGATCTCAAACTCGTAGCATCAATGCCAAAAAACAAAAGGAATATGAAACAATAGCTTAGGGAGCCTGTTGGCTTGCCAAGTTGATGTGTGCCATAATGCTTGGTCTGACAACACGTACAGCTGCGCCAAAGTTCCACCACTACATTTAGTGATCGTGGCGGCCCCCTCTAGCAATAGCTCAAAGCGATCATCAGCTCGCCAAGTTGAGGCCTCAGACCATCCTTGTCAATAAAGATATATGAATGGATGGGTTCACACCATAAAGAACGTTTCATATGCAAGCGAAAACGCTAGCAATTCCTGCTGCTGTGGCGTAAAAACCCGTTTTGAGTTGTTGCAGTGGCTCGAGCGACGAGGTTCCAACAAGTTGGAAATTTTTGCTGTGACACGACGCTCCGTCGCATGCATGTGAACCAGCCATAACACTTGGTCCAGTGCCGCTGATCTGGCAACACGTACAGCTACGCCAGAGTTCCACTGCTAAATTTGGTGGGGACGGTGGCTCTGTCGGCACTCCACTAACTAACAATGCGCGCCAAATTCAAACGATGAGACACGAAATATCATGACTAATCAATTTCGATTGATGTGTGCAGCATGTGTCGTTGTGCTTGGCGAGCCCAGCGAGATCCTTGTGCCAAACCCCAGGCTGGGCACTGCCAAGGTAACTGCTTGTTTGGCAGTGTAGCCCAGGCTCAAAGAGCTGCCCCGACATCAGCCCACAGTTCTTCGCTGCTTGTGAGAACACCTGTGCTTCATTCCATTCTCCTGCCCAGTTCAGTGAGGACCACCTTCAGTTTGCACCCCTGTAAGCTACACACTAATGCAGCAGTCATCCCTCAGGCATGGTAGTGGCGCAAAACACACACACACACACGAGACAGGGTACGGGACAAGCACAAACTTACAACTGATTTTATTCAAAGGACACAGCACGTACTTGAAGGAAAAAAAGAATGCACTTTGAGCATGCACAGTGCAAGGATACATCAAGTGGCAATCAGCGACACGCCAAGGCCTCAACTTGCATTGTCTCATCGAGAAAGGCTACCTCACCATTGAAGAGAACAACCGAAGGATCACTGATACATGCATCTCCTCTTTTCTTCATGAAATATAAGCTTCCATAACTTCACATGCAATTGAACTGCAACTCTTGCCCAGAATTCTGAGTGAGGTAGCCTTTCTCGATAAAATGATGTAAGTTCCGGCCTTGGTGTGTTACTGACTGACAGGTGCTGTATCCTTTCGCTGCGAATGCTCAAAGTGCACTCTTCTTCCTTCAGAAATATGTGCTGCGTCCGTTGAATAAAATCAGCTGTAAGTTTGCGCTCGTCCCATACCCTGTCTTGTATGTGTGTGTTTCGTGCAACTACCATGTGGAAAGTATTGAAGCAACTAGCTCAACCACACGTTCTATAATAATTTTATTTCTGCCTCAAAAAGTGACAGAGGAGCTGCAGAAAAAGCTGTCATAGACAGCTTGACTGAGCCGCAGCCCCCTATACCGGGCAGCAGTGACAGGCAACAAGAAAAAAAAAATAACAAAAAAACAAAAGAGAACAACTCAGAGAAAAACACATTATTAACACCAAGAAAAATCTTACCTCTAGTTTGTAAATGTGTGCAATTTACATGGTCATCCAAACATCATTGCATAAGTTAAGTATCTTTTAGCAGTACAACAAAAGCACAATGAATCAAACAATGCAAAAACAATGCAACTAGCCTGACAACACGTTCTACTCGGCAATGCAGGAGCCAGTCAGTCTGTGTGTGCAAAGCGTGTGGCCTACCTGTGGGCGTCCATGCGCATGTCCAGGGGTCCCGGGCGGGCCAGGCCGAACCCCCGTCGGGGGTCGTCCATCTGCATGGAGGAGCATCCGCAGTCCAGCAAGGCACCGTCCAGGCAGCCCGGACTCAGTCCCTGCCGCTCCAGCAGCGGCTCCAGCTCACTGAAACGGCCCAGCAAGGGCACCAGGCGGCCCGGCCTGGACACAGGGGGCCCACTCTCACACGGGAATCCTCCTCCTAGGCACACAGGGGGACTCTTTCCCCACATCCTTTCCTTCCTACTTAAAAACTGACCTTTTTATTTGTGGCTAAAATCTGATGAAATTCTGCACACAGATGTGTCTTTCTCTTCCGATTTCAAACATGTAATCATCATTGAGCTGGTGGTCTTAGATCAAAAGATATCTTAAATTCAAGAGTGTAATTAGGTTATTTCCTACGCAGCTTTAATGAACTTTCTCACTGCATTTTGTTGCTCTTAATTACATGAATTGATAGCCAGAGAGTTCCCATACCCGGTGACATTCTTACTTTTTTTTCTTTAGGCCACGTATAAATAGCAATTTACAATTAGCTTAACGAGTTGCAGTGTCAAACACTCCGACCTTTTACTCTCAACACAGTATATCAGGATGACATGCCTTGAGAGAAAAACGAAGAATGTCACCGGCTATGGGAACTCTCTGGCTATCAATTCCTGCAATTAAAAGCAACAAAATGCAGTGAGAAAGTTCATTAAAGCTGCGTAAGAAACTACCAAATTACATTCTAGACTTTGTAAGATCTAAGACCACCAGCTCAATTAAGACTACATAATTGGAATCAAAAGAGAGAAATGCATCTGTGTGCAAAATTTCATGAGATTCTAGCCATAAATAAAAATGTTAGTTTTAAGACCCTCGTCCCACCTTAAAAGCACGCCTGTAAGAACTAAAGTGTTAGCCTACAATGCAATACTGAGATCTAAGTTCGAATATGCTTCCGAACTCTGGGACCCGCATACCATGAAGGACACTAAAGAACTCGAGCGAGTCCAGAGAAAAGCAGTGAGATTTATATAAGGAAAATATGCCAGGAAGGATTCACCGTCCTCAATAATGTTACAAAATAGAATACAGACATTCGAAATACGCAGAAAAATTAATCGTCTTGTACTACCACATAGCACTCTTTCTGCAAAAAATAATATGACGCTACCAGCTTCCGTATGTCGGCCTTCAACGAGGAGAACACGACACAGTCATGAGAATTTGCTTGCACCGACCTTCGCGAAAACAAATGCTTACTAGAGCAGTTTCTTCCCTCGAATGGTGAACGATTGGAATTCACTTCCCATTGGTGTATTTCAGTCTAACCATTTAATGGCTGCATTGCAAAATCATTTTTGTGCAAGTTAGTGATATTGACGTTTTCATTTGTGCTTCTTTTTGTGCGTTATGTTCATTTCATGTTACATTTTATGCGCTTTTCTGCGCTTTCTTTTTTGTTTGCGATATGCCCCTCCTGCTTGGGCCAAAGTGTTGGCCTGCAGTATTATGTACTAAATAAAATTTAAAAAAAGTGGCATGCAGACACATGGCCGCCCAGTGACTAGTCACTGCCTGGGCAGTGAAACAGTCTCCAGGGTTCATCTTGGGGAAAACACAGAGCACCCCTACAACAAGGACAGAGAAAGACAAGACAATACATCTCAAAAATTTTAACGAGCGCACGAGAATGAAACGAGGACTGAAAGAAGACACACACCACAAAGCGCCGTACAATACAGACAATACAGCGCTGTCTTTCAACTGATTAGAATTTCATTGTGGAGCAACATATACGCATGTTCGAACAGTGGGCGGGAAGACATGGGTAACAGCTGCTGAGTTTGCACGCGACCGAAAGATAAGATACTAAAATTGAAAATGATACAGCACTGCATCGTCTTGTCTTTCTTCGTCCTTGTCTTAGGAGTGTTCTCCCCAAGATGAACTACCAACTAGCCCACTCTTCCACCCTTGCAGTCTCCAGTGTGCCGGGAGCAGTTGAGGCCCAAAAGAACGGGGGCCAACCCTCAGGACTCACAAACAGCGCGAAGCGCTAAAGGAAGGGGACACACAGGAGGTCGGTTTGGTTTGGTTCTACGGGTTTTAACCTCCCAAGGCAACTCAGGCTACGAGGGATGCCATGAGTTCTAATCAGGAAAAAAACAAATGAATACCAAATTCAAATACAGTCAAGCCCACTTATAACAATATTCAAGTGCCATGAAAATACCATTGTTATAACCAATAATTGCTATAACAGGGTTGTACCGAAAAAAATAAAAGATGACAAACTTCAGAGCATTTATTGGCAGCAAATACCCGGAGGGGTTTGATTGTTCTAATGCCTGTAAAAGCTCGTTAATTCGAACTTCAGGAAACCGGAATAATGTTCACCGTTCACCGATGACCAAAGCACCGCCATCGCTACGCCACCGGGAGCTTCGCGCACCTCCACGTCACAGGAATCAAGCCAGCTTTCCGGAAGTGATTCTTGCGGGAAATTCAAGAAGCATGCAGAACCAAGGGTGCGGTGACAGCTGACAAGAGAACAAAAACGCGCTGGCTGCATGCACGCGCACTGCACCGACTGATTGGGGGTACGCATGGCGTGCGTAGCCAATGCAGCAACGCAGCAGCTCTCCTGACACAATGACGCCTGCCTCTTTTGCTTTTGTGGCGTTGCTGCACCAGCTTAGTCCATTGGTCAGCCCCACACACGCACGCTTTTGTGTTGTAAGCATGGTTTTGCTGGTGTGGTTGTAGCATTTCCTTCTTTTTTTTTCTGTAATGGTTGGCACTCCATTACCAGATTTAATTGTTATAACCAATAATGTGCCTTGACAGCATTGCTTTAAGCAGTTTATTTTACCATAGAACACAAGGCAAAGCTGATGATGCCATGACTGACCATTGTTATGTCCAATATATTGTTATAACAAGCATTGTTATAAGTGGACTTGACTATACTGCTGTTGCCAGCCCCTGGCAGCAGTGACTCTCAACGAGTCTGCACTGTCTCCCTCTCACAGAGTAGTCCTCCACTCACGGGTGCAGCTTCGACATGTCCACGGCTCGCTGGTGGGCCGAGGGGTCCCGGTCCAGGGCAAACACCCGCACACGCTGGGCGGCCGCCAGGACACGGCTGGTGTGGCCCCCAGCGCCAAAGGTCAGGTCCACAAGGGTCTAGGGAGGGGGGGGGGGGATGCAATCCTCCTCATCACCATCATCATCAGCCTGACCAAGCCCCCTGCAGGGCAAAGGCCTCTCCCGTGTCTCTCTCCAACTGACCCTGTCCTTTGCCCTTGCATCACTATCACCGCTCCTGCCCAGAATCCTTATCCCATCAAGTCGTGGTTCACACTTTTTGCAGAGCCCACATTCTTCCCCCGCCGTATGTTCTGCCGCTCGGTGACACACCTTGCACTCTGCGCAGTGTTTGGGTAGATGTGCCCCCCCCTACTTCTTTGATGAGTGAGCGCGCGTGCTCCGCTGCACGGTCATTGATGCACCTGCCCGTTTGGCCCACACAGGCCTTGCCGCAGGTCAGCGGCATCTCAAAGACCACATCTGTTGATTGCACGAGGTTTCTTTCTGCGCATGCCTAGGGTTCTGTATATTTGCTCGCTTTCCAGAGATTAAAGTCAAATGAAGTGTGCGCTTGTCCTACGCCATTCCTCCGCTGTGTGTGTGTTTTTTCGGCGCTACTGTTCTCGTGTACAATGAACCATCTAGCCCAAATAGTTCTTCCAGGCTACCTTATCCCCACAAACTTTTCAATCCCATCCACCAACCTAACTTTCTGCCACCCCCTATTACACATGCTTCTCTTGGAATCCAATTCGTAACCTTCAATGACCATCGGTTATCTTGCCTTCGGACTAAACGCTGTCAGGTTCAGTTTCCAATGGTGGCCTGTCTGGAGACAGAGGTTCTTAGTACCCTCCGCTGCGTCACAGCTCTGACTGCCACATTGGTCAGTTGCTCCATAGCCACTGGGGGCCGAGAGTTAATTGTAGTGCTCATATAGGAGGTTGCCGCCAAGCACTAGACCAGGGTGGCCAGCGTGAGCCCCCTCATACAAGTGGATTGCAAAGGAGAGGCTCACATGGAAGAGGCCTTTCTCCTGCAGCTGAGCACAGCTAGGGCACAAGGTAGTTCAGGCCTCAAGGCCAAAGGCAGTCTATTCAGGTAAAACATACAAATATCTCAAGGGGCGTGCAGAAGGAGGTCCACAGACTGTACAGGCACTACGTCAAAACAGGGACCTCCTTGAAGGAGGTCACAAATGACAACAAACGAATGCAACAAATGTCACAAAAGAAAAACTCTCGCTGTCCCATTCAGGCACTGTTACGAAATATCCCTGATGTTGAGAATTTCATCAGAGCCAAGTGTCCCCCCCAGCTCACCTGATCGTCCTGAATGTTGAGCGAGTCGATCACCTCGCGCACCATGACCGGCGTGTGCGAGTAGCCACCCTCCCCGGCCGGCTCTGACATCGACAGGGCCAGCGTCCGGCAGTGTGAGAAGCTGCCCCCACCAAGCCACCTGCGCACCTGGCGAAGAGAGGACGCTTCGACGAGGCACTCACAAACTTTCAATCCCATGTGACAATGACGGTACGATGTAAATGCCTTGAAATATGGGCAAAGAGCTACCAAAGGCATAGCCTGAACGGCAGTCAGAGCGAACAGGATGTGCACCTACCAAATGTCTAACCTAAGATGTTCTCCAATTTTTAAGAAAAATAAGGCGTGGTTTAGCTCTGGCTAAGCCTGGTCAGTTGCGTTAGCTGCAACGCTTTTCAAGTCGTGCAGCGCGTTCTTCTGCTGTCTCTTGAGCACGTTGTCTCTTTCCAGCTTGGTCCTGTCGCCGTTGCTTCTCTTTAGCGCTCTCCATAACGACAAGGTTCCACCGAGGCGAAGCGTGCCTATACCCCCCGCGAAGAGCCACCCCCTCACCCTCTACCTCAGCAGAGAGCACGCATCTGGTGGGAGCAAGCGACTACGTGCATGGCAGCGGCGCCAACGACTGCGATGCCACCTGGTGGAGCTCGGCTGAAGCGGTTGCTAGGCAACGGCTGTTCAGGGCCATTCGTGCCTACCGGCCACCGGCTGGCTACGCAACGAGGCGAACTCCTGGCGTAGTGTTGCTAACGCAACAAAATAGGCTTTTTGAGTTATAAGAACACTTTTTTGGGCACAGCATTGTCAGCAATGTAGCGCACCAAAATACAGCTAAGACACACTAACTGGTAAGCCAATATTGTATAATTAAGTTTTAAACTATTGCCGTTAGTCTCCTCACTTAGTGAAAGGCATGTAGCCCATCATAAGTAATATCCATATCTGTTCATAGAATTTCAAAAACGCAGTTATACTACGCACTGCGGCCCAACAAACTTTCCCTATATCGTGCCAAAATACGTGCGCTTTCAAGAAACTTGCAAGAAAAGCAACCACTCCGGTGTTTGCAACCCATTGAAATGCCACATTTTCCGGTGTATACGATGCACCCTTGTATAAGACGCACCCGCCATTATGCAGGCTGTCATTAAAAAAGTTGGTTTATAAGACGCATCCGTGTATAAGACGCACCCCAGTTTACCCAGTTAGGCTAGTGAGACTTAATTAAATACGCTTGTGCAACCATTGCGAAATGCACCGTACCTGTGAGAAATTCTTAAGTAACGTTAAGCGATCGAAAAAGGCAACACTCACGCCATACCCGCCAACATTTTAGCAAGAAAGAAGGAAAACACGAAAGAGCTCTCCCATATGTCCATAACATATTTCTACTTAAAACCTTCGAAGTCTTCATCTTCAGATGCGCTATCAAAAAGTTCGCACATTTCTGGAGGCAACGTGGCTTAAACACGCACTACATATGTACTACGTACACGGAGCAAACAAAGTTGTAAAGCGTGACTAAAAAAGAACACCGGTTTGTCTTGACAATGGTGAGAAGCGCGATTGTTGCCATCTTTTGGCATTTCACATTACTTTTGCTTAGGGCCTCCAAAACGACCGCGCCTCTGTGATCCCGAAACTCGTCATTTCCGCCATTTCATGATAAAGTTCACCTAAAAAAGTTGCGCATGGCAGACCCCGTATTGAAGTATTAACCGTGTTACAACCACTTTATTGGTAGTGATATTTTTTTTGGTGAAAAAAAAGCTTGAGCATGAACCTGAGTAATTTCTGAACTCGCAAAAAAGAAAAGGAAAATTCGTGCATAAGACGCACCCTTGTATAGGATGTAATAGCAAGATTTTTGACAAAAAAAAATCCGCGTCTTATAGACCGGAAAATACGGTATACCTACATAAGAAGCTTATCACAAGAAAAAAATTATAAGCTCTAGTTTTGATACCTGGCTTGTTCAAGATAGTCAAACATTAAATAGCTGACTTCGTGTACTGTTATGATCAGCCAGCAGAGTAATACAGGATGCTACAGTCCGTGGCCGAGTGTTAGCAACTGCTTTTTTTTTTTTAGTTGTATCATACTATACACAAAATGAGGATGAGGGAAGAAAGGTGAAAATGGGGGCCCACCTTTGCAAATAGTAACATGCAAGTGACGTATTCTCCCATCAGTGTTTGTCATGTGTCTTGCTGCTGACACGCCAAGCAACAAGAACTTTCTAGTGAAGTCGTCTCACAGCCAATCAGACCAGCCAATCAGAGGCGAGTGCCGGGGGAGTTCTGGTCCCGATTCTCTGGCCACTACCAACGACTGCCATTTCTGTCAGTCTCCATGACATGGTGACCAGAAAATTCAAACAGCGCTAGACAACAGGACCAGAAAGAGGAGGAGACAAACACGGCGCTGATACTAACAACTGATTTACTTGAAGAATTGGTCCTGTTTGAATTTTCTTGTCATCATGGAACACCAACTCGCCCAATCTGCCGTCCTTCTACAGTCCATGGCATCAACAGCTGATCCATAAATTGAGGAAAATGTTAGGGGTACAAAGAAAAAACATGGCAGTAAATATCTTGCCGGCAGCAAAATATCCAGAGAAGAAGAATGCTGACAGTGTTGTCCAATTGGTTTCCTGCAATCATGTGACCCACATGCACTGCACTCTTGGAGCTGAGCATCATTATCAGTGCGCTCAAGTATGAAATGGTGAGGTTCTGTAGCTTTTGGTTTTGTTAGGTTAAGTCAGACTGTCAACTTCCACCAGTTTTCAAGCATAGGATGCTGAAGAGAGTACTGTGGCGGCTACCGGCAAAACAGCCCGGAATAAAATTTGGCGACAGGTTACGTTAGTTGCAACACGGCGGAAAGCTGAGCTAGTTGGTAAACATTCATTATGAAAAATCCAGGCGCTAACAAACAACGACACAGAGGTTAGTTAGTTGGTTAGTTTATAGGGTTTAATGTCCCAAAGCGACTCAGGCTATGAGAGATGCCGTAGTGAAGGGCTCCGGAAATGTCGACCACCTGGGGTTCTTTAACGCGCACTGACATCGCACAGTACATGAGCCTCAAGAATTTTGCCTCCATAGAAATTCAGCCGCCACAGCCAGGATCGAACCCACGTCTTTCGGTCCAGCAGCCGAGCACCATCACCACTGAGCCACCGCGACGGGGTGAAAGGTTATGTTAGGGCTGCTGATAGTTTTCAGGTGTTGGATACGAGGTGCTCATGCAAGTTCTAGTCTGAGGTTTAATTTCTTTAGGTTAGGCTAGGGTAGATAGCTAGTACAGTAGTCTGCGGGAGAATATGCTGACAGTACAGTGTCAGGATCATAGGGTGTCCGCAGGGGGTAAACTGCTGGCAACAGTCAGCCAGCAGAATGGCTGGAGAAAGAGAATGCCGGCAGTGCCGTTTCGTTGGCTGCGTGTCGTCATATGTGACTTCCTGAGCTGCCAGTACAGTCACATGGCCATGCTCAGCCAATGGGGCCAAACTGCAGGTAAATTTAAGAGCGAGCTATTCCGCCGGCTGCCAACACTGTAGCCTCGTCGTAAGGAAAAGCACACACAAAAGCATGGATGGAAAAGCAAACTGATGTGACCAGGGTAGCTGCTTGGGCGAGCTCCAAGCAGACATTCCCCGTCAAAAAGGTAACTGGGTTTTCTTGGTGTTGTGCACAGCGTAAAATGGGAGCTGATCCGCAGACACGGCTCATTTCCAGTTTTTTTTTTTATATATATATATATATATATATACAATCCGGCGAGTCTGCACGTGCTACAAATGCAGTCCGTTTGAACTCAGCGCACGAGTTGCCACACTAGTCACCACAGATTGATGTGAGAAAACGTCAGTGCTCCAAGTGATGAAAAAGTTCGTGCAGAACGTGTACCGTATTGTGCGTTTTTATCGTAAAGACTTTCAAAATTTTTCTTACCTCAACCGCTGGCTCCTTTGCGGTGAAACTGCACACAGAGCTTGCGTATTATGGTAACTTTTGTATCGTAGCAAGTTTTACAACGGTACTTACTTAGTTGAGCCGTGCATGATGCAAAAGCGCAATCGTGTGCGTCGAGATCGGCGTACCGAAACCCAAAACACCGAGTTTTTGCTGAAGGGCGGCAGTAGCGCCATCTGTCTTCCACAACGAAATTAAACAAGGAGAACACAGCTCAGGACTTCGCGACGTCGTCCTCCGACGCTCACGAAAGCAGACGATATAAGCTGAATTGAATAAAATCATTGGACGAAGAAAAGACGTCAAACAATATTCCTTTAATGGCAAAGCCTCGTCAAAATAGTTGTTTCTGGCAATTTTTCCCCTCAGTTGGCCGAAAATGTTCGAAGCGCTTCAGTTGAAGCAGACGAAAAGGCCCCCGCGCTCCTTGCAACGCTCGCCTTGTGACGCTTTTCACTGCAGACGACAGATGGCGTTACTGCCGTCCTTCAGCAAAATAACGGTGTTTTGGGCTTCGGTACGCCGATCTCGACGCACACGATTGCACTTTTGCATCATGCACGGCTCAACTAAGTAAGTACCGTTGTAAAACTTACTACGATACAAAAGTTACCATAATACGCAAGCGTTCTGTGCAGTTTCACCGCGAACGAGCCAGCAGTTGAGGTAAGAAAAATTTTGAAAGTCTTTACAATAAAAACGCACAATACGTTACATACAGACGTCCACACACTTGTCCATAGAGAGCAAGGACAGCGCACGTGGGAATACACTGGCATCATTTACGAGTGAATCAGAGTTCGAAACAACGCCTTGTCGTGTACGCACAAGCCCGTGGATCATGTTGAACGTCTCTGAAAGGTATATCAGGCCGCCAGGCAAAGGCTACTTTCACAAATGCACAACCGAGCGCGCCATTTGAGCTCTCTACACAGGTGCGTGGACGTCTGCGATGGCGTGACAGAAGCGCGACAATCACGGCTCTTTTGGTTCAGTACCTGAAGAACGGACGGCTTCCGCAGCATTGTCAGCATTGTTCTCGCAGCCGCGTTAAAGCTAAGTTGAAGAAATAACGCAACACTGCACCGAGTCCACTAACACATGTACCACGACCGCAGACGACAACTGCGACAACGGCGCCCCCACATCTCGCACTCGGATAGTGCTCTCTGCTGTTCAGAAGCGATAAACATAAATAAGAACGTATTTTTCTAATTGCAAGTTACTTTATAAGTTTTTTTTTGCTCCTAAGTGTCGTTAGTCTTCTTCTGCACTGATTTTGCATAACCAAATTATTTTAACTGTTCCTAGCCATGACTGACAACAAGGCCAGCAACAATGTGGTTCATGGCGCCGGCCATGGACGTTGAGTTCGCAGTCGTGGTCCGTCGATATTGTTAGCTGCAAATCTATTCCTGGGTGGATATTCTCAAATGATCTTCTCCGAGCAAGCAGAAAACAGGTCGAGGCGTTTCCAGCGGTGATACTGAGGTGTTGACAGGTAAGCGTGTGACCTTGTTCGAAGCTGCTCGGATTTATTCGTCACGTCACGTGAAAAAGAGCCGTGGCATAGCAACACAGCTGCGCACGCAAAGGGGAATCCCTGCGATCGACGCGGAATCACGTTAACCGTGGTTGCCCTTCGCCGGGAGAGCCGCCGGTTTAGTCCTCTCCTGTTCGTTGTGGGTCTTCTCGAGGTCCATCAGGGAGCATCAGGGAGCACACGCTCCCAACAGGGAGCACACGCTGAGCGGTCGTTCGAGGGTCAGCCGGAATCGTGGATGCATGGATCGCTGTCAATTTATTTGGTGCACTGTGAAGCACGGTGTTCTCCCGTGCTCCACATGCCCAATGTGAGCCTCAGCGAAGTGCAAAAAAGTGAGCGCAATGGGGCTACGTATGTGACAAACCGAGTTGTTGACTGGGCTCACATATGGTTTTAATCTGCGTATACTCTGGCCTGTATACAGAGATTATTATCGTCTGTTAGTTTATTTTTATCAAACAGGAAGAAATAGAAATTCCGGCTGAACGCTCGTTCCACACCAAGGTTATGGAAATATCAGCAAGGCAGCAAGAATAGCACGTAACAACCCAAGCTCCTCGGCTGAGTCTCCCTCATTCTGGCACCGGTCTAATATCGTGTCGGTACTAGATGCGAGGAATATTTATCAAGCGCTCTATCCAGCATCCAGTCAGCATAAATATAGGCGCTCTTTTGTCATTTTGAATATTTTACTCAATCTCAGGCGTATATGCCGGGCTGTATGTCCAGTTCAGGGATTTGCCATTTCGGTTTGCCATTATAAAGTGACTTGGTGTCGCGAATTTGAGGTTTCCCCGAAGATTATGTTGGCAGCAGCTTCGGTTTCAAAAGTTCATGGAGCTATATAAGCGCACACTACAGTTATGTCCTTCAATCACTGTAGTGACAACTGGAGAGGGCGGATTTTCCTCTCTCCATTTTGTCTTTTCCCACTGTTGCAGGCGTCTGTTCTGTGTACACAACCTTGCATACGCCAACACTGGCAAGTGCTCACAGTGGGGCATCTTAATGCTGATGCATTAAAGTGGGCAGATGATGAGATTAAGAACAAAGAGGGTTCAGCTTAAGTTTAGGACAACACAGCGAGCCATGGAAAGGAGAATGATTGGTGTAACGCTAAAAGATCGGAAGAGATCAGAGTGGGTGAGGGAACAAATGTGGGTTAATAACATCCTAGTTGAAATCAAGAGGAAGAAGCGGGCTTGGGCAGGGCATGTAATGCGAAGGCAAGATAATCGCTGGTCCTTAAGGGTAGTGGAGTGGATTCCAAGATAAGGCAAGCGTAGCAGGGTGCGGCAGAAAGTTAGGTGGGCGGATGAGATTAAGAAGTTTGCGGGGATACAGTGGCGGCAACTGACAAAGGACAGGTTTGATTGGAGAGACATGGGAGAGGCCTTTGCCATGCAGTGGGTGTAGTCAGGCTGATGATGATGATAATGATGGGGGGACAGGGTGGCCACAACTGGCACTGGACAGGGTCATTCGGAGAGATATTTGGGAAGCTTTTGTCCTGCAATGGCGCTAGTTATGTGTCCTCTCACTCATATCTCCTGATATGATGAAAAAAAGTGCGGGCCGGGCGCTATTATTTTTTATTCCTTTTAATCGCCCATACTAATTTTGTCTCTGGCCCATGCGGTGCGGGCTGGGTGCTATTATTTTTCATTCCTTTTATTTGCCCACCCTGATTTTTTGTCTCTGGCCTATGCGGGCTGTACAGTTTTTCTTTTTAGTTCTTTTTAAGTGCCCTTTCTGTCCTTTAGGGTGGCTCGCAGGCGGATGCGCTGCGACACTCCGCCCAGGATGGCGGACGTCAACGACCGTGACAGCAGCGATGATGATGCGCCCGCGGACATGGATGACATTGAGATTGTCGAGGTCTACGAGGACGACCTCAGTGACGAGGAGGAGGAGGGGGCCGGGGGCAACCTCCTGGAGGACGAAGAAGAAGACGACGACGTGCCCCTGGACGAGGCTGCCGTCTCCTTCTCCGCCCACCGGGGATCGGCGTTTGTGTGCGCCGTGTCCGGCAACGGCCAGTACCTGGTGACGGGTGGTGAGGACGACCGCGGCTGCGTCTGGCGCCTCGACTCCGGGGAGCTGGTGTTTGCGTGTGGCGGCCACACGGACTCGGTGACGGGTGCTGCCTTCAACCACGACTCCACCCTGGTGGCCACTGCCGACATGAGTGGGTCGGTGCACGTCTGGAGCGTGGAGACACAGCAGTCGGTCTGCGACCTGGACATGAGCACAGATCTCAACTGGATAGACTGGCATCGCCAGGCAAACGTGCTGCTTGCTGGAACGGCAGACGGCACGGTGTGGATGTGGCAGGTAGGATTCCCACTAACAGGACGAGAACGGGGCCTCGTCCTCGTCTTTTTTCTCTGCACAAGGATTTCCGCTTTTACAAACCTGACAGACTGTGAAAGAGGAGCATGCAGCCTTTCTTTCATCTGGCGGGGCATGACAAACGCAGTGGTTGGCGTGCGCACAGGCCAGATCACCCTGTTCTGTTTTGTTAATGATTCATATTGTTTAGAAGAGTAGTTCACACTGTACGTGGGAGCTGATGCTTGTTTGTTTGTTTGTTTGTTGGTTTAACCCTTTCGCTGTCGGGTGTTTCTGCCCGTGATGCACCCCCAGTGTCGCACACTTCCGGGATGATGGTCCCGCCGTTTCAACGTCAGAATCTGACGATGCGGAACTCGCCTCTTCCTCGGATGAGACGCTGTCAGAGTCCGAATCCAAGCTCGGCTCGTATTTAGAATCTGAAGAGCCACCGCTCCAATGCGCAGAGGAAGGTCCTGCGCGGTCAGCCATATCCGAAAGTAACCGCGCGCAGCGGGGGTGTGCTTTCAGTGGCCCACAAAATGGAGAGAAATGGGACGCTGTGTAATAAAGATGAGAGAGGGAGATGGAAAAAGGCTAAAACAAAGGTGAGGGGCTTTGCTTTTGCTGCTTCCAGCCGCAAGTGAGGGTGCGACGAGAGAGCGAAAGCAGCGATCGAGTCATGTGTCAGTCTCTTTGACTCTCGGAGTGGCAATGGCGCGCGCCCTTGAACTTGAAGCACCATAGCTCACACGCCGACAGAAGAAAAATAAAAACCTGTAAAACAGCAGCAGATGGCAGAACAACCCTTGGACCCATAACCACACGCGCGCGTCATGATCCGGCGAAAGCGGAGCGACCGCGCCACTCAGCAAAGAAGGAGGGATGGGATAGCAGTCGCTCCGTACTCTTCAATACACGTACCAAAACAGTAAGGGGCGAAAATACGAACTTGTAGAAAGATTCAACAGCTAGTCCAAGAGCGTCAGCTTTGCGCCCAAGCGCGAAATTTTGAACGCACGATAGAGAACGTACCGGTACGTCAGTGACACTGTGGGGGGGGGAGCGCGAAAACGTACCGCTACGTCCGTGACAGTGAAAGGGTTAATGGCGCATAAGCGCCAAGTTCAGGTTATAGAAAATAGGATGTTATACAAAAGTCTAAATGAATGGCGGTGTAAAGGGCCTAAAAAGATAATTCATACAACCTAGTAAAAATATAAGACAAAATTTTAGAAGTAATTTATGTGCTTGTCTTTATTCTTTTTTTTTTTTAATACGGAGTCGGCAGTCACCTGTGCTGCGCCTGACTTCACTCGGCTTCGCGCATGCGCAGAATGTGGCTTGTGCAGCACACCCGGCATACGTGCAGCTCGGCTCCGACCCTCGTGGTGAAGCTTTTCGCTTCAACAAGTGATACTGTAGGCAACTGTCACCACCGTCCGAGCATTGTGGATGCCTGCTAGTACTGCTAGCAGTCCGAGTACGGAGGTTGGTGGACCGAGAGTTCCAGAGAAACAGATGCAAACACACACAGAAGTTGCAGCACAGAAGCTGCGCCAAATGTGAAATCACATTCCACTTCTAAGATGACTTAAAGGGGCCCTGCACCATAATCTGAGTGCATTGTTTTGCTTCCTTGTTGTAATTGTTGAGTTATGGCGACGCTATTACCACCGGTCATAACACGCATATTTCTGTATTTAATATTTTAAGTTGCTCGAGAATCAAAATCATGGCACTGACGGCGTCGGCACACAGCGGTGGTCTTTTGCATTTTTGCAGCGGATATGACTTCAGCCGGCGACCGATTATGATTGGATGAACAACTAATAACAAGCTAATTGTGTTCGTGAGCAAAAATATGTTATGTTTTGTTGTGTCCTTTTATATATTAAATTGAAAAAAACTAGCATCTTTTCTTACGCAAAAGCATTTCAAAGCTTCGTGGCCTCCTGCTGCGCCGCTCTATCCAAGCTCCGCCACAACCGGTGTTGCACTTCGCCGCCGTGCAGCAGTGCCTGAGTGCTGCTTGGCTTGGTATACAAATATCGCAAGGAAACACAAGATCGCCTTGTTATCAGAAAGACTGCCAGCTGTACTCGAGCAGCGACAAAACATGCCTGCTTATGTTGCGAGCTTACGGCAATGGCACCGCTCGCGGGCGCTCCAGGCGACGAGCTCTGCTGCTGCCTGGCTGCCGTGGTCGTCACTAGGCCTATAGCTCGTTTCGCGTCGAAGTCGCAGCGGCCGGCGCTTCGGAAGGTGCCCGCGCTATAATAAAAGGCCTACTCTTCACACCGCTTTTCTGTCAACAGCATTATCTTGCAATAAAATAATAGCGTGGTCAATTTCCGCTACGCCCGCTAGCTCCGCTGCTGAGGGCCCTCAGCAGTGGAGCTAGCGGGTGCCAGTCGAGCCGGACCCCGTCAGGTCAGAGGCAGCTGCGAGGCGGTTCTCACAACAAATTCGCTCGTGCCACAGTTGTCCCTTTTACCAGCAACTCGGTATTGGCCAGTGACCCAGAAAAATGATATATTTCTCATTTTCCTATCCCAGGCTTTATTACTTACGTCAAGAACTCTCTTTAGCTCGTTTTTATGACGCCGGCAGACGGGATCCCGTCTGCCGGCGGCCAGGCTGGCCGGCCGGCAGGCTCGGCTTACATCACGTTCGCACAAGAAAATACAAAAACAGCCGTGCTACCTGAAAGGATGCTTTCTAGATTCGAGCAACGACAGCATGCCTGTTAGAGTGGAGCCTTCGGCTCCTTCGTTCCGTCTCAGTCTAGCGCCCACGTGCTTGTAACCATGGAAACGACGCCGTCAGCGTCAGCGAAACGTGTTACAGCGACCAGGAAACCATGAGAAGCTATCTTCCGGGACGTTGTGGTGACGTGCTCGTGCACGCTGTTTCGATTGGTCTCGCCGCGTGTCGTCATTGGGTGAGTGAAACGGCAAAGAGAAGACCGGGAAAATTTGAGTCGAGGGCAATTTTTTTGTTTGCTTGTATTTTGAAAATTCATTCCTTAATAACTCCTGTTCTAGTGCACCGATTCCAGTAATTCTTTTTGATTCGGTATCTGCGTGTCATGAAGAAATCATCTAAAGCGTTTGAAAAAAGCATTGCTGGGCCCCTTTAAGCATCCCCAAATTTTTTTGTCCTCACAGCATTGCTTTGAAGAGCAAGAGGTGGTTGCCTATAACTTCACAAAAAACAGAGTCTGCTGTCTGAAAGCAAATAAACTCCTCAAGAGACACTGAGGAATCAATCCAATTTTCAGTCTCGGTGAACACTGATTCAATGGCGTTCAGTTGCATTTTTAGCTGAGAAAAAAAAATTGGACGACTTTCATCACCATCTTCAGCCTGACTACACCCACTGCAGGGCATAGACCTCTCCCATGTCTCTCCAATTAACCCTGTCCTTCGTCAGTTGCGGCCACTGTATCCCCGCAAACTTCTTAATCTCATCCGCCCACCTAACTTTCTGCCGCCCCCTGCTACGTTTGCCTTCTCTTGGAATCCACTCCGTCACCCTTGATGACCAGTGGTTATCTTGCCTTCGCATCACATGCCCTGCCCAAGCCCACTTCTTCCTCTTGATTTCACTCACATAACTTTATTTTCCTTAAAAATGTTACATAATGGGTGAGATTTACAAGGTGCAGGCGTTGAGAGCAGTCATTGACGTTGATGGAAAAGTTATGACAGCGATATGGCCATAAACGCGGGTTAATGACATCCTAGTTGAACTTCAGTAGAGTTAGTTCTTGGGCTAGTTGGTATTCTTGATTTACACTCATAGTATTTCAGCTCAGCGGCACACGGCCAAAGAACAGAAGCAGGAAGGGAAGAAGGACGAACACATCGCTGACTGTCAACTGTCTATTCAGGGACGCACACACAGCTTAAATTCGCTCGGACCAGCGCAGGCACACACCGTAAGGTAAACAAGAAAAAACTCGTTTCACATCTTTATCGCAAAAACTTTGATAGGAACATCTTTTCTGCAGCATACAGAAGAACTGAAGTATCGCTGACACATTCTGACCCTTCTCTCTGAATATAATATGCCTCTGAAAACAAAAAACCTGGGTGTAAAAAGAGACACATGAACCACTTTGCAGAATGCGCCACAGGCGTTGTGTACGAAATCCCCTTGACGTGTGGCAGATCGTGCATCGGGCAAACTGGGTGCTGCGTCAACGACCGGCTCAGGGAGCACGCATAAGGAATGGGGAAGGTGCTAACCTTGTCGAGCACTGCGCAACATGCAAGGATTGTACACCTGTGTTTTCGGGAGTGCGCAGTCTGGGCACAAGCAAATCAGAAACAACCCGTGAAACGATAGAGGCATATTATATTCAGAGAGCAGGGTCAGAATGTGTCAGCGATACTTCAGTTCTTTTGTATGCTTCAGAAAAAATGTTCCTATCAAAGTTTTTGCGATAAAGATGTGAAACGAGTTTTTTCCCTGTTTACCTTGCACGGTGTGCGCCTGCGCTGGTCTGAGTGTATTTAAGCTGTGTGTGCGTCCCTAAAAAAGCAGTTGACAGTCAGCGCTGTGTTCGTCATTCTTCTCTTCATGCTTCTTTTCCTTGGCCGTGTACCGTTGCGCTGAAAAACTATGAGTTTAAATCCTAGTTGAAATCAAGAGGAAGAAGTGGGCTTGGGAAGGGCATGTAATGCGAAGGCAAGATAACCGCTGGTCCCCAAGGGTAACAGAGAGTGGATTCCAAGAGAAGGCAAGCGTAGCAGGGGGCGGCAGAAAGTTAGGTGGGCAGATGAGATTAAGAAATTTGCGGGAATGCAGTGGCCGCAACTGACAAAGAAGGACAGCGTTAACTGGAGAGACATGGGAGAGGCTCTTGCCCTGCAGTGGGTGTAGTCAGGCTGATGATGATGGCCCTCACCTACACCATGGTGCAACTTGGCACTTGTGCTGCTGTGGTGGCTGATTGGTGTGGCTCAGGAGTTCTTAAGTGCTATAAAATGGCTGTAAACTACAATAACCATCTCTTTAAAACTCTTTCCTGCCTCACAAAAAGAAGAAAAGTGCGTGACACTCGCACGTCGCAGGAGTGGGGAATTCCACGCACTTCCAGTAACTATGTAAAGCAAATGCTCCATTTCCTGGTTCCCAGTTATTTAAATAGCATCGTGTAAGTTGATTTCTCTTTGTGAATTTTTATTTCCTTCTTTTTGGTTTTAATTTTATTTTCCTGCTTGCATGCGGGCAGTGTGTGTAAATTCCTCTATGTCAAGTGTATGGGGCCATGGGCCTTGTCAAGCCGTTTGTGGGGCTTTAAGTCTACGGCCCCCCCAGTATCGACGTAAATGATGCTCAGATAAAGAAGTTTCAAAATTCCCCTTGGGTTTGCAGGTGCCCAGTGGCCAGTGCAAGACCATGCAGGGCCCGGGCGTGTCGTGTGGGGTGGGGCGGGTGTTGGCGGACGGCCGGCGTGCCGCAGCGGGATACGACGATGGCTCGGTGCGCGTGTGGGACCTGAAGGGCTCCTCGGTGACCCACTCCCTGGTGGGGCCCAGCCAGACGCACCCGGCGGCCGTCACCTGCCTGGACACCGGCGGCGAGCTGGTCGCCACGGCTGCCACGGATGTGCGCCTGCTCCATGCCGGCACGGGACGGCTGCTCGCCACGCTGGGACTGAACGCAGGCGGTGAGTTCGGGCTCACTGGCAACAGTGCAGAGCATCGGGGTGAATTTATTTTAGACCCACCGCGGTGCCTCAGTGGTTACGGCGCTCGGCTGCTGGCCCGAAAGACGCGCATTCGATCCCGGCCGTGGCGGCCGAATTTCAATTCAAATTCAAATTTATTTAGCATCAACAATGATGTTACAAAACTCGTGATGCTACGGGGTGCTAGCAAAAAGCCTGTAACGGCTTGACAAAGGCCAGCACCCCGTTCACAGAGCAATACAGCAGTGGACAAAAAGAGATAGCGATATAAAGAAAAGCAATATATATATATGGCGATGGCTTTGTATAATCATAAAAACATGTTAAGTGATCGGGCTTGCAATGCGGGTTCATAATTGCAAGTGTTAATGCCTTGAGTAATTACACATACACTGATTGATAGATCACTCAATGATTGATAGATTGATAGATGGAGGCGAAATTCCAGAGGCCCGTGTGCTGTGCGATATCAGTGCACGTTAAAGAACCCCAGGTGGTGGAAATTTCCGGAGCCCTTCACTGCGGCGTCCCTCACAGCCTGAGTCGCTTTGGGACGTTAAACCCCATAAACATAAACCTACACCGAATTTTTTATTTATTTATTTGTGGATACTGCGATCTTGTACACAAGATCATAGCAGGTGGGAAACAGTGTGTTAAGATACAAAAATACAGACACATACGAACAAAGCAGAATTGCACATAGAAAATCAGCAAGAAAATACCGCGGCAAGGTCATCAGCAACAATCATTTCAAGCACTCTTCAAACAAATGCAATGATGTCTGCCTGACAACATCATCCGTGAGGTTATTCCAATCAGTGATGGTCCTTGGAAAAAAAGTATATTTAAAACAATTAACTCGCGAATTTAATGACGTTATGGAAAGAGAATGGCGATTTCTAGTTTGGTACCCCGAGGAATAAGTAAAGATATTAGAGGTGTCAACTTCTGAATTATTATTAATTAATTGAAGGAAAAATTTTAAGCGACATGTGCGATTTATGTTAGGAATAGAGGTGTAAACCACTTTTTTTTGAGGAGGTCACTGACTGATGCTCACCCGTAAGTGTTATATATAAACATTACTGCTTTCTTTTGGATTCTTTCAAGTTCTTTCAAGTGAATGACCAACTAGGCCCATTTCTCGCGCTTTTAGTGCAAAGCATCCCCTAAGTTCGTGCATGCTCTTCTTTTTATTCCGGCAGCCAAGCCCATTGTATCTCCGTAACAAGTGTCCTGTAATGTAGAAGAACATCTTGCTGGGCTTTCTTGCAATGGCGTTGCGCACACGAAAAAAACATACAAAGGAAAGAGCAGTAGAGGACAGATAGAGTGCGAACTATCAACTGAATTTATTGCTTTCACAGCAGAATATATATGCACTATTCACACATGCAAAAAAGAATGGGGAGAGGGAAAAGGAAAGAAAAAAGGGGAAGGGGGGAATACCAAGTCAAGCCTGCATAGGTCAGCAAAAGCCATGGATAAAATTCCTTTCCCTATCATATAAGGTGACTATATTTCCGGACTAAATTTCCGGAGCCCTCCACTACGGCGTCTCTCATAGCCTTAGTCGCTTTGGGACGTTAAACCCCATAAACCAAACCAAACCAAACCTAATTAAACCTTCAGTTGCTAGTCAGCGCCTGTCCTGTCATTGACTGATTTTGACATCTTATCAGTGTTGTTGGGGGTAGATCGTGTGTGCTCCTGGTTGTTAGGAGAGTATATTTTTTGTGTTCCTTGCAATAAACCTTCAGTTGCTAGTCAGCGCCTGTGCCGTCTTTTCTCTTGCCCCTGTTGCTTTGGCCGTCCAAAGCTGATGGGGAACATTGGGCATAAAGTCCTTGAGGAAGCGGTCTTTCAGCGGTGCATTGCGGCCGTTATTCTGGCTGTGCTGCCTCTTCCCTCAGTTTTGACTTCACCCCAGTGTGCTCACAGTAATGACCGGTGAATTTCGCCCTTTCATGGAAGGCAGCCTCAGCTCAGTTCAGTTTTATTCCTTAAAGGCCCCCTTTTCAGGGGGTGTTACATAAGGGGTGGGAATACACTTGAAAATGTGCAAAAACAGCAATGATTATTTAGCATTAAAGATGATCCGTTACACGCGCTTGACAAACAGATGGCGAAGTGATGACGGCGACGTCATAGGGAAGGCCATTCCAGTCTGAAGCTGATCGAGGAAAGAGCGAAGCAGAAAAAGTAGTAGTGTGCGATGGTGGGCGTGCAACTTGCAGTGGGTGACTGGTGCGGTGAGATACGCTTGCTGCGGCTGTGATGTACGGTGCTTGATTCAGAGAAAAATAGAAAAACTTGTGAAAAAGAGCGAGGCTAGCGATGCGGCGACGAAATGAAAGGAGTGGCAATCCGGATTTCACTTTCAAAGTTGAAACACTGGTGTCGTACGAGTATGAGGAATGAATGAACCGGACAGCACGATTTTGAACCGATTCCAATGCAGTGATTAGATAAGCTTGATGTGGGTACCAGATGGCAGATGCATATTCTAATTTCAGTCTTACCAATGACAATAATAATAATAATCTCTTTATTTGTGTCCTAGGGTACACGGTCGACACTGGAGGCCGGCAGTAAAAGCTGTCACAAACGACAGCTTGGCAGAGCCTCAGGCCCCCATGCACTTTGCAGCGGTACAGCGGCAATGCCTATACGCAAAAAAAAAAGATACAATACACAGTACAGCTCACATTACACCCTGATAAATAAATTCCATTTTTCTAGACAGGACACAACATAAAATTTTGTGATATAAGGCATAAAGTAATAGATAGAACATAGAACAGAACATACAACCTGATGGATAGAACATAAAATTACCGTGGCTTAAGGCATGAAACAATGACAGATCAAATTCTGTGAACTAATAAGAACAAAATGCACAAGCGGTTATAGTCTAGTAAGGCAAGAAAAGACAGTCAAGATTACAGTTCACTCGTCAGGAGGAAATAGCATGGATACAATACAATAAAAATCCGGTAGGTAAACATGGTCACTTAGTGTAAGGAGAAATTATTCAGTTGAAAAGGATATGGGTGTAGAAACAAACTCAAGTATATTAAGAAACAAAAAAAGAAGTGTAATTGCGGAATGTCAGTGACAATCAGGCATGATCATTTGGACCTGTAGTATTTTCTGATTTCTTTAAATGTGTATATTTCTAACTGTACATTTTCTCTGTTCAATTTATTCAATAACCTCGGCAACTGATTTTGCAGTGTTTGATGACCATATGTTGTGCGGTAGTTTTTTTACCATCCAGTATTCGCAGTAACGGGTGACATGACTCGGGGTTTTGTTTTGTAGATTTGCTAATTATGCCTCCCTTAAGATTATTGCGACATTTGTTTAATTGCTGTAGTGTTCAACGCATTCATGGTTCAACCCATGCGTTCAATTCCTCATTTTCGCCAGCTGCCATAGCGGAGTGGAATGTCCTTCCAGGCAGTGTTGTGGATGAAGTTAATTCCCTAAAATTTAAACAGATGTTGGTTGATTTATTCCCCTAATAATTCCTGTTGAAGGCCCTTTTTCTTTCCTTTCTTTTTCTTTTGTTTACCTACTTACTCGCTTGTTTTTCTTTTGAAGTGTTGATAGCCGTATCTACATGTGTCTAAATTTATGCTCCCAACTTTGTTCTTTGTGACTTGTGATTACTGTTCGCCCCCCCCCCCCTTATGTACTGCCCCCTGGGGTCCTTAAAGGGACACTGAGGAGAAATTGAAGTTGACTTGTATCGACAGAATACCAGCTCCTGATTACAAAAACGCCACTCATACTGACAACAAAGCTCTTGTAACGTAGAAAAGAGCAAGAACCAAAATACAGGTATCGCCGCCACAGGGCAAACTCGCAAGTACAAGCGTCATGAGATCATAGGCCAAAACAGTGTTGCTAGAACGAATGGTTCTAGCAACACCAGGAACCGAGAAACCACGAATCACTGAGGCGCAGCCAATGCATGCGCAAATCTCCTTGACGTCGCCAGATAGTGCCACGTGCCCGGCTGCTACGCGCGCTCCTGAAGCATCGGGACAAATCAGCGCCTGTTTTCCGGCGGTAGGCGGGCTCCCGGTATTCCGCTAGCGGTAACAAGGTACACGGTATGCTAAAGGTGTCTATTTGCGAGAACTTCGTTGACGACTTCGAGAACGAGATCCATCGTAACGCTGGCAAAACACCAGTGCAAATGTAATCGAAGCGACTGTAGCGACGGCCGCAATAGCCGATAGATGCCTTCAACGTGCGGCCGGCGGTAGCTTTCTTTTCGGCTGCTGCTAGGCCGCACTGCTGGCAGCCAGAAATCACGGAGTCTGCGTTACGTCATGTGCACGTCATGTTTCACATCTCTTAGTCCTCTGTCGTCATAGACGAATCCCAAGTTTGAATCAGAGCGGCGGGAAAAACTTTTTCAACTTCGAATCCAAATTTCTTAGAAATAAATGCATCTTTCACTGCCGGCCAAGTGGCAACAAAGCCATGACATGCCGAACTATCGGATTTTACTATAAAAAAAATATTAATAGTGCTCTCCTCAGTGTCCCTTTAAGGGTAGATGATGATGATGATGATTTGTACGCGAGCAGCTTTACCTGAGGTGAATGCCACCTGAATGCCTTGTCGTTAGTGTTACTGTGCCATTGTCATTCAGGGGCAGTCGATGATGTGCAGGCGGCGACGACGGAGCGGGGGACGTGAACACGGTCGAGGCGCTGTCCCTAGATGGCCAGCAGCGCACCCTGGCGGCAGGCGTGCTTTCCGGCCGGCTGTCTCTCTGGGACCTGGGTGCCCTAGTCGAGAAGCAGAGTTGCCCGCACCCAGCGGGCGTCACGCGAGCACTCTGGCGCGGACCGCACACGGTGGTCACGGGATGCCTGGATGGCACCGTCCGGGCGTGGGATGCACGAACGGGACAACCCACGGTCTCCTGGAGGGCCCACAGGCACGATATCCTCGACCTGGCGTTGTCACCGGACGGACAGTGCGTGGTCAGCGTGTCCGACGGCGGAACCTGCACCGTCCACCGATTCGCGTCACCGGACTGAGGGCGAACCTGACCGCGGGTGGCAGTTTAGAGGCAGCGTGCACTCAAGAAGCATGGAGTGGTAACTTATTGGAGAATACAAGGGTAGACATGCAGGCTAGTTGGTGAACCATGATTCCTTCAAACAGCGCAAAAGACAAGGACACAGAAAGAAAAGACACACGCAGCGCTGTATGTGTCTTTTCTTTGTGTGTCCTTGTCTTTTGCGCTGTTTTAAGGAATTATTGGAGACAGCATTGCCCTTGACGACATGTCACAGCTGACGCACAATGGCCTCTTCCTGCTCAGTTCGAGCTCTTCGTGGCACTACTGCAGCATTGCACCGTGTTCAAAGCGCACTGATGCCTCCTGCAAGGCGCACAGAGTTTAGCTTAGCGTGTCTGACAGTGGAACTGGAAGCAGGTTTGCATTGACAATACAATTTGATTTCTGCTGCAAACAAGTTTTGGGCTGCCCGGATGGGGCCCACATGTACGCTACCGCATGTACGATTAAAACTGGCCCTGATGACAATGTGTATACTTCTTGTATAAGTTGTTGGGCTCAGCAACAGAATGAATGCTGCTTGTGTGATCTTCATTCTCAACTTGATGTGTGCATACATGAAAATGAATCTTGGAACGGCTTAGAGGACATTTGTAACTCGTTTGCCGCTAATACAGATGAAAATTAGTGGGCAAGTTTTTACTACCTGGAGGTGCAATAAATTGCTTTGCAAAGCATTTTGTGTTCAGATTGTGGCTTTTTAGAGCGCAGCTCTTGAGCGCCCGTTTGTGGGGTGCGCCCATGGTGTAAGAATATATATAACACCGTGGTTGAGCTGCGTTGCCATCGGCGTAATCAAGCGAATGAGAGTACCGCTGCTCGCTCACAGATGGCACCAGAGTGGTGGTGTGGGCTCCTCGTCGTCCGTTACCGCCGCATGAGCTGAACCGAAGCTGGGTGGCTGTTGACAGGCGGTGCTTGTGAAATGTACTGCACGCAATAGACTGTCCACTTCGGCCACGCCCCTCACACCATTGTCTTCCTAGTGTAAACCCTCAGCTTAAAAACACAATACAAAAAATTTTGAGGACACTGGCAACTGAAGTGCTGAGAGGCGAAAGCCTTTCTGGCATGCTGCTTTTGCGAATGATTGTGATTAAATACACTTAATTTGCAATTGCTCCACTAGAACCACCTCTCTCCATCTACACACTCTTCTAAGAACGGGTACGTACTTGCGCGAAGAAGAAGGGACCTAACAAAGGAACACACACGACACATATAGAGCGCTTGTTGTGTCCTTTGTTGGGTCCCTTCTTCGCGCAAGTACGTACCCGTTCTTAGAAGAGTGTGTAGATGGAGCGAGGTGGTTCGAGTGGAGTAATTGTGAATTAAGTGCATTAATCGCAGTCAAGTCGCCCAAACAAGAGTTTTACTTTTACACTCTTCTAAACATTTTAATTTTGCGCCACACGTTGATTGCGCCTACATTTCTGGTCACATGGTACTGGACTTCCTGTGATTAAAATTTCACACCACTCCCGCCCCGACCACGGCCACTTTTGGTCAGTTTTTTTACTATTATTAATTAACTAGTCATTCTACAGTCATCAAACTTGGTTTCTAGGTTTATTTTTTCCTCCTCTATCTGAAGCAACCATTGGTTTTCTTTTATCTTTTTTAGTTCCCGAGTTAACCGTGTGTGACACGCTTTGTAAACGGACGAACGACTGTATGAGCCATTAAAATTGCACTGAAGACGAATCTGAACTCATCTTTTTGCCATAGGAACTCGATGTACACGTTCCCAGCATTCTCAGAAACTTCAATTTATTGCTTATGCAGCCGACTGCCCTAATTAAATCGAATTAACGTCCGGCTCCCGCCTTTTTTTTTTAATTCCCCGCATACGGTGGGAGGAGTCGACCAACGCATGGAGTACCTTTCAGGCAGTCGCATGACGGCTTTGCTTTCGCTTTTATTTCGTTTCTTCTAGGTTTCCGTGAATAAATAGGTCTAGTCAAAGACTAAGTTGCTGCAAATTAGGTCGACGGAAATAAAAATACGCGTGGACTCCTTGCTTTCGCTGATCACTACGTATCACTCCGCCGATGTTGAGCGGCAAGCCGCCACGGGACTGGGTGAAAGGTTGGTCGACTCCTCCTACCATTTGTGGGGAATTTAAAAAAAAAGGGCGGGAGCCCAACGTTAATCCGATTTAAATTAGGGAAATTTGTCGCACAGGGCAATATAATTCGAAGTTTCCAAGAACGCTCGGAACGTGTAGATCGAGTTTCAGCGGTAAAAATATTAGTTCAGATTCCTCTTCAGTGCACCTTTAAAGTCTTTCGCCTTAAAATACGTAGTCTCAGCCAGTTCTTACTTTGGTACATTTCTCGACACATTGCAGGTAATGTTTTGTTCCTGCAACAGCTCTGTGTTCTGTTGCAAATAAAGCTGGGCAAGTGGGTACCGATCACTGTGTAAGAATATTTTAGGTGTTGACACTGATCACCTGCTGCAGCGGAGAACAGATCACAGATCAGCGCACAGATCATGTTCGTCCTCCGGTACATGCGCTGACCGCAGTGGCGTGGGGGCGCTGCGGAGTAAGTGCCCGCTAGGGGTGTCTCGATGCGCTCCCGCTCTGCACTGAGGGTGGAGCCACTCTTGGAAGGGGTCGCCGCCACCAAGACCGGTTCTCAGGAGGCGTTGGCACCATTTCCTTGCATTCCGCTCCCGCGAACTCCGCCGCCAGACACGGAAAGCGGCATTCTCCACTCAGTCTCTTTGCAGAATGCTGGGGTGCTGCGTTCCCCAGTGTACTAACAGTGCTAAAAATGGCTGGAGAATGTTTTCTTCTCCTCGAGACCAAAAAGGACAGCTTCTGTGGACTGTGAAAATAAAGAAGGACAAGCGGCAGTCAACGAACTACTCCTGTATATGCAGTGTAAGTACCCGAATTCTCCGCAGTGCCAAATCCATTTCTGGGCTTATATCAGCTTGTCTGTGCACGCTGTTTCCAAATACCAAATGTACGATTTTATATGTTCCTATTGAAGGTGTCATCATGCTTTTACAGCTTTCTGATATTTGATCGCTGCAAACCTACGTAGCCTCTAAGAGATGGGGGGCCGATATGAAACCTCTGGCGCATTTGCAGCTCCATTCATTTCACCTGGCATCACTAAATAAGGCTATATAAAAAATCTTTCTCAGCCACGAAGCTTGATTTGAAGCGCATGGTGCTTACTTCACCAAAAGCCCTCATTGCCCACTTTTGACAGGCGCTTATAGCAGTGTGAAGGGTGAATCCCCGAGTGCAAAACAGCATGTGACGCGTTATGCTTGTTTCTCAGCGTTGCTTCGAATTAAGGTGTTTTATACTTTTTGTTCTGCACGCAAGTTATTATGCTACTCATGACATTTATTCTAGCTTATCATAAGTAGGGGTGTGCGAATAAATGATCGAAGAGTAGGGTATTCGATGTAAGACATGATGTTGGGCTAGTCGGTTCTTGGTTAGAGCGAAACACATCGGCGCGAAGACGACGGGACAAAAGAAGGTACGAATACACACACACAAAGCGCAGACTTCCTAACTGACTATTTTGCGAAAGCAGGGTGCTTATAAAGGCTGTGTGTCACAGGCAAACAAGGAGACAAGCAGAAGCAAAGGCAACGTGCACACAGCAATGACAGTGTCAACAAGACCACGTGTGGTTACGACCCATGAGAAGCTCGGATATGCCCATCTAAGAAATTGATCTCTTGCCTTGAAAGAGATAAAGAAGGCGCGCTAACACACTTATTGCCCCTTTTGGAAATGAAATAAGCCTCGATAACTTCTTTTTCGGTTTTTGTTTTGGCCTTAGAAAGGAACTTTGTTTTTTCCAGGTAAGGAGAACAGTTTTTGGTGTCGCAGCTCTTACAATGCAAGGGTAGATTGCTGCCAGTGCCGCTGCTGAGGGATCACCTGTGTTCCAAAGTGCACTCAAAGCAGCAGCACTGGCAGCAATCTACCCTTTCATTGTAAGTTCGGCAAACAACTCTTCTGAAGCGCTGCATAAGTTACGCCCGACGATGCACCGAATCCGTCAGCATTCGTACCGTATCTTACTGACAGAACGTGAAGCGATCCAAGTGCAGGCGAAGGAGATGCTTTCTGATGGAATTATTCAACCTTCCAACAGCCCGTGGTCGTCACCTCTCTTATGTACTGGAAAGAAAAGGATGGGACCCTCCGCTTCTGCATAATTAAAGAAAACTGAACATCATCACTAAAAACGATGTCTACCCGATGTGATGTGTATCGAAGACTCGCTCCAGACTTCGTCGCGCCGAGAACTTCTCATTGACTTGAAGAGCAGGTACTGGCAGATAGATGTCGACGAGCGGGACCACGAAAAAACAGCTTTCGTTACACTCGACGGGCAGTACAAATTTAAGTACTACCTTTTGGGCTGTGTTCAGCACCAGCAATTTTCCAGCACATGATGGATACAGTTCTCGCTGGACTCAAATGGAAAACTTGTTTGGTTTGTTACGTCTTGCTTTTCGAAACCTTTGTCCAACACTTGAACGCCTGCTCACAATAACAGATGCCCTCTGGTCGGCCGACATAATGCTCAAGCCCGAGTGTACAAATATGGTTTAGGTTTATGGGGGTTTAACGTCCCTTAGCAACTCGGGCTATGAGGGACACCGCGTAGTGAAGGGCTCCGGAAATTTCGATCACTTGGGTTTCTTAATGTGCACTGACATCGCACAGAACACGGACTTATAGAATTTCGCCTCCATCGAAATTCGACCGCCGCAGCTGGGATCGAACCCGCGTTCTTCGGGTCAGAGTTGGTTTCTTGGTCATCCGGCAAGTGCCGATGGCATTAGGCCCGACCGCGAGAAAACTGCTGCTGTTGCCGATTTTTCCGTTCCTACAACCCAGAAAAGTGTGAAACACTACCTGGGTCTCTGCGCATACTACTGCCCCATTCATCGCCAACTTTTCCAAGACTGCCACACCCCTGTACCGCTTCACGCACAACAATACACAGTTCGTGTGGGCCGGCGAGCAACAGGAGGCTTTTGCAGTGCTGCGCCAATGGCAAGCCTCAGCCCAGACTTCCCTCAAAAACTTAATAGCACATTAAATGAAATTAACGCTAAACACTCTAACACCTGCACTCTCCTATTCGGAGATTTTCCGAGTGCCGACTGGCATAATCTAACCACTAGGGTAATAAGGATGCTAATGAATTATTAGACGTTTGCCTTAATTTTAACCTTGTTCAACTATATCCGAACTAACCTGTGTAATCGAAGACTGCGCTAATATTCTAGACCTAATATTAATGGATAAACCTGAATCCGTATCTACATATCTACCAGGCGTCAGCGATCACCAATTCATACATGCCAGCTTCACGATTAAACTATCTTTACGTGCAACAACTAAACAAACTATCCGACTGTACGATAAAGGAAACTATAGAGCAATAAATAATGAACTTTGCACGCTTTTACCAGGATTTCAATCCAACTTTCATTAAAAAGATCCATCCATGACAACTGGTCCTTTTTAAGAGGAAAATCGAAGATTGGGTCCACAGGTTTACTCTGAACATAAATATATGTGCTAACCCTCAAAACCAATGGTTCACAAATACACTCAAATGTCTTGAAAATAAAAAGAAGTGTCTTTTCCGATTGGCCAAGTTGTTTCCTAGTCAGAACGCTTAGAACAAATATTACGCAGCCGAAAAAACGTATTTATCAAGCATTCGAGAAGCCAAACACACTTTTTTAACTTCAATCTGCCTAAAATGTCGTCAACTAACCTCCGTAGGTTCTGGCAAGTCATTAACCCCCAGCAAACGCGCACTGTTTCCCTCACCCATGCTTCGGGTGCAACTGTCTGTGAAACTGAATGCGCCAACATGTTCAACACAGCCTTTTCATCCGTGTTTACTAATGAAACAGAGCCGACATTAACTCCATACCCCCCAGTTATTCAAGGTACTATGCCTCCTCTTACACTTTCTTCAGCAGGAATTTTGTCACTACTGGAAAACATTAAACTTTCATCCTCTGCTAGAATTGACAATGTCAACGCTACAATACTGATCAATACGAAAGATATATGTTCATCTCTGCTGTGCTTGTTATTCACTCAGTCACTCTTCACAGGTCAACTGGCCATAGACTGGAAAAATGGGAAGGTCATTCGTGTCTACAAATCAGGTAATAAGAACTCACTGTTTAATTTCCGTCCCATCTCTTTAACTAGTATTCCATGCAAAATCATAAAACATGTCATCTATACCCACATCATGGCATTCCTTGATTCAAATAACTTTTTCCATCCTGCTCAGCACGGGTTTCGCCAGGGTTACTCCTGCAAGACCCGATTTGCTGCATTCATGATCTGCATGCTAACCTTGATTCTCTGCAGACTGTCACCATTTTTCTAGATTTCGCCAAAGCCTTTGATAAAGTACCCAACAAACGCCTGCTGATAAAACTTTCTCGATTAAATTTACACCCCCATATTTTGAAGTGGATTAAAGAGTTTTTGACTAATCGTTCGTAGTTTGTCTCCGTTAACAATAAGAACTCTCACTCACTCTTAGTAACGTCGGGCATCCCACAGGGATCTGTGCTTGGCCAACTACTGTTTCTCATATACATTAATGATCTGCCTTCAAACGCAACATCTAACATACGTATGTTTGCTGAAGACTGTGTACTTTGTCATGCTATTCTCACCACCGCTGACCAATCTTCTCTTCAAAACGATCTTAATGCTGTTCAGGAGTGGTGTAATAAATGGCTAATGGAACTTAACCCACGTAGGTGTAATCTTTTGTCCATTACCCGTCGCCATAATCCTTTCACCTTCTCTTACGTAATATCTGAAGTTCCCGTACAACCAGTTCAGCCGTGCAAGTATCTAGGCATAAAAATTTCTAGCCATCTTTCTTGCAGCTTGCATGTTACTAACACGATATTGTCAGCAAACAAGACGTTAGGTTTCCTAAAGTGCCATCTTCATCATGCTCCCCAACATGTAAAGTTATTAGCTTACAAATTGTTCATCAGGTCCAAACTAGAATTTGCATCGCCCATCTGGAATCCTCATCAAGCATATCTCATCAATGCCTTCGAATCTGTTCAAAATAGTGCTGCTCATTTCATTCATTCACCGTACTCTTACGACATCAGTGTTTCCTCCTTAAAATTAGCATCCGGATTATCACCTTTATTGCTCTGCCGTCGAATTGCCATCCCGTCTTTATTTCACAAATTCTTCCACAGCCCTATGCACATCGCACCTTATATTCTTTCCCCAGCACGCATATATCTGAATGCACCAGCCATCACCTACAAGTTGCCCGACCACGCTCACGCACTGTCACTTTTTCTAATTCCTCTTTCCTCGTGCAGCTGCAGACTGGAACGGCCTTCCAAACAACGTTGCCATCATCACTTGCCAAAGTCTTTTTGCTGATAATGTAAAAACTTTCCTGTTATTGTGAAATTGTGCTTTTAATCCTTGCCACCCCTTATGCCTTTAAGGTAATAAAATGAAATTAAATGAAACTCCTGTTCTTGCGCACTTTGATGTAAGATGCTGACACCGAGGTCCAACAACAAGGTGGCGTGAAAACTGCCGTATGCGAGCCACAAGTTCCTTCACGCTGAAACAAACTATTCTGCTATAGAAAATGAATTCCTCGTGGTAGTGGTCCACCTGCAAGAATTTGACTCCACCATTGCGTATAAATCTGTCCAGAAGCACGAAGACGCTCACACGCTCTCACGTGCACCTGTAGGGTTAGCCGGTCAGAACACATAGGACGAGTGGTTTTCTTCGAGTTGTCAGCAACTTAGATGTAATGAGCCGAGAGCGAGCTGACCCAGACTGACCTGTCATTAACTAGAGGGCCAAGCTGGTGACGTACCTAGAGTTTTCTCGGAATCTGTCTGCTTTCTGTCACCGGAAAGGCATTTTGTTCAAGAACAACTCAGGCACTGTTGACCAAGCGCACCTTCTTGTCGTACCAGCACACCTTCGCGCTGATATCCTTTTGGCTTGCCACGATAAGCCGAACTACGGCCACACTGGGCTTTGAACTTTTTGACACTGTCCAACGTTACATCAGAGGCTGTGCCAATCTGGCGCAGGTTTGCTCCAACCTATTGCACTGCCTCGTATGTTTGACCAAGTTGGCATCGACCTTCTAGGCCCATTTCCTGTCATCGCGATCACAAATGAATTACAGCCGTGACCGACTATCTAACACGGCGTGAGGAAACCAAGGCGGCGCAACGTAGCTCGTCGTCTGAGATCGCCCAGTTTTTATGCAGCAAATCGTGTTGCGTCACGGCGCACCATCCCCTTGTTCGAGACACAGTGTTGACGGCACAGCTCATGCACGAAGTGTTTGAGCTGCAACTTGAGCCATCGCAAAACAACTGCCTATCACCCAAAGACGAACGGGCTCAGACTCAACAGAACAATCACTGAAATGATCGCAATGTACGCAGACTCACAGCATAAAACCTGGGACGAGATTCTCCTGTACATCACATACACCTACAACATGGCCATCCAAGAGACGACCCATTTTACACCATTTCGTATGGATGCGACATTCAGATGATGTTGGATGACATGCTTCCATGCTGCACTGATGATCACCCGCTCACGCCGGACGCCGAGGATGCCTGCCAACTTGCCCGCATTCACACTGAACGGGAGCAGGGCACAGACGCGCGCCACCACAACCTACGTCATCAACATGTCACATACCATCCCAGAGACCAAGTTTGGGTGTGGACCCCGGTACACCACCCAGGCTTGTCTGAAAAACTGATGTGCCATTACTTTGGACCTTACAAAGTTTACGCTGTGTCACAGAAGTGATCTACGAAGTTCTCTCAGACGTGACTGTGCAGTAGTGATGCAAAACTATCGATAGTAATATCGATAGCTGAGTCACTATCGAACTATCGATGGTAAAAAAGACTATCGATAGTGCTATCGATAGTACTTTCGATGGTTCTATTGATAGTACTATCGACAGCCGTATTGATACTTGTTATATATGGTACTATCGATTCTATACAATCAAGCACGCACACTCACTGCATCTTAAACTTGGTTTTCCGAGTGTGTGGCATGGAGGTGATGGTACGACTAACTTACAGGACTCGCCCGTTTTCGCGCCCTACGTGTCACCGAGCTCTGCAGACCTTCCCTACGTAAAGTTGCTGGATAAAACGTTAGTGTGCGAATGTCCTAGTTATGAAGCATGTGTGCGAAAAGCATTTCTGCAGCGGTTACTTCAGCAAGACGACATCTGCAGTGCCCGATAGTGTCGTGTAAGCCAGCACAACTTGTACTGTTTGTTCTTTCATCGGATGCAGTTCCAGGTATTTTTCCGAACTGTCCCAGTGCACGTTAAAGTACCATAGCTGGTCGAAATTTACCCGGAGACCTCCACTACGGCATACCTCATAGCTTGACTCTCTTTGGGCCGTTAAGCCTCATGAATGTTTTGGTTATATGGCTGGCCAACGAATGCAAAATATCAATAATGTAATAATAACACTGTCAATAGTCTCACCATCGATAGTTTCACTATCGATAGTCTTGCTATCGATAGCGGTACTATCGCAAGTGATACTAGCGATAGTAGATTATCGACAGTAATACTACTGATAGTAGATTATCGATAGTACTATCGATAATACTATTGATAGTCTATCGATAGTAGCACTATCGATAGTTTTTTACACTATCGATAGTTTAAAAAAAACTATCGATACTATCGATAGCCAATTTTCCGATAGTTTTGCATCACTACTGTGCAGCCTCAGCTTCGCCCACCCTGCTCCGAAGTCATGCATGTTGTCCGCATCATACTGTACTTTATGCGTTCGTCTGGTTGTCACGTGAGACATATTTGCCTGCCTCCTTACCCACTCTGTTCTTGTGCTAATCTTCTTATTTCCATCCCATCGCTCGTACTGCAGCCCCGCTTTTTCTTTTAGAAGGGGGTGTGATATGCCATCTCGAGTCCTCAGGTGGAGCATGAAGGTGACAACGTTGAAGTGTCTTGCGCTTGCTGCCTGCTCGTAGGAGAACTGTCACCCTGCCTTATGTGACAATAAACTAGTTTTCTGTGACGTCACTGGATGTCACTTGACCCTCACAGAATTGCCAACACAAGTGCTCTCCCAACCGTAATCAACATTGCTGTAATGCTGCGATTGCAATGACGGGCTGTTCGTAGCATGGCTTTGGAAAGGCGTGGGCATTTCAGCCCATAGGGCAACTGATTTGGCAAACTTTAGTGCTGAAGCACTGCTTTAGACTTATCAACCCTGAGCAAGAGTGATGTCTTGTGCTTAAAATAAATAAATAAATAAAATAAATATTGCCACGACTGCGATTTTAAGGTTTAACCCGCAGCTGTGCGAACAAATCAGTTTCGCTGGCCACTCTGCGAGAGCACTATGCTATCACCGCAGCCGATAGCATAGTTGGTATGAGTCCATACCAACTAGCCCAAGTCAACATTTTGCCAATCACACGTAATGTTAAACTGCAACACACTCTCACGCTGTGCATTGCACATTGTCGTCTTCACCAACTTCCATCTGCGGCGTGAGCAGATCAGATCAGCTTAACCTCGATCAGAGCCCGAGTCTAATATTGCCATCAGATGTGCCGACGTCTACCTTACCCTACCATTTTTTTTAGGAATCTCGACAATTCCTTCATTTTCCCAGAAGACGCACAAAATTTTCCTAAGAATTCCAAGCTGCTGGACACCCTGGAGCGTGAAGGAGAGATGGGCATTTAGTAAAAAACACTAATTGCTCAAAGCAAGAAAACAAACAAATGCTTACAAAAGTGAATGAAACAGTAAAAAAAAAAGCACCAAGGGTCCATTCACAGGCAACACTGACTGAATGCGATGCATCGCCTGTGTGAGCACCCTCACGAAGCATGCAGGCCATATGAGAAACAGGTGTCAAAGATGAGGCACAAGTAAGAAAATGATACAATGTTTGGTTTATTGGGGTTTAATGTCCCGAAGCGACTGAGGCTATGAGGGACACCGTAGTGAAGGGCTCCGGAAGTTTCGACCACCTGGGGTTCTTTAACGTGCACTGACATCGCACAGTACACGGGCCTCTAGAATTTCGCCTTCATCGAAATTTGGCCGCTGCGGCCGGGATCGAACTTGTGTCTTTCAGGTCATCAGCCAAGCGCCGTAAACACTCGGCCACCGCGGCAGGGTGAAAATGCTGCAGTCACAGTGATAGCAAGCCAAGAGAAACAAGCTTGCACAGAAATGGGGGGAGGGGGGGTTATGGCATGTACTGAAGACTGTTAGGGGCTCCTTGAGCAAAGCAAAAAAAAAAAAAGAGTATGAGAACCCCTGCCTGCAACCTGCAAGGAGGTTCTACATCTGCAGCAGGACGACAAAGGCTCATGTGGATTCTTTATTCAAAAAATACTCTCACAAGTAGCAGTACAGGAATGTGGCTGACATCATGGACACTGCCTGACAGCAGTGGAAGTCTTCAGGATGCATGAGCGGTGATTGAAGCACACAGCCCTGTAGAGTCATCACTTATACCTGTGCCACACGCGCACAAGAAATGGCAGTAAATGCTTAAGGCCTTAAGTTTGTTAGTGCCATTATTTTCAGAGTTGGTGCTACACATACACATTTAATGCCATTACCGGAAGGGAGGATGACGACTGCAAGGTAGTAAAAAATTTCATCTGAATACAAACATTCCTAATGGTGGTGGTGGTGTTTGGTGTATGGGGTTTAACGTCCCAAAGCGACTAAGGCTATGAGAGACGCCGTAGTGGAGGGCTCCGGAAATTTCGACCACCTGGGGTTCTTTAACGTGCACTGACATCGCACAGTACACGGGCCTCTAGAATTTCTCCTCCAAAGAAATTCATCCGCCGCGGCCGGGATCGAACCCGCGTCTTTCGGGTCAGCAGCCGAGCACCATAGCCACTGAGCCACCGCGGCGGCAAACATTCCTAATGAGCACAATATATCGGTAATGTTGTTCAAATGTAATGTAAAAACGATTTTCCAGAAAATACAGCTGTTCCTGCTTTACAAGTCAAAAAAGTAGCCATAAACTCGGATGTCAGCACACAAGCCGAGGGTACGTGTCAATAAGGCTGCTTAAAATGGTGCTCTTCACATCAAAAATGCGGCGTAGATAGATGCTTCATCTGAAAAAGTCACGAATTAACCATTCGCTACTGGTTAGGAAGTTGTTACTTATGCTTTTCTGTGTGTGGAATGGGAACGAGAGTACGCATTGCTCGGGCGAATGAGTTGTGGCAAACTCAGTAGGTCGCCAATGGCAGTAAGGCTAATGCCATTAAATTTGAATGTGTGGCACCGCACGAATGCCATTAAAACTTAAGGCAGTAAGCACTTAATGGCATTAAATCTGTCCGTGTGGCAAGGGTATTACATGTGCACAAAGAAGACAAAGCAACAAAAGTGCGAAAATGAAACACATCTGGTACCAAGCTCAAACAGCATCCAGCTTCCTAGGTCATCATACGGCTGCATCTTCAACAAGGAATTTGGGGCTCCTTTCACCATACCACTGTGTGCCACAGCTCTTAGGGAAGGACGCGGGGATCAAGTCGTGAAAATCTTGAAAAAGTCAACTTTCAGAAAACACATTTCCCATCTGCGTCTCTTTATTACACCCCAAAGAATGTTCCCAGAAACAGCCAAGAAGTGCCTTTAAAACACACTCTTGTGACTGTAGGTAGCAAAAACTGGTTGAAATCTCCATCAAAATGCCATTTTTCTCAAGTTTCTTAAACCGTCTGCTCTGCTTGCAAAAGGCACAGCATGACACTGGCTTCAGAGATTTTCATGCGGCTTGTTGCACTGTGCACCTTGATAAATTCTTTGACACGACGGCAATGAGTGCTATACACAAGCGTGGATGTAACATCGTATAGAAAAAATCGCACTGCTAAGAACATTCACAGAATGCTACTACATTAACCATTCTTTTGGTTAAAACTTAAGAGCGACTGGAAAATCTTACCATGTTTCGTTGCCATGCTACGCTTTCTGCAAGGTTGGTACCACAATGAAGCATATAAGAAGTTATAAATGTCAAAACTACTTAAGATATTTTAGGGAAACTTTGTGTTTAAGTATTCAATGGTCTTCCCAATAAGCGTGCCAAATGTCACTGCTCTACAGCAAAGTATAAAAAATTTCGTGTGCCCACTGTTCGTATGTCCTGTACACTTCTGTCCTGGACAGTACACATAAGTGTTCCAGTACAGTGAAAAAAAAAAAACACTGTGCAACATGTATAAATGTGGTGAGTGTGGGAATAAGCACATGAAAGTAATGTCAGGAGGTGGGGGGGGGGGGGGGGGGGGGGCAACTTGTCACACAGGATGAAAACAATGCTGTTCCAGTGCATAGGTACAGGGTCCGTCAAAAGTTGCAAGGCCACAGGGTCTGCTTTCGAGTGGCGTATACTGCCACTTACGATAGCATCAAAGACATCAAGGTTCTCAGAGGTGAGAATAGTACTTCTACTATCCTCTACAGAGATTTTTGGCTCCAGGGGTGTCGTAGCTGCCCAGCTATAGCGCTCTAAAGCAGACCCTGTGGCCTGGGAACTTTTGGACGACCCTGTACATGCATATTTCAGCGCAACAATATTAAACTTTCCTTGCTCTGTCACACACAATCAAGCAGAGCCTTGAGAACACGGAAGTCCCAGATGCACCCTCACAGGCCGTTATCCTTTGGTGAAAAAATAAATGCAGCACAATCCCCTTGAGCATCATAACACAACCGCCTTCTAAAGCCGTGATAAAGGTCCTTGATCCCTTATCACAACAAGTTCGAAATTGACTGGTGCACACAATTCTATACAATACAGAACAAATTTCTGCCCATAAAAAGCCACTCCAAGACACGATGAGCAAACTCAGACCTGTCATCTTGGATTATAGGCAGGCACACTGAATACTCAGATGGGCAGAGTTGAGGCTATAGATGATGAAGCATTCTCATCTGAGCACTGTCATTTGCCAGTGCTAAGAAAAACAAGAGATCGTGAGCACACTGTAGTACCATGATTGTTGTAAGACAGGTCTCCAATGGGGTAACACGAAAGGCCGTCTGCATAAACAACAAGGTCTGTAGATGATTTTTTCAGGAGTACACAGGGGCGCAATAAAAGACACGGACAGAGAAGTAGACAGGGACGGAGTAGAAGTGGTTTTTTCTGCTCCGCGAAAGTTGTCTGGTCTATGTGCACGGATAAGAAGAAAAGAAAAACGGCAAGAGTGTGGTGTAAAACACCGTAAGCCCCACGTAACCTGCAAGAAAGGAATTGTATATGAGTTCCCGCTCACTTGCGGGAAGGTTTACGTTGGGCAAACTGGATGTTGCCTCAACCAGCGCCTTCTGGAGCACAATAACTCATTAAAGAAGACGGGCTCCCATCTCCCGGAACATTGCCAAGAATGCACTAAGAAGACTAAGGTCGCCTGTTTTCCCCGCTTATCGGACTGCAAAGTATTGTTGAGAAGCCGCGATCAGATTGAACGGGAACTGGTAGAAGCCTATTACATTAGAAAAAAAGGAAATAACTGCATCAGTGATTCATCTGTGATACTTCGCCGATCTGAAATGGTTTTCTTAGATAGATTTCTGTAATCGCCTGCCTTCGGAATTCTTTTGGTGTTCTCTGGAACTCACGTGCTTGTGATTCGCTTAGTGGCGCTTGGGTAAAGCGAAGGTATATTAACGGTCTACGTCGAATAAAGCCTGTTGATAGTAAGCGCTCGTCCCTGTCTACTTATCTGTCCGTGTCTTTTATTGCGCCCCTGTGTACTCCTGAAAAGTTATGAACCAACACGCCCAAATACAAGTAGTTCTGAGTTTGTAGATAACCTTGTAATTGTACTATTAGTAACTGGCACACTGCCATGAATAAGGCAAGATGAACACTTTGCAATAGGAAGCTGCCGAGTGATTTACTAGCAGGGCACTGCCTGAAAAGCAGCAATAGGAACCATCCTCAGGAACCATCTCGCTAAGTGCTGAATACAACAAAGGTGGAATAACACTTGCAAAAAGACCACAAGCCAGATTCGCTCACAGCAGGGACCTACAAAAGCCCCAGGGGCCGTCCCAGAATAGACACGCAAAGAACTGGTGCACTGAAATGAAGGAGCCAACACGTGTCGCTTATGACAGTGGTGCAATAAATAAGTCATTAAGTGAGAAGTGCTTCAGTGAGGGTAGAAAGTAAAAAAAAAAAAGTAGACGGTGCCTTTTAGCTGCCCACGTGGGACAAGACCAAATTCTTTCGTGATAGGTAAAAGATATATCAGACGAGTAGGAACAAGAGCATAAAAAAAAGTGCCATGTGACGTAAATGCTTTGAAAATGTGACCAACACACAGCCCAACAGGAATGCCTGGCTGACGCCTCCGTGAACACTCACAACAGCCGTTGGGGCCTCACATGGTGTCTTCACGGCAGACTGCAAGCCACAACAGTAGCATTTCTTCACGCCAAGGCATGTTCAGCTTCACGACTACATGGAATGTGCAGCTCACTCAAATGGCCGGTGCTGTCAGGTACAAACGCGAGTACAGGTCCTGCCATTATGAAAGAAAACCAGTTCCCACTAAAAGATGAACATTGTGTTTTTCTGCTAAAATTGAAAATTACTTTTAGATATTGTACATCGGAGATCAGAAGCAGGCGGAGTGGTTGAGAGAACAGACACCGGTTAATGACATCCTAGTTGAAATCAAGAGGAAGAAGTGGGCTTGGGCAAGGCAAGTAATGCAAAGGCAAGATACCCGCTGGTCCTTAGGGGTAAAGGAGTGGGTTCCAGGAGAAGGCAAACGTAGCAGGGGGCGGCAGAAAGTTAGGTGGGCGGATGAGATTAAGAAATTTGCGGGGATTACGGTGGCCGCAACTGGCCAAGAAGGACAGGGTCAATTGGAGAGAGACATGGGAGAGGCCTTTGCCCTGCAGTGGGCATAGTCGGACTGATGATGACTGTACATCGGGAAGAAAATTACTTGGAAACAAAAAAACATGTGCCTGTCTGACATGATGCTGGAGCAATCTTTATGTGAATGGTCAAACTTTGTTCCCTTTCACGCTGGAAGGACCTGCACGAGAAGAGGGCGCAGACGCTACGCTCTGCCCAAAATGGTGCGCCCTAAACAGGGAGTGCACTGCGCTTGCTGTTAAGAGAACCTCGTCACAGTTTTTCTCAAGAGACAAAAATTATGCCCCACGTGAAACTCTAATGTCACAGGGGTATAAACACAAATAAAAACCAGCAGAACAGGTGCACACTGAGGAAAACTATATATATAAAAAATAGATTCTAAATGCAAGCACCCAGAATGTTTTCCTAAACCTTAGTCATTACAGGGCTTCCATGTCCTATTTTCAGTCTTCCAAGAAGCGACCCTGTGGAGGCAACTGAAACAGACTGTACACCTGTACAGCAAGCACAGGCAGCTTGCTTGTTGCCAGCCACTGTTGTATGAGTTAATGACGTCCTGTCCCAAGGTGACGACCACATACTCCACATACATTTCTCAAAGAGTGGTACTCACTGCATCGAAACTTTTGCTGCCTGTGACCAGCAAATGAGAAACAGGAACACACACACAACACAGATATGCAGCACAGTGAACAAAATATAAGATCTTTTCACTTGGTCACGCACAGAAATGTGCACACTGTTCATAACAAGCTGCCTGGCTCCTCCATATAGCTGCCTAGCCTACCGAGAGAAAAAAGATGGGCATGTTTCGATATACTATGACAATCATCAGGAGACATAAACCCATCCCAGCAGCTATCTTGAAAAAAATACTAATAATAAAATGGTAAACAATTGAGTTTAACATCCCGAAGCGACACAGAGGCTATGAGGAATGCCGTAGTGAACGACTCTGGATTAAGTTAGATCACTCATTGACGTCCACCCGAGCGCAGCCATATGGCTACAAAGGAAAGCTGTACAGCTTTCTCAGAAACTTTGTAGTTAAAGAAAAATTCATCCTCGTCCGTAGATTACAAAGTACAAAGTGGAGTAGATTACAAATCTACTCCACCTTGGGGGATTCCCCTAAACATTTGACTAATTTAGATCACCCGGGGTTCTGTAACATGTGCTGACATCACACTCTACATGAGCGACTTCATGTATTTCGTACCACTGAAATGTGGACGCCATAGCTGCGATTGAACCCAGGTCTTGTGGCTCAGTAGCCAAGCGTCCTAACCAATGAGCCACCATAGCGGGTGGCTCAGTGGTTAGGAACCTGCTTTGAAATACCCCACCTAAAGTTGCCCGTTGAATTGGCTGACCGATGTTCCTGTCTAAATTTTCGCCTCCGGTTTCACCACTGATGACAGCGTTCAAGTAGCAACGCCCCATTCCTCTGCAACGTCCACTCATGGGCTTTTCAAGCTTGTCTGACTGGACAAACACCATGGTGAGGCAGGAAAAAGAGAAACAATTTGCTGCCGGACAAACACCAACATAGCAATAAAGAGCCACAGAAATAATTTTTACTGTGGATAATTAATGGATGGAGTTAGATGCAAGAGTGTGTTAAAGTTGGCTTTCTCATGTTGGATGGACGTACGCATGCCACACAGGGCTGAGCTGCCTTTTTTTGACAGGGCAACGAAACAAACCCACAAAACCAAAGCCTACTAAGAACTTCACAGCAACGCACCATTTTCCCCACTTTGGCCAGGCAAGGATGTGAAAGTCGAGACCGGCACTGTTTCTGAATGTTTGTGCAATGCATGATTGGCGTACCCTCCACACCGTGGGATGATAACAGTGCCCGCTGCAGGCATGTTCGACTTCTCAGTTTTTAATATGCAGGCTGACAATGGGCCCGGCTGGTCCAATGCCCACCAATCGCAGGAGTCTTGAATAAAATTGAGTTTTCCACCAATAATGCAGATGTAGGATTACGCGCAGCACCCGAGAATTACGTTCTTAAAAAGAAACGGCATAGGTTTTAGAAATCAACGAGCTCAAGAGGGTCGAATGTGTGAAACTTGGAAGTAAAGGATGCGAAGTCTTTTTGGGCTAGCGCTTGAAATAGTGAAGTAATCGCCAATTAAAATCCGGACGCCCTTCAAGCTTCTCCGCAGCGCACTACGCCAAGTGGGGGGCGCATGATGACATCATCGAAGGTATTGGTACATTTCCCACGCACAAACGCCTGCTTTGAAGGAAAAAAACCAACGCCACTGAAGGGAAACCTCACTGAGAGTTGTTTGGCAGCATCTAAAGAGTCAGGGCAGGGTGTGGCTGACGACAGCGGTAATTTGAAATCATACCTTCCGTGATGTCACGCTGAGTTTCCCTGCACTCCTCCGGTGCATTGAGGAGAAGCGCAAAATTCAATCGTCGATTATGTCACTATTTTAAATGCTAGTGCAAAAACACTTCGCATGCTTTACTTACAGCCTAAATAGATTTGAATCCTTGAATATTGTGAAATTCTCAAAAAAGTGCTGCAGTTGCCCTTTAAGGAAATACACATTTCTGGTGCAGATTACCAGCATTTTGTCATAATGTAGCAGGCTTTGCCTTTTGACGCAGTTTGTGCAACGGACGTAGCAATCCCATCACTTTGTATGGCAAGCCGTGCTGCACAAACCAACAGATGGGAGATGCTAACACGTCAGTGGCCAAATGCACTGATTAAAACTCTTGACGCAGTTAATGACTTCATAGAATTTAAACTTGGGTCACTGACCACGTCACAAAGGGGGTTAGTTGACGTTTTGGAACCGCTACGGGTTCCTTGTTGACAATCACAATGTTGACAATCACAAGGAACCCGTAGCAGTTCCGAAACGTCAACTAATCCCCTTTTTGACATGGTCAGTGACCAAAGTTTGCATTCTAGATTGTGAACAAGGACCCCGTAGCGGTTCCGAAAGGTCAACTAACCCCCTTTTTGACATGGTCAGTGACCCAAGTTTACATTCTACTGTGCCACTACCTGACCAGACGGGATTCCGTCAAACCCCGGATTAAGTTAATGACTTCACCACAACAATCTCACGTGGCCAGAGGCCTGAGTGTGGTGGCATCACCCAGCAGCAGCTTTCGCAGACCCTCGGGCGCATACAGCTCCCGTTCAGCATCCTGCGACACAATGTCCTCGCAGAAGCACAGTAGCAGGGTGTCCACAATCATGCCGTACAGGGAGAGCACACAGTGCGCCACGAAGCACGAGAACACCACCACCGCCAGCACTGGCACGGCATACAGCTGCAGCTCGGGGCTGCTGCGGAGGAGCACCACAGACACCAACCCGGTCACCGACGTCACCAAGCACTTGGCCATGAAGAGCAGCAAGTCGGTGGTGCCGTCGAAGACCCACGCGTCGAACGCACCGGAGCTCTCCGCCATCGTCAGGTGAGCCGTGCGGCCGGCCGTGCAAAAAGAAGTGCCCCGGATGGCCAGCACGGTGTAGGCGTCGTGGCTGACGTACCGGAGGCCCGAGTCAAGCAAGCACCGGGAACCACCGGTGCAGCAATCGCCGCCCCGACGCCCACGAGTCCAGTGGCGCAGGGCTAGAAGCACGAGTCGGGGAAGTTTGCAGATCGGGATCAGGAGCGAGCCGAGGGCGACGGAACCGAGGTGGTAGAGTAGCAGGCGAGCCACAGACCGTCCCACAGGCCACGCCAGCGCGGCGCGATCCTTGCAGAAGTACCACGACGCGACGGCACCGGCGATGACCGTCTGCTGACACGACAGGACAAACTCAGCCGCCCAGAGAAGGAAAACCAACTGGAAGCACCATGCGAAGCGGACCCAGGACGGCCGGTCGTAGGCGACCAGAGTGAAGTGCCGTACTTCGGCCACTGGAGCCAGGTCCGACGAGTTAACGGGTCCGCCCACAAAGGCAGCAATGGGGCGAGTTTCGCGGCTGGCATGGTCAGCTGTGGCCAGGTAAAGCAGGACGACCGTCCAGGCAGCAAAGAGGGCTGCCAGGGCGAGCAACGTCCAGACGGGCTGCGCCAGAAGGAAGGGCATGTGACGCACACACTGGCCAGCCTCGCGGAGGAGGGCCCCCGCCTGACCAGTGCGGCGGCGCAACGCAACCGCAACGGCGACCATAGGGACCACGGCCACAAGTGTCACGGCCGCAGCAAAAATGAGGAACGCGCGCTCGTTCTTGGCGGCCTCCTCGAGGAGGCGTTCGAACGGCGTCATGTCAAGGTGGAACTTGATGTCGGCATAAATCCACCAGAGCACGGCCGCGGCGGCGATCATCGACACCGCGGACACAACAAGGATCAGCTTGGCGGCCAGCTGTGCGAAGCAGTGTATCAGCAGGACCAACGCGAAGGCGAGGATGCAGGCGAAGAACAACATGGCGGCCACCTCGTGCCAGGCAGCAAAGAGGTCGCCGACGACCTGCTGAAGCGTGTCCGCGCCATTGAGGTACCCGTAGATGCTGCGGAAGACGTCTGAGCTGGCGTCTTCCGGCACACAACGGTTGAGAACGGGCCGGCTCGGTGGCACGGGCAGCTTGGGGCACGGCCCGAGCCCCGTCGTCTGCTGCTCCTTGTTGAAGAGGTCCAGCACCGTCCGGTTGGACAGAATCGAGTGCAGGTCTCCGCCCACGTCGTACCGGCACAGAGACGAGCCAGTTTTTTCGCCAAAGCGACGAACCTGCACCAGAGAAAGAGCCGCTTGCAACCACTTCTAAACCACATCAATTAAATTAACCACGTTTGGTGAACTAAAATAACAACAGCAGTTCATAACACGAGATCGCAGCGTCCTGTATTACTCCGATGGCCAAAAGCAACGGTAAACGAAATCAGCTTTTTAATGTTTGACCCGCCGTGGTGTATCTGTGGTAAGGTGCCCGTCTACCAAGCCGGAATACCCGGGTTTGAATCTGACCGCGGCGGCTGCGATTCGCTGGAGGCAAAACACAAGAGGCGCCCGTATGCTGTGCGATGTCAGTGCACGTTAAAGATCCCCAGGTGGTCGAAATTATTCTGCAGACTTCCACTACGGCACCTCTTTCTCTCTCTCTTCTTTCACTCCCACCTTCCTCCCTTCCCTTAGGGCGCGGTTCAGGTGTCCACTGATATATGTGAGACAGATACCGTGCCATTTCCTTTCCTCAAACACCAATTTCCCAATTTAATGTTTATGGAAGCCAGGTATCAAAATTCCAAAGCTCAATTTTTTTTCCTGTGATACGCATCTTATTTAGGTAACAATAAAAGTTTTAACAGTGAACTTTTTTTCTATCAGGGAGGAATTCTGTGGGGCAGTCCTGAATGTGGGTGGAGCTCACTGTAGACTTAAAGAAACCCTGAAATGATTTCAGTGGGCACATTCTAGTGCAACAGATCTGTAGAGGTGGGCTTTGTGGGTATTCGAGTCAAATTTAAAAGCTCTGCGTGGACCCTATAATTTAGAAGTAATTTTTAAAAAATGCTGCTCACAATAGCTTGCAACCGATTAGGGCGACACCTCACTGCCGTGTCCCCCAATGTTACTAGAACTAACGAGTTTGTTCTATAGTATATTCTAGGTATCATATCTAGAGTAACGTTGGCGTCCCCACCCCTGATGATTTCAGTGGGCAGTCTGGGCTGCTTCAGGCACATTGACCTCATCAAGGGGGGGGGGGGGGGGTACACACTGATATGGGATGGGCACTATTCGAGAGCAGAGGTGCTAGCAGCAAGAATTTGAGGAATGATTGAGGGAAATCGGGGAAAAGCAGTGGGCTAGGAAAGTTTTCAGTTACTTGTACATGAGGGATGCCGACACACAATTGAGAACGCGAACTAGAAAACTGAAAAACCTGGAGAGCAGTCGGGGGGAAAAATCAGGAACAATCGGTTAAGAAAAAGGTTGAAGAAACAGATAGGGCCCTGTGGAAAACAGGGATGCTGACTAAATCGGCACTGGGAACATACGCAATGTTTAAGCAGGATATTGCCGAAGAAAATATAGCAATAATTCTAGGGGACGCTTTTTGTTGTTTGAGGCCAGGATGGGAGTATTGCGGAATAAAGCACATCGAATCAGGTACCATGAGATGTGGAGAGGAGAAGAAAATGCCTGAACACTTGATACTTTTCTGCAAAGGGCTTCACCCTACAGCTGAAAGCAGCGGGGCTGATTTATCCAAAGCATGCTTAAGGACAGCGAAGAAAAAATAGATTTTAAGCGGGAAGAAACAACCAAGCGAAGGTTATCTGACTGGTGGCTGAAATCAAGACAAGAGTGAAATTTCATGAGACATGGCTAGGTGGCGTAAGCCAACGCCTGATTTAAAGGGCTCAGCCTCATCTGTCTGTCCTCCATCCCTTCCATCCATCTTTTCCGCCCGCCCGCCCGTTTGCTCGCCCGCTCGCCCGTCTGTCCATCCATTCATCCATCCATCTATTCAGAGCAAAATGGAAAGCGTCACCCCTAGCATTATTCTTATTAGTTTTCGTTCGCCCTCACTGTGGCTTTTCAGTTTTGCGGCATGCAAGAAGCTTACAGTACTTAAAGGGGTCATGAAATGTTCTCCAAAAATTAAGAACGACGTGGGTATTTGAAATTCTGACCCTTCATTTTATAGTACACCTTGGTTCTTTTCATCGTCTGGGTTGACAGAATAGCGAAAAAAAAAAATTTTGGTTTCCCAGCGCGCGTCCTCCTCTACTCTACAGCAAACGTCATCTTAAGCACCCAGTCAGACTTCTGTCGTCAATACAACATGGCGGCTTAGTGAGGCATGTTGAGTCATAGTTGACTGAGGTCACAGCACCATTTTTAACTCGAATATGGCATCAAAATGATGTCACGCCAGGTAATTAAAATTGGCCCATCTTCCCGAGCTGCACCATCACCTGCTAAAATGGAGTCAGCTGTTGGGCTGACACATGTGCGAAAACTTGGTTGGCACGCAGCACCGGTCGCTGCTTGCGACTGGTGTGGCACTGCTTGCAACACTGCAAGCAGGAGGAACACACGGAGCGGCAGGCATCTATGCCCTGCTAGACTCAAGACCCGCCCACAGCCGGTGCAACACTTTGCCATCATCATCAGCCTGACTGCACCCACTGCAGGGTAAAGGCCTCTCCCCCCATGTCTCTCCAATTAACCCTGTCCTTCGCCAGTTGCGGACACCGTATCCCCGCAAACTCCTTAATCTCATCCACTCACCTAACTTTCTGCCGCCCCTGCTACGCTTGCTTTCTCTTGAAATCCATCGATACCCTTAAGGTCCAGCGGTTATCTTGCCTTCGCATTACATGTCCTGCCCAAGCCCATTTATCCCTCTTGATTTCGACTAGGATGTCATTAACCTGCATTTGTTCCCTCACCCACTCCGCCTGCTTCCGGTCTCTTAACGTTACACCTATCACTTTTCTTTCCATAGCTCGCTGCGTTGTCCTTAACTTAAGCTGAACCCTCTTTGTTAGCCTCCACGTTTCTGCCCCATAGGTGAGCACCGGTAGGATACAGCTGTTGTATACTTTTCTCTTGAGGGACATTGGTAAACTGCCATTCATGATCTGAGAGAACCTGCCATATGCGCTCCACCCCATTCTTATTCTTCTACTTATTTCCCTCTCATGATCCGGATCAGCTGTCACTACCGGCCCTAAGTAACACTTTGCCACTCCACAATATATGCCTAAGCGCTGCTGGGCTACTTGAAGTTAGCACCAGAAAAGACAAAATAGCGATGTTGTCAGAAAGACTACTATCAGAAAGACTGGATGGATAGATGGAAGACAGGAGCACACCCTTTGACTGGATTGGTGGCAGTTGCCAGCATGCTCAGCTTTATTTTCTTTGTTTTTGTGTAACTGTGTTGTAAATTGTCATTAAGATTCGCCATTTTCTTTCACTACGCTGTCCTACACTTCTAACCTTATGCCACATCTCTGCTTTCCAGCCACCAATCCTCCAATCGCTTTTTGCTAACTTCCACTGCAGATTTATTTACATGACCATTGTTACCTATAAACCCTAGGGCCTCAGGAAGAGTGGCTGTGCCTGCATCGACATCCGGATGGATACCATCACATTTGAGTATGAGGTGTTCAATTGTTTCCACAGATCTACCACAGACAGCACACGTGTCATTTTCGTTAAATTTCTTTTTGTAGCTGCGCGCTCTAAGACACCCTGACCTAGCCACAAAGAGGAGGGCACATCCTCTTGAGTTATCATTGAACAATTCCTTGCTGATCTGCCCTTTCGAGTATCGATATAGTTCTACACCATGCTTTTTTTTCCATTGAATTAATCCAATTTTTATCTTCCGCATTTTTGACCTATCGTTTAATGCTCTTTCTTTCTTTTCTTTCTCTGTCCTCATGCCCGCTATACGAGGCCTGTTAGAAAACTATCCGTACTTATTTTTTTTGCGAACACCTGATGGATATGGAACAAGTGCACTTGCATCAGCCGACCTTGAACCTTTGTGCACATGCATGAATTTTTTCCCGCCTGCCGATGGCGTCAGCCACTGGGATGCAGCGTTTGAGTGAGGCAGTGCGCAGTGCTCTCGTCGGTGTTTTATTGCAAGGAAACTGGCGGAGCAACTGCAGCAGCGCTACTGCATCAAATTTTGCCAGGAACTAGGTGACAGCAGAGTGGAAACCATTCGAAAGATTCATACCGCTTTCGGTGAAGATGCTATGAGTAGCACACAGATTAAGCAGGGGTACAACTGGTTTAAAGACGGCCGCACATGAGAGTGAGCCACACTCCGGTCGGCCATCAACATGCCGAAATGACCAGGTCATTGCCGAAGTGAACATTGTGGTGATGCGGGACCGTTGTGTGACTATCCGAGAAATTGCATAAGAGGTGGGCATCAGCACTATTTCTGCACATTCCATTATCATCGAATATTTGTCCATGAAGAGAGTTGCAGCAAAATTCGTGCGAAGTTGCTCACGGTGGAGCAAAAGCAGCTTTGTGTTGAAGTCTCACAGGACATGCTGGATTCCACAAACAGTGACCCTGACTTCATGAACACCATAATCACTGGCGATGCGTCTCGGGTGTACGAGTACGACCCGGAAACCAAATCCCAGTCGTCACAGGGGAAGCATTCCACGTCACCAAGACCAAAGAAGGCCCAAAGAAGGCCCGCCAAGTGCGCAGCAACGTCAAAGTGATGCTGACTGCTTTCTTTGACTCCCTCTGTGTGGCACACCATGAGTACACACCACAGGGTCAAACAATCACCAAAGAGTACTGCAGGGATGTCCTCCGTCACCTACGTGATGCTGTGCGGCGCAAGAAACCGGAGTTGTGGTCAACAGGAAATTGACGCATCCATCATGACAATGCACCTGCACATTCCTTGCACTTGATTCAGACTTTTCGCGAAAAACCAGACTCCTGTAGCTCAACAGGCTCCTTACTTTCCTGATATGGCCCCCTGCGACTTCTGGCTGGTTCCCAACATCAAGAGGCCATTGAAAGGAGCGCAATTTCAGACAAGAGAGGACATTATGGCTGCAACGACACCCGAGCTAAACTCCATTCCAAAAGAGGCCTTTTCAGAATGCTTCCCACAATGGCAGCACCGCTGGGACAAGTGTGTGGAGTCCCAAGGAGACTACTTCGAGGGTGATTAGGTTTACAACGCTCCAGTTATGCCAGTTTTTTTTCTTCGGCCAAAGGTCGGGTACTTTTCTAACAGACCTCGTATTTACTGGTTAGTTTCCTAGTTCTTTTCCGCCATTGTGAGTCAACGCTCTTTCTGGTTTGGTCTGACTTATTGGGGTTTAACGCCCCAAAGCAACTCAGGCTATGAGGGCCGCCGTAGTGGAGGGCTCCGGAAATTTCGACCACCTGGGGTTCTTTAACGTGCACTGACATTGCACAGTACACGAGCCTCTAGAATTTCGCCTTCATCGAAATTTGGCCGCCGCGACCGGGATCGAACCCGCATCCTTCGGGCCAGCAGCCAAGCGCCGTCACCACTGAGCCACCACAGTGGGTCAATCTAGATTAATTGCCTGTAGCCTTCTTTTCATATATATCATATAAAGCATGAACAGCAGTGGCGATAGAAGAAAGCCTTGCCTTAATCCTTTGCGTACCTCAGCAGTTGTAGTACTTTTTATCCTTTCCCATGTAATTTCAACTTTATAACCTCCAGCCCAGACACCCAACTCTTGGCCGTGGAGCGGCGTCTCAAGGTCACCGAGGACCAAGGACTCCCGGCCACCTACCACGGACTAAGGACCACCCACACCAGCTCCACAGGCCGACGAAAATAATGTTTATCCTCCCGCTTCATACTGTTGCTGTCTGTACTTTTATTTAAATTGAAGGTGCAACTCCGCATCCAGTCTTACTTGAAGACTGCCCAGGGGAATCCCGCCAAGATGGAGTAAATTTATAATAAAGGAGCAACTACTCACCCACCCAAGCGCTGGCTACGGAAAGCTATACAGCTTCCACAGAAGCTCCACCCAGGAGAAGGACAAATTTTAATGCGATAACATTTAGGTTGTCCTCTCAAAAAAAATTTACGGCTCCTCTGTCACGAAATTACCTGACAAATCGAAAGGGTCATGATTTCATCAAGACCAGGTGGGTGGACTAAGGTGGATTACTGGGTTGGATCAGTACAATTCCATGCACTACTCAAATAGAAGGTGCTCCATAATTCTACAAGGTGACACAGCAGACCATGTAGAGGCAATGGAACCAGTTCCGACTGGAGTTGTCGCGGGAAAATGGCAAAAAAGAACATTAGACGCTTATTGTAGACACCAGCCCCGCCGTGGTGGCTCAGTGGTTACAGCGCTCGGCGGCTGGAATTTCTTTGGAGGAGAAATTCTAGAGGCCCGTGTGGTGTGCGATGTCAGTGCACGTTAAGGAACCCCAGGTGGTCGAAATTTCCGGAGCCCTTCACTACGGCGTCCCTCATAGCCTGAGTCACTTTGGGACATTAAACCACAATAAACCAAACCAATCATTGTAGACACCATAGCAGGACATTTTCTTCTTTGAGAATATTTGAGGCAAAACAGCACAACTCTAAGAGAAATTGCAAATCTGCGTGAAAACGTTCCAGCGTACATCACTCACTCTCCAGAAATCTATAATGTTCCTCTTTCTCGATCTAACTATGGACATCACATGCTGTGCAATACACTTCCGAGACTACTGAATTCATACCTTGCACAAGGCATAAACATCTGTGATCTCTCACTAACCGACTTTGAGAAACTCAAACTCTTGCACTCAACATACACAATTTCACTTAATTATTTTTTCTTGAGAAATTTGTGCAAAAGGTTTCTGTATGTATGCATTGCTTGTTAAACATGTTTGTGGAACACCCACAAAAATCATATGCCAATATCTTGCAATGTGTGTGCGATCAATTGTTGTTTAAATTCATCAAGTTTTTGTTTAATTTATCAGGTTATTCAACTCACTAAGCTGACTCATTTTATCCATCAACAGCGTTACAAGAAACTGTGCATGTGTCTCCTCTGCTGCTGCTATTGTACGGGGGGACTGAGGGGGCCTTCCAAGCTGCTTTATGCAGCTTTCTGCCTCAGTTTCCACCATTTATTTTAAATGGAAAATAAATCAAATGAATCAATTAATAAATCAATATGGTTAAGAAAGCCCCCAAGTTTTACACTTGAAGACTGCCCACTGTTTGATGCAATGCGAGCACAGCAACTGTCTGTGATGATGCCGCTGCACACAACCCTGTGCCTAGAACGCACTTTCATACCTGCCGGGCAGCTAAACTAAAAACGCGCTGTGCCACTAATCCTTAGAAAATCGGCCTCAGATAGGTTTGACTTTGTTTCTGACACAGCCGCATCGCTGGATGTGCCAGCACGCTTGAGCGGATGGAAGAGCAAACATGCCACGATATCCTGCATGATGAATTACTGATTCCACCATCATACAGGGTGTTCCATATTTATCTGTCCGGGTTGCAAAAAATCCTCCTGCGCAAACCAATGGTCTATTTCTGCTCAAGCACAGACCGCAGAGTAGCTTGTGACAGTCTGCGTTTTTCGATAATAAATTCAACATTGAAACTTGCCTGGACTGCCCGGAAACGGTGAAAAACTGGAGTCGTCTGCACCCAGAATTTTTTCACCGAGACGACTGTGATAGCCGAATGGAGAGGTCGTGCCATCTGGCGCACAGCGAGACAATCAATACGCTTCCCGGAGCTGGGGTACGTCTCGAACACCCCAGATGGCACAGCCTGTCAAATCTGCTCCCCCGCTTGCCTATTTTTTTACTACAGGTTGCTACAAACACGAAGTTTGGTTTATTGGTTTATCGAGTTTAACGTCCCAAAGCGACTCAGGCTATGAGGGACGCCGTAGTGGAGGGCTCTGGAAATTTGGACCACCTGGGGTTCTTTACCGTGCACTGACATCGCACAGTACACTGGCCTCTAGAATTTCGCCACCACGGCCTGGATCGAACCCGTGTCTTTTGGGTCAGCAGCCGAGCACCATAACCACTGAAGTGTCTTTAGCAACTGAAAAGTGTACAGTGAGCCTGCAGCATACGAATCACACTCCGCTGCATGAGCTCCACTCTAGGAAATGGCTTTCAGAGAAAACACGTGAACTTCACATGGGTCACTCGACTTGTTAGGTAAAAGAAAAGGGGGTTTATCATGGTTTTTCTACGTAGAGCTCCATGATCGGGGAGGTGACTGTTTTCTAATTGTGCACTATTTACATGATGACAAACTAGCCCAACATTATGTGCTTTATTTTGCAAGCATCTGGCAGTAAACATGCAGCGGCAATAAGAAGGCGTTGCACCGCCCTTTTCTTCTCGCATCTATTGGTTTGGTTTGGTTTATTGGGGTTTAACGTCCCGAAGCAACCCAGGCTATGACAGACGCCGTATAGTGAAGGGCTCCGGAAATTTCTACCACCTGGGGTTCTTTAACGTGCACTGACATCGCACAGAACACGGGCCTCTACAATTTCGCCTTCATCAAAATTCGGCCGCCGCGGCCGGGATCGAACCCGCGTCTTTCGGGTCAGCAGCCGAGTTCTTGCATCTATTGTTCTGTCGCTTGTCTACTATTCAACAGATTACAAAACGAACTAGGCAGCAAAAAACCTCTGCACTGGATGCGCCCCCATTCGTGCCTCACCCAAGGGACGCAGGGCACGGGGACAGAATCATTGAGTCAGCAAAGTGCGCTATCCCGGCGGGGAACATACCTCGTCCATGGTGCGCAGCGCGCGGAGCGGGCACTGGCTGACGCATATCTTGAGCGAGCTGCGCGGGTCGGCCAGGTCGAAGTAGAAGAGGTAGGGCTTGTCCCTGGCGTCCAGGCCGGAGAAGGAGAGGCTCCCCAGGGGAGTGTTGCGCGCGCCGCACACATTGCCGAAGCTGTCACAGCCGCGCACCAACCGACGGGGGTCGCCCAGCGCGAGCGCGAACGAGGCCACGAACACGGCGGCGCCAAGGAACGCCACGAGCAGGAACAGCCACGGAAGATCCGTGCATCCGCGCGGCCTCAGCCGTGGCCGCTCATCTGGAGCGGAGGACGATTCCGCGGACATCACCGCCGTTGGAATCCGAGCAGCGCGGGCCCTGCCACCCAGGTCAAAATGAGCCGAAGCGTCAAGCTGGAAGAGCGACGCCGCGACGCTAAGAGAGCCTCCGAGATGGCTTAACCGTGTTTGTGTGTAAACATGTGTGTAAAGGATTAAAATACGGCAGTCTCGGAGTCCATATTGAGCAATGCGGCGCGAAATAAACTGACATCGAAATTATCAGCTTCTTTCCATCTTTCCTGAATTTAGCACACAGCCCTGGAAAAGGAATCTTCATTGGAGTTTAAACTTTTCTATGTGCGCGTCGTAACGCAGCGCCTGTGTGTAAACAAACAAAAGTGACCAGCTGCATGCAGCTGCTGCCAACGACATCAACATTAGCGTGCACGCGGGTTTGTTGTTGCGGTTCGTTCGTGATAGTTTCGGCAGTTTCGGTGCGGTGTTGTTGGTGATGTGTGTTGACGGCGTAAGTGGCAAGGTGTCATAACCGTGTGTTCGTAGTGTGCAAGGTAAACAGTAGGCGCCTCAGCTGTACGAAGCTGACACAGCGCTGGTGATGAGCCGCTGCGTACAGCAGCCGTCGAACCGCGTGACGCGCACGAGTCGCGGTGAAGGCCCGTTTCCAGCGTTCTCGTGACTGCGAACGGATTCGGCCCCCGTTTGTGTGAAGCGCTGCCTTGCGCAGTCGACATGGTTTGCCTGCTGGTAGGCGAAGGTGACTTCTCGTACGCGGTGGCCATCGCGGCTGAAACAGGCCCGCTCAATTTGGTGGCCAGCTGTTTGCAGGGTTCCAACCCCGACGTGGACACCGCCGAGAACATAGAGAAACTTCACGCCATGGGTGAGCCCTACTAGTGTTCCTGTATGACGCGGATTCGATTCTGGCCGCGGCGATCGAATTTCGATGGTTCGGTTTATGGGGGTTTAACGCCCCAAAGCGACTCAGGACATATTATGAGGGACGCCGTAGTGAAGGGCTCCGGAAATTTCCACCACCTGGGGTTCTTTAACGTGCACTGACAGCTGTCGCTGAAACCCTCCTCCAAAAGACAAAACGCTGCATCAGTTCAAAGAATCTTGAAGGGGCCGTGCGGTAAAACCTGAAGCCATGCCTTATGTGCACAAAGTGTCACACAGTTTGAAGAAGGTGCTAACAGGAACGAAGTATACCGCTCGTTTTTTCAACCCCAAACAAGTTGAGCAAACTTATACCCCAGATTTGTGGCACTGTGCGCCCTGGGTGCAGCATAAAGCATCAGTGCACCTTCATACACCGCATGGAAGGAGTGGTGTACGAGATACCCCTGACCTGTGGAATGTCCTATATAGGCAGACTGGGAGGTGCATCAACAAAAGCCTTGGGGAACATGACAAAAAGGCAGAGAATAAATTTGGTCAATCATGTCAACGCGTGCAAGTGTGCACCTCGACTGGAAAAGGCGAGGATTCTAGGCAAAAGCAAGGTCAAGCAGGTGAGGCCTTTCACATAAAGAAAAAGGCAGCCTTGTGCATGACTGACACGTCAGTTAAGTTGTATGCGGCGGAGAACGATTTTATATGCAATAATGTTTGTGCTAGGCGATAAGCCACGGCTGCAATAAGGCAGGTTGTGTGTAAATGTGGGCGTTGCCTGAGGCTATAAATGTATGTGTTTTTCAAGCAATAAACAGTTGGAAGTTGGTGCCTATCCGTTGTCTCCTCGTCTCTTTTTGTCCGTGTGAAATTATTCGCGCCTAGGTAGTTTTTTCCAAGCTTCAAGACATCGCACGGTACACGGGCCTCTAGAATTTTGCCTCCCTTGAAATTTGACCGCCGCAGCCAGGATCGAACCTGCCCGCGTCTTCTGGGTCAGCACCATAACCACAGAGCCACCGTGGCGGTGGCGAATTTCAAGGGAGGCAAAATTCTAGAGGCCCATGTACAGTGTGATGTCAGTGCACGTTTAAGAACCCCAAGTGGTCGAAATTTCTGGAGCCCTTCACTACGGAGTCCCTCGTAGCCTGAGTAACTTGGGGACGGTAAACACGCAAAATCAAACAATGACCACTTCTACAGGTTTGTTGATTTGGGTCACGTGACCCATGAAAAAAAAAAAGGAACTGCGGTATAACCGCTGTCATTTTTTGTCATTCGAGCACTTGAAGCAAGCTGGCTTAACCATGTAGCAAATTAAAACTACGCACCAGCGATTATATTGCAGTTCTTTTTTTCATGCCTCATGTGACCTAAACACTTATTGCATAGTTCGATTGATAAACCGAAACAGCATGAGAGAACAAATGCAATTATAATTTATTTAATTATCATAGGGGAATTCCAGGAGGTGAGCCATGCATACTACAGTGCGTAATGCATCACTTAAAATAAGAAACGCGCGCAAAAAATTGTACACCTTTAAATTAAAAGCCTATCACAGCGGAAATTTTCAGCGCGTAATGACGCTTTCCGAGTGATCTGTCAACAGATGGTATTAAAAACATGAAGTTATGGTCAGGCTGAATAAGAATAAAAAGGCCTCAAGGTATTAAAAACAAGATATGGCGATCATAATACCCACTGCGGTGCGCAGTAATCAGAGCGCTCGGCTACTGAGCCGGAGTTCCCGGGTTCATACCCATCCACGGCGGTCGCATTTCGAAGGAGGTGAAAGACAAAAGGCGCCCGTGTGCTGTGCGATGCATGTTAAAGGTAGTCGAAATTATTCCGGAGCACCTCTTTCTTGTTTCACTCCTATCTTCCTTCCTTTCCTTACTGCACGGTTCAGGTGTCCACCGAGATATGTGAGACAGATATACTGCGGCATTTCTTGTCCTCAAAAACCAATTTTCAATCATCTTAGAGGTGAGAGTGTCAGGAGTCACTCGCAAAGATCGTAGATTTCAAACCGAAACTAAAAAAAAGGCCGCCATTGCGAAGAGCAGGTAATGAAGCACAAAAACTTCAACGATTACTGATTCGTTTCGCCTTCGGTCACCTTCATTCGCGCTGCTTAAATCAGAACGGTACTCTCTAATGTGAGAACAGCTTGGTGATGGAGATGAAATGGAAAAGGCGCCCATATGCTATGCGATGTCGGTACACGTTGAAGATCGCCAGGTAGTTGAAATTATCCCAGAGCTCTCTGCTACGGCACCTATTCTTTTACTCCCTCCTTTATTCCTTCCTTTATGGCGTGGATCGGGTGTCCAGCGAGATGTGAGAAACCGCCATTTTAGCTTGCTCAAAAACCAAAAACTATTTTTTTTCATCCTGATTTTGCGATGCATTGTAGCAGAAAACTTGGACGGCACTTAGGATTATAAACTTCTAATTTTAGTTGCATCTTTTCTTCTTTCAAGTGATGCCTTAGACATTAGAATACATGTTTCACCACATGGTATTCGCCTGCGACCACTACATAATTTAAAACTGAATTTCTTCTCTCATGCTGTTTCGGTTTCATCAACCAAACAATGGCTGTGCCGTGCAGTTGGCATGGAGGAAGAAAAGAATTCAGGAGAAGCCGTTACGTCATTTTTTTTTTTAACCGGCCGTAACTGTTCGCCCCTCTAGTTGGCTGCTGTCTCAGCACGCTTGCAAATGTGCAGCAGACAATGCAGCAAACAACGCCGCTGAGCTCAGCGTTCCCATTGGCTGCACCGTCGGCCAGTCTCCCAATAGTCCTTATGAAAACACGTGAATTCCTGCACAATTTTCGGCGTGCAGCTCGTATCTTGGATTGTGAGGGGCGAGGGCCTCTCCTGAGGTTTCTTTCCTCGATTTGCAGTTGGTGTTTATAGGCCACGTGAAGCACAAAAAAACTAAAATGCAATCGCTGATACACAGTTTTTATTCATTACTTCATTACAACACTTAATCCAGCTTGCTTCAAGATTTGGAATGACAAGAATACGATGTATGAGCAATTATATAGTCTTTTATGTATCACGTGGTGTAAATACCATCTGCACCAATGTTACTAGAACAAACCAGTTTTGCAGCTCCACCGAAAATGTAGCCCTGGTGGCTGTCTCGCAAACTAACCGCGCTGCAGTCGAGTCTTGCTTCCGGCCCAGTGCATCGTCTGCTACACGCGGAGCGCAGAGGCCACGGAGGAAGGATAGAACGCAGGAGAGGCCCAGGGTGTGAACCAGAATTTTTTTGGGTTTGGTTCGTGTTCGGGTGCATTTCCGGGTTCGCCTCCAAAGCAACATTCAGTTCTGGTTCGAACCATATTGAACCGGCTCAAACGGGTTCAGGACAAAAAAAATAGAATGTGGATAGGTTTTAATCAGCCTTGTTATGCCGTTTGCTTTTTTCTGGCACATCAATATATAAAATAAAAATTCAAAAATTGGTTTAATGCGAAATGTTCTCACTTTGCCCACTTTATTTATTGTCCGCGGCAAAAAGACGTATTTACGGCAAGAGCTGCAAATTGAAATGAACTGGAAATTAATGTAAATCGGCTATGTACATGTACGCTATAATCCATCTGATGAGGTATAAAGCGAAAAGCCGATGGCTTTTGCATCTGCAAAACCCTCCAGCTTGAGCAGTTTCGCAGACCCCGTTGCGCGAGTAATTGGTCTCCCCTGAAGCTCGAGTCAGTCGAGCATTTCTCCTGTGCAGTGCACTTACGCGGGCGTCGACATGACCACCGCACGCGGCCTCTACGTTCCCGCGCACTGTTGAGAAACGAAGCTGTCATGTATCGGCACCTGTATACAGACAGACACCTTTCCGTCACCCTAAAACCGACTTGCCAGTCACCCCCCCCTTTTCTGCATGGTACGAGAATATGCGAAAACCCCTCCCGCCCATCCTCCACCCAACGAGAGCCTTGAGGGTGCACTGACTCTCCCTAACATCCAGAGCTTGCCAAACATATTTTATTTAATTCACCTCTTCGATATCGCCTTTGTGACTCACGTTATATATCTTGAGCCCCTATAGTTTAATATCTTCAAAAACGCAGCTAAACATGGCTTCTCGCTAGTACTTCGAGAAATTATGGTTTGGCTTATTGTGATGAAGTTGGCCTCTTTTGTTCTGATAAAAAGAGTATGATTAAAAAAAGCACGCTGAAATGGGTTGAGAATGCTTCACTTCTGCATGGACACACATTGGCAGCATCTTTGTTGTAATGTTGCGTTGCAACATTCTTGCAAGTGGAGCATTCTGCGAGAAAGAAGGTATACTTGCAGTGCATAGAATTTTTGTAGCTTTCTCTGGGGCGCTATCAAGGGGGGCCTGTGCATTTGAAGAATTTCTTTCCGCCCTTGATAGAGTCTGGTAAATCTGTCGTGCACAATTTGTCCACCAGCTTGCTTCAGGGAATTTATTTTTAAAACTACAAACAACCCCGTTCTGGCAGCTGTGATTAATAGGAGGCTAAGTGCTCATCTTTCTTTTCTGGACGTAGTTGAGAGAGAACTTTATGCTGATACATTCGGTTTTCTCGCTTTTCGCTTTTTCTTAGGATACCTGTACGACCTCTCCACAAGGCAGATGGCAAAGGTTGTGATCGGTCATTACTTCCTCTACCCATGTATCTACAACCTTACCTAGTCTTTCTTGATACCAGTGTATTAAAGCGAATTCAGTCTATGTAGTCGAGCTCACTTATAACGGCCGTAGATATAACGAACACTCGCTTATTACGAACGGTTGGGGTGCTACCGTGATAATATGCATAAGGACAATTGAAGAGATCGTGCTTCGAGTAAGCGCGGAGATGAAGGAGCGCCTCTCAACCTTTACAACACCGCCCCGGGAAGAACATGTCAACCGAAAAATGCGATAAAAGGCGACACTGCCATGCGCGACGCTAACCGGAAAGTACAGCATCCGGTAGCACAGCAAACGGTAACGTAAACACGGTAACGATATGGTATAACTCTCTATTGAAACAGTAAGAACCGCCGGCCAAGCCCGCATCGATGGCCTACGAGGGCAATCATTGCCTGCATATTCGCCGGCGGGGCAAAGCATCCCAGGTGGAAGAAGCGTGGTGCGCGTGGTAAAGGGGCATCGTCGAAAGCGAAGCTACTGACCATGGTTGTGGGTCAACTAACAGCAGCGATTTGAGAACTTTGAAAGCCTTGCTGGTGGCCGTGCTGGTCACGTGGTATGCTAAACTTGCCCAGTCGGCTCCATCTTTAGCGCTGCTACCACGTGCAGGCAGCGTCATGCAGCGGACAGTACAGCTGATGCACTCTGTGCCACGAGCGCTGCGCTACTTTCATCTCTGCTTGGGCCCACGAACGATGGAACCACCTCGAAAACACACGTGACCAGACGCATGAAGATTTCTGGCAACACTTCGTTGATCGATAGCTAGCCGGAGGTTTTCTCAGATAAATACGTTCTTGCGCACCACACAGTCGCAGAAGCGCACGCTCTGACGAAGACGTTGAGCACCAAGTACGAGCACTCCCCTATTGCCAGGAATCTCATTTATCCGGCCAACCTGCCACCAGGTGCTGTGGACACTTAACCACAATTAGTTATATCCCGTCCCTAAATTTCACAATTGGCAGCAAGGGTCTTGACGAGGACCGCCCTAGATAGGCTTGGAAAGAGCAGCGGCAGGTTCTGCTTTGCACAAGTAGGCGCGCATAATGCAGTTTTATAAGAAATAAACACCTCTTTTTGGCGCCTTAGTATTTTTGGCATCAATACAGGGATTCCACTTCTTACGAACATCGTATACAACGAACGGAGTGCCGCCGCGGTGGCTCAGTGGCTACGGTGCTCGGCTGCTGGCCCGAAAGACGCGGGTTCGATCCCGGCCACGGCGGCTAGAATTTCTTTGGAGGGGAAATTCTAGAGGCCCGTGTACTGTGCGATGTCAGTGCACGTTAAAGAACCCCAGGTGGTCGAAATTTCCGGAGCCCTTCACTACGGCGTCTCTCATAGCCTTAGTCGCTTTGGGACGTTAAACCCCATAAACCAAACCAAACCAAACAACGAACGGAGTTCGCGTGACCTTCAGGATCGTTATAAATGGGCTCGACTGTAGTTTCAATTGGCTGCAAAAACCTTTTTTTATGCTTTAAACACGGACCTTACGTGTTAGGCCGTACCATCGCGCCAAGCAGGCGTTTGTGCCGTGGTCAGTAATTGTTATCTGTGTGAGCAACGAGAAATAATTGACCGATACAATGATTTTTTTTTGTTGCGATGCTGTGTTTTTTGTACGTACTTCAGCAGCCTCTTACAAACACTTGAGATTACACACTTCAGCATAACATTTTTGTCTGTGATGAAAGACTCCGGAACTCCGTGCGAACTCTTTGTGTCCATAGGACCTTAGCAAAGTGGTTGTTTGGGCGTGTTGGTGAGGCTTGATTTAAATTTGAAGCGCACAGCCAGACAAGGATGGGGAAAGAGACGACAGAGAAATGAGCTCCAACTTTCAACAGTTTATTGTGAACCGCTAAGCAGCATATAAAGGCTAATCTTGGATTGTCATCCCACATGCGCAGTCCACAAACATTCAGTGACGATGCAGGTACTGTAATTCCTTGCGGGATGAAGCAATGGATGGCTTGGACACGCGGTTTGCCCCTAAAACTATCTATTATCTCTGCCTTGATAATTTCATGCGTTAGTTGGCTGGTACTTCTGGTGACAATGGTGCATTATTTGTAGAAAGGCATGCAGCTGGATTTGACACAGGGTTCTGCACTCTGGCCGGAACTGGGGGCTTCACTGGGGTCATCACTTGACTCACACTTTCTATCGTGTGCGTCCAAGAACCCTCCACACTTTTTCCTTACATTTCTGCAATGTTCACGGAGGCGATCATTGATACACCTCCCACTTTGTCCTTTTGTGCATGTGTGATGACCGGCCACGATTAGCCTTTATGTGCTGCTTCGCGGTTCACAATAAACTGTTGAAAGTTCGAGCTCATTTGTCTCTCGTCTCTTTCACCGTCCTCGTCTGGTTGTGCGCTTCAACTTTATATTATTTCATAGGACCGCTTAGCATGTGGTAAACCCGCATGATGGATGAACACACAGAACCACTGCGTTCAACGAGGTCACTGTTCAAAGAATAGTGTTCCTTAACACAGGGGGATTATGGTGCGCAAGTTCAGCCTCTGGAGCAAGGGAATCAGGGAGTAAGGTAGTGTGCGGCCAGAGTAAGGGAGTCAAGGTGGCATGAGGCCTGATGCCGAGATCGCTGAATTGGACGAGATCAAGCAAGCACGACGAGGGTCACAGAGATTCCAGTATTTCATGCAGCAGTGATAAAAAGAAGCCTCGGAGATGGCGAAGCAGCCTAAGGCATCTCTAAACGGAGCTTTTCTGGTGCGCCGCCACTGGTACAAATACAACTCGGAGTATGCATACTCTTTTAGTTCTTTTTACTGCATTAGTAGTACAGCCCCCTTCCAAAAAATAACCATGCTGTTTGTATGTGTGTGTGCGTTCAGCCTCCATCCATGATGCACACTTTGGTGGGCACACATCTGGGTGCTCTCTGGTAAAAATGCATCTTTAGCAACCTTCATCCACCCCCCCCCCCCCACCCCCCCCATCATCACCCACTTGTACTCGATGCAGCAGAGGCAGATTGTTGTGAATGCTCAATGTATACCGTCGCCCAAGCGTTCCACAAAAAAACGCCAACAAGCATAAGCCTCTTGTCTCAGGCACCAAGAACCGGAAGTATGACAGCCAAAAGTATAGATATAAGACGCCAGACAGAGAATTCAAGACCCAACACTCCGAGAACAGCGTGATGAAGCCGCCCGCTAGCGACTGGCATCATTTTTTTTTTGTAAGCAGAACAATTCAGCGAATCGGCATTACGAACTCGTTTCATAGGAGTTACATTCCATTGCAGAAACTTCTTTCTTGGCGTAACCACTATCACGTTCCAGCGAGCGCATGCATTTCAGCATTGCCCCTTTGTGTAGCTGGTATTTAATATTTTTTTTATATCTGCACCGCTGCCAAGAGCCCGTGCTTTCCTTGCTTTTTTCCATCACGTGCAAAAAAGAATAGTCGGATTCTAAAAAAAGAAGCTGCACCCTGTCCTTTATTTCGTAATAATAGTAGTAATACCTCGGGTTTGATGTGTCGAGTAGAGACGGGGGCTCTATGATGGATGGTGTAGTGGAGGACTTCAGATACGCAGGCCAGCTGGGGTTATGGAGCAAGAGATCCGCTATGCTATGTTTTGCTAAGGTCATCGGGTGTTGTATTTTGACCTTCAGCAGAAGGAGCGCCGGAGGTGTGGCTGTAACGTAAGACCACGTGACTCGCCGCAGCTGCAACCGCCATGCCGTTGCTCTGACTGCGGTGCGCCGACCGCCGCTTTGTCTGATGTGGTCATGTGATTATGCATGTGAATCGGCTCTCGCATGCAGTTTCACCATAGATGAGAGCGCGGATGGCTGTGTGCCTGAAATGCCTGCGAGGCATTTCGTTTTCACTCTAGCTAGGTTTAGAGTAGTTAAACCACTGCCAATTTTTTTTAATGTGTGGCAGAACGCGAGCGTTCTTGCATTTTGTCCCCATTTTGTGTTTGCTAAAACAGTGCTGTATTTTGAAATTCATTTTGTCCGCGTCTGTCATGGGCGTGTTTTTGTTTCTACAACATTCTTTTTATGTCTACCGTATTTTCTGGTGTATAAGACGCGGCTTTTTTCCGAAAATCTTGCTGGTGCGTCCTATACAAGGGTGCGTCTTATATGCGAATTTTTCATCTTCCTTTTAGCGAGTTCATCGATTACTCCGGTTCATGCTAAAGCTTTTTTCACCTAAAAATATCACTACCAATAACGCGGTTGTAACACGGTTAATACTTCAATACCAGGACCGCGGTGCGCGACATTCTAGGTGATCTTTATCATGAAACGGCGGGGATGACGACTTCCGGGATCACAAACGCGCGGCTGTTTCGGAGGCCCCAAGCAAAAGTAATGAGAAGCGCCAAAAGATGGTGACAATCGCGCTTCTCGCCATTGTCAAGACAAGCGGCCGTTCTTTTTTGTCACCCTTTGCAACTTTTTTTGCTCCGTGTACGTAATGCATGTTTCAGCCGAGTTGCTTCCAGAAATGGGTGAACATTTTGATAGCGCATCTGAAGATGAAGACTTGGAAGCTTTCAAGTAGAAATAAAATGTTATGGACATATGGGGAGCTGTATCGTTTTTTCTTTCTTTTTTTGCTAAAACATGGACGGGTATGGCGTGAGTGTTGCCTTTTTCGATCACTTAGCGTTGCTTAAGAATTGCTCACAGGTACGGTGCATTTCGCGATAGTCGCGCAAGCGTGTTTAATTAAGCCTCACTAGCCTAACTGGGTAAACTGGGGTGCGTCTTATACACCGGTGCGTCTTATATACGAACTTTTTCAGTGACAGCTTGCATATATGGCAGGTGCGTCTTATACAAGGGTGCGTCTTATACACCGGAAAATACGGTAATTTTGTGTTTGGTAAAAGAGTGCTGTATTTTAAATGTCGTTTTCGCCACGTCTGTCGCGGGCGTGTTTTTGTTTCTGCAACGTTCTTTTCATTTTTGGCTTTGCTCGTATAGTCCATGGGTTTTCTCAGTATATTGCATCATTTGCCTCAATTACTGTATTTTATCTGTTGTTTCTTTGATGTTTCCCCCCTACAACAATGCCCCAGTGGGGGCGCTGTAGGTATTTTGTATAAATAAATAAACAAATAAATATAAATTGAAATGCGGCCCTCGAGGCCAGGATCGAACCCGCAACCTTGGATTAACAGCCGAGCTCCACAGCCACTGGGGCGTCTATCTTTTTTTCTTTATTGTGTACCACTGACCCATCGTGAGGAGTTTTATTTAGTACCTGCTGTCCGAGACAACGAACATTTACAAAATTAAATGTTGCACGACTCACTGTGGTGGCCCAGAGTTTTGGGGCGCTCGGCTACTTATTCGGTGCACCCGGCTTCGAGCCTGGCAGCGTTTCGATGGAGGCAAAAGGCGCCCGTGTGCTGTGTGATGTCAGTGCATGTTAAAAATATCTAGTTTGTCCAAATTATTCACTTCACTTCAATTATTTCACTTCCTCCCTTCCCTTATGGTGCTGTTCAGGTGTCCATCGAGAAGGAAGACTGTTACTGCACCATTTCCTTTCCTCAAAAACCACCACTACAACGTTGTTTGATCGTTGCGCTAATGTTTCATTTATTTGTGGTAAATGATGCAAAGAAAGGGAAGGTATTCTAAATCGGTGCTTAAATGACTACGCAACTAACTCTATTGCGTGTTTTCTTCTTCCAAATGATACCCTACATAATAGAATACATGGATTACCATGTGGTAGTTGCCTACGGCCGATGAATAATTTAGAAAAGAATTTATTCTCCCATGATATTTCGGTTTCATCAACTGAACAAGCGCTTTGACGTGTAGTTGAACTTTGTCACGTGAGGCGTGGAAAAACTGTGATATAAAAGAATTTTTATTGCGAAAGCAATACTACTTGCACTTTCACGCCTTTGCCGTGCCGCGGCGGTGACCACCATCGTGCCGTGGCCGTGACCACCATTGACCTTCATTTGACTTGATTGCATTAGATTGGATTATATTAGATTGGATTAGACTGAATTGGACTGGACTGGTTTGGATTAGATTAGATTATATTGGATTGGATTGAAATGGATTGGATAGGAGTGGATTGGATTGGATTGAATTGGATTGGTTTGGATTGGATTGGATTGTATAACCGATGCATCACCACATGTGTAACCACAAGCACCACCACCAGCTGTACCATGGCGTAGGTACGGATATTGCTTTCGCAATTACCGGGTTTAACCAGGCTAAGCCACAGCGAATTTTTTTTCTGAGCTAGTTGGTGGAACTGGACCAGAAAAACAGCTGACAAATAAACACCACGCAGCAAGAAAGGACGTACACAAGGCTGACTGCTGACTAACAAGTGAGCTTTATTGACGCGAAACGGGTGCACATATAGCACGATGAGGGGGAGGTGGAAAACAGAGGGAAAGGTATGCTGCGTAACGATGAGCGAACAGTAGTAGTCACGTCAAAGGGAAATTCCAAAAGATATAACTCAAAAACCAGCTAAAAACCAGCGGTGTAAATTGCCACCCCTTGAAAATATACGAGCTAAAAACTTATGTAAAAAGGCTTCGAGCTAAAACCAGAGAACAACTTAAAAAAGTTAAAAATACTCAACTGCCGGCACATGTCTGAGGTACAATGTACTGAATTAAAAATGGTAAAATTGGCCAAGGTACTTGAACTCTTTATCGGTGAGTGCGACAGACAGGGTGCCAATGCACACCTTCTTATGATCGGCAATGGCCACAGCTTGCAATACTTCGCGCGTTAGCTGATCATTCTTTTTTACCAGGAATACCATGTCCTGGAAGAGGGGCTTGCAGTGTTTGCAATGCTAAGGCAGGTTGTTTCCTGAAATGCTCTTAACCGACTTTGCGTGTTCCATGGCACGTTCTTTGAAACACCTCCCGGTCTGTCCAATGTATACCTTCCCGCACGACAAAGGAAACATGTACACTGCGCCTACTTCGCACGACGTGTGTGGCCTCTGGTGTCGTGTGTCGCACCGGGGCTCCACTTCTCCGTTGTTCACCTTAGCACACATAGAGATAGCCTTCCTGGGTTCGGAAAGCAGCACAGACACCCCACACCTTGCGGCAATCTTTCGTAATTCCCCTTGATTCATTATTGTGGCATCTCTTCGTCATTTTCCCCTAAGAAACTGTTTGTGCTTTTCCGTGTACATCTGTGGTTTGTTTACCCACACCCCGAGATATTTTTATGCAGCCATCCTGGCCTTGTGTTGTAAGCACCTGATCAGGTCAGATGTATATTTAGCAAACACAGGTTGACAGACTCGCCAACGGAACTACTCAAGCAGGCAGGACTACTAACCCTTCAAAACCGAGCAAAACTAGCGCGCCTTAAAACCATGTACCAACTCATACACAAACATCTAAAAGTTGACACTTCAAAACACTTATCAAAATCACAAATGCTACAAACACATAATAACCACATACACACGCTGAATGAGTTTTCATTCCATACTGACACTTTCAAATATTCGTATTTTCCTCTTGCTATACGCGAATGGAACACCTTGAACACATCCATTGTTAATAGTACACTATTTTAATCACTATCCGCCGTGGTGGCTCACTGGTTATGGTGCTCGGCTGCTCACCCGAAAGACACTGGTTCGGGCCGTGGCGGTTGAATTTCTATGAAGGAGAAATTCTAGAGGCCCGTGTACTGCGCGATGTCAGTGCACTTTAAAGAACCCCAGGTGGTCGAAATTTCCGGAGCCCTCCACTACGGCGTCTCTCATAGCCTGGGTCGCTTTGGGACGTTAAACCCCATAAACCAACCAACCATTTTAATCACTCTTGTTAGAAATGAACTACTTACGCCTCAGTAATTATTGTGTTCTTCTATCATTGGGAATTTGTTCCTCTCTTTTGTGTTTCTCTTCTGGTATAACTATTTGTCCGCCAAATTCTTGTCGCATGCTAATCATCCTAGTTTAACTCCTATTCGTATTTCCTGATGTATAATTTTGTGTAATATTCTGATACGTACCTTGATTAATTATCATTGTTATATTTTGTGTCTCTTTGAATTTTGGAATGCCCTCCCTGTTACGATCCGTGATGGGATTGGCAGTATCAAATAAATAAAATAAATAAAGTTGAATTGTTGCGCACGATTGCGCTAAATTGCGCTAAAAGTGAAACCTGTAGCGTCTCCTTTTTCTCCACAAGAACTAACCAGAGTTTGCAAATCTTCCTGACAAACCACAGCACAGAGCCACGCGCGTGCGTGGCTGTGGGCCAATGCATACCACCAGACTGGGCAACTTGGTGGTTATTCGTGGTCGTTTGAAAACAGCATTTCCAGAGATAGGACACGGAAGACGAGAGAACACCCCCGGCGCATCCATCCAACTGCGTTTATTGGGAGATATTCACGATTTTTATTGTCAAACGACAAGCAAGCGCACTGTCAAAACGCTGCACTTGTCACCGACAAAAATCGCCTCATGGAAATTGCCTCATCGCCTCATGCGTTTGTCACTGATTCTCTGCCCCAGCAAGCAAGCTCATTTCTTTAAATGATGAGCCAACCGAAGTCGGGCGAACACAGCCACTTGTTTTCCTTGGTGCTGTTTTTTGCTCCGCTTGCAACAAAAGCTTCAGTTGTTTGTAGCGCCATCTTATGTAGGACATGGAAAGTGAGCTGCACGCCGTCATGTCCTGTATAAGGCGTGAGCAAAAGAGTTGATCCGTACTAAATGGAACAAGCTGCAGTGCCTACAGAAAGGTGGACGAAAGAGGCACAGACAACGACAAGTACGTGTGCTGTTCTACGGTCCACGTTTATATTGGCGCTGTAGCTTCTTGCATTCATTCTGGGGCTTTGCTGCCTTCTTGTGGCCTCCTCCTTCGGATGGCCCTCGCAAGCCGTCTTCTGAGTTGAGCTGGGTTTCTGCCTCACAGAGACGCACAGGCTTTAAGGCGAAAACCTTTAATGCCTCATCGTTGTCGACACAAGGTCGTCAACAAAGGTGTCACGCTTTTTCTAGTCAGACCAGAAAAAAAAATCTTTGTGCACGATGGGATTCAAACCACCTACTTTCCGTTCCGCAGCCTGATCGTGCTAATGGCTGCGCTACTTCCTGCCAACGCATACGTAGCTCTCCTTGTCTAGGACGCTGGAGAGTGTTTGCAGCAAGGCGTCGAATCAGACGGATGCCTCCCAAACGCCCTCCAGTGTCTCCAGCATTTGAGATTCACAAACAATTGTGTACTTAACATCTTAATCTTAACCACACATCAGTGACACAAGCAGCAACACCGGGCTTAAGGCTTTCGCCTCACCGCACTTTAGGTCAACAAAGTGCCCCCCCCCTGAATTTTTTGGGAATAGGCCAGCTGTCGTGCTTTCTAAGGGCAGTTCATCGTTGCAGCTCGACTGTTGAGTGGGCTGAGTGAAACGCGAATCTCTTTTGGACCCAGAGCGGCCCCTAAGTCATCTCAAGTTTTACTGTAAATCCAGTTGGCGGAGCGGCAGTCAGGTGTGTTCGCAGACAACACGGGATGCCGTTGGGAGCAGAAATTACATCCAGCGGGAATTGGCGCAGGTGTCCTGGTGCTGACGGACGTGGACGCCCGGCGGCTGCACGAGCACCCATGGGTGTTGTCTCGCCGCACGGAGCTCAGCGAGATCGTCTTCAACTTTCCCCACGTGGGCGGAAAGATGAAGATTGGCGAGAACCGCAGGCTGCTGCGCGACTTCTTTATCAGGTGAGTCACTCTCTTTCCACACACGAAAGGAACAGCGCATGGCATGGCCGCAGATGATCCGCCGTTGCATTGTTCTGGCAGCGCGTGTGCCAAGCAGTGAAGGGGAAGCCGCGTCACTGTACTAGATCCGCCTTGGCATTTGGGCTATTGCCGAACGCCGAACGGAGGCCACTCACTTCAGCAGAGATTCATCGTTGCCGCTACACTATGTCACGTTCTCGGCAAACCATTGGTGCAACAAATTTTTTATTTGCCCCAAGATGCCCGCAAATTTCAGTATTGAGAGAGCTGCCATGCTTGCATCGTTGGTTGCCATGGATATAGCGTCACAAAGCATGCGAACTTCAAGCTGGTTAACGTTTCTGGTCCAAAAAAAAAGGGATCACACAAGTATTGACGTTCCATTATCACTTGAATTTTTTTTTATAGAGATCTTTATTCATTCGAACGTAAACAAAACACAAGATAAATAATGTGAAAACCACTCCGCTGATTGTCTAAGTGCGAGAACATTCGTCAATACACGGCGCAAGTCACTCTGAACTCCTCTTGCATGAAGTGCTTCGCAAAGTAGGCATCGGCCTTGTAGCAGACAGTGTCATGCCAGCATTTGTTGATAGTCGCTCTTCGTTTTTATAGAGGCTGGCTGATGTAGGCATCGTGTCGTCATCGGCGGTGGTTGGTGACACTGCTGCTACGCAGCTGATGCACACAGTGCATGGGCACCATGTACTGCGATACAGGCTGTGGCAGTGGATGGTTGTTCTGGCACGGGCGCACCGTTGTCGGTCAACTTCCCGCATCTGTTAATGCGATAGCATTAATCAGGGGACACACGTGTGAAAACTTGGCCGGCGTGCCGCACCGATCGCCCCTTGCGAACTGCCGCTCCAATGCAAGCAGGGACACACAGAGCGGCAAGCATCGATGCACCGCTCGATTCAAGCTCCACCCACAGCCGGTGTCACACTTCGCCATCGCGCAGCACTGCCTGCGTGCTGTTTGGCTTCGTGTACTTGAAAATCGCACAAGAAAACTCAAGAAAGCGTCGTTATCGGAAAGATTGCCAGCTACACTCGAGCTGCGACAAAGCATGCCCGCTTATGTTGTGAGCTTTCGGCAACGGCGCCGTCCGCGGTCGCGCCGGGCGAAGAGCTGTGCTGCTGCCTGGCTGCCCTGGTCGTTGCTAGTGCAAGAGTCAAGCTTTCAGCAACAACGCCGTCTGTGGGAACGCCGTGTGACAAACGGCCCTACTCAATCATCGGTGATGTGAAGTGCTTGCGTGTATTGTTTCCATAGTTTAGTACACTATAGTTGTTTCTATATGTTGGTGACCTGTGTTGCCCACTCCACTTAGCCATCTGAGAATAGTACAGGAGGGATGCCATGAGTTCGAAATTGCTGCCAATTGGTCATTTTGGCCTGTCCCCAGTTTTTGCGTTCTGCCTTCGCCAAAAGGGTGATGCGGAGAAGGCAGTGGTCGCTGCCCAGGGAATCCTCCAGGTTCTCCCAGGTGGCGTCTCCAGTATTCCTGACCAGAAATAAGTCAGGACACGTGTCACTGAGTCGCCCACACTTGTGGCACAAGCCGAATCCGTGAGCAACGTAAGACGAAGGGTAGAGATGAGCTCCACTATCTTGCGTCCCCTGGCTTTCTCGAAGTGATAGCGCCAGTGAAGGCTGGGGGAGTTGAAATCTCCAACGATCACCACGGGTTCCTTGTCAGCCAATTTGAGTGTGCAATATAAAATTTTGCTGAAAGTAACGCGCAGCTTATGCGGGGGGCAGTATACGCTGTGTACATGTATTGACGGGTCGCGGCGCCTGAGAGGCAGAATTCCCTGATTATTGTGTATTCCTGCTCAGTCTCCAGGTCAAGATCGACCTGAGTCACGGTGTATGCTTTATACACCAGGATGCAGGTCGAGGCCCCCCCCCCCCCCCTGTAACGAGCTATACCCAGAGAATTTTACTTAAGGGAAAAAATAGCGCACACGAGAAGACGGGACAAGCGAGGAGACACAGACAAGCGCTAACTTTCAACAGACGGTTTATTGCAAAATCGGGAGCATATATACACATGTCCAGAAAGGCAACAAAGAACAGGAACGAAGATCACATCAACACGACACACACCCCCTCGGCAGCCATCTGCTTATCGTGCCAGATATGCAAGCTCTTTTTTTGACAAATTAACAGAAGGTTCACTGTCACAATCCGGTCCAGAACGCACGATGTTCGACGCTTCAACAATGTCCCTGGTGAGTTGGTCGCGGTGATGGTACAAGATTACAGTATCTTCAAAAATTGGACGGCAAGGAGGGTCACCGTCACATGTCTTGCAATGCAAAGCCAGATGCCCGTCGACACCACCTCTGACTTCCTTCGCATGCTCTTTTAGGCGCACGTTGAAGCATCTGCCCGTTTGCCCGATGTAGTATCTACTGCATGACAAGGGGATCTTGTAGACTACCCCCAGCCGACAATGGACGTAGGTCTGCCTATGTCTGATAGTACAGTCGGGTCTACGCTTTTTGACCGGGCAACTCATTCTGAACAATCTCCCCAGCCGCTCAGGAGCTGTGAACACGACCTTAACATGAGACCGCTGACCCACCTTCTTGAGAATTTGAATCTCCTCACTGTGATTGATCCTTTCCTAACCAAGGATTCCGCAGCCGTTATTGACTTCCTCAAAGCCAATGACCAGAAAAACATTGCTGCTTTTTCAGTAGACATAAAAGATTTGTTTTACTCGTTGCCCCATGAAGGGCTGCTGTCTTTTGTCGAGGATGCTATAGACAATAGCGGCGCTGTCGACTTTCAAAATGCTTGTGGCGTGAGCACGGAAGGTTTTTTAGAGCTTTTATCCGTTTACCTTACTTCTACTTTCGTTACCTTTGACAACAACATTTTCCTGCAAAAGCAAGGTGTTTGCATCGGATCCTGCATCGCACCGATTTTGAGTGACTTGTTTTTGGCTCGTTGTCACAAGGCTCTTTTTGAGCGACTAACTGATCTAAAGATTTTAAAGATCTTTCGTTATGTGGATGACTTTTTAATTCTTTTTGACCTGTCTGTTTTTACTGACCCTCTTGTCGGACGTTCTAATCTTCTCGTTAGTAGTCACCCTATTGTCACGCACATTTTAAATTCTTTTGTTGATTGTTTCTATCCGTTGACATTCACGTCTGAAATGCCTGAGCATGACAGCATTAGGTTCTTAGACCTGCGGCTGCGGTTTCGAAAGGACCATGCCTGTTGGATATACGACCCCAGAGCTAACAAGCCCCCTTTGCCATTCAGTTCAGCGCATTCTAAACTTGTGAAAAGAAATATTGTTCTTTCGTTCCTGTCCAATGCTCTTGACAAGTCATGCCGGCATACATTCGAGGAGGGTTTAAACATGCAAGTTACACGTTTGTAGGGCGCGGGCTATCCGACTCACGTGATAGCTTCAGTTGCTGAAAGCTTGCATCGCAAAAGGAAGGAAGCTTCTCGCCTGAGTCATGAACAAAGAGTAGAGGACAGGAAAAAGAAAAAGGATAGTAGAGACAAAGAAAAGTTGGCGGTGATACCTTACATGCATAAGGTATCACACAACCTCAAGAAGGTGGGTCAGCGGTCTCATGTTAAGGTCGTGTTCACGGCTCCTGAGCGGCTGGGGAGATTGTGCAGAATGAGTTGCCCGGTCAAAAAGCGTAGACCCGACTGTACTATCAGACATAGGCAGACCTACGTCCATTGTCGGCTGGGGGTAGTCTACAGGATCCCCTTGTCATGCGGTAGATACTACATCGGGCAAACGGGCAGATGCCTCAACGTACGCCTAAAAGAGCATGCGAAGAAAGTCAGAGGTGGTGTCGACGGGCATCTGGCTTTGCATTGCGAGACATGTGACTGTGACCCTCCTTGCCGTCCAATTTTTGAAGACACTGTAATCTTGTACCATCACCGCGACCAACTCACCAGGAAGATTGTTGAAGCATCGAACATTGTGCGTTCTGGACCGGATTGTGTCAGTGAACCTTCCGTTAATTTGTCAAAAAAAGAGCTTGCATATCTGGCACGATAAGCAGATGGCTGCCGAGGGGGTGTGTGTCGTGTTGATGTGATCTTCGTTCCTGTTCTTTGTTGCCTTTCTGGACATGTGTATATATGCTCCCGATTTTGCAATAAACCGTCTGTTGAAAGTTAGCGCTTGTCTGTGTCTCCTCGCTTGTCCCGTCTTCTCGTGTGCGCTATTTTTTCCCTTAAGTATGTCTTACCAACATGCCCAAGCCTCATCTCTTCCAGAGAATTTACCGTCATTACCGGGCTCCTGTAGAGCAAGAAGCGCCGGCATGTCACCGAGGCACTGCAGGTAGAGCTGGAGGTGTGACACTTTTTTCCAGGCTCTAAAGCACCTGCAGTTCCATTGAATGATTTCGAATTGTTCTAATTTGCTAGCTTTCTGAGAAGGTTTGCTAGCCATATTTATGTTTTTATTATTACGGTGCTGGGTACTGATATGTTTTGCTGAGCTAGTAGCGTGTCCCACCAGGCATCAGGTCCAGGAGCACCGCCGCTGTGCCGACGGAGGAAGGAACGTGGGCCGGAGACGGGGAGTGGGGAAGCAAAGGAAAAATTGTATTTACATATTTACATGATTATTTACAAAAATGACAAACAAGGTAAAAACTGAGAAGTCTCAGGGAAACGTTGAGCGTATTGCTCAGGGAGTTGCTCCGGGAATGGCTCCTCGATGAACGGCTCGAGCGCTTTAAATAGACCCTCCCAAGGTCTTCCCGCCTTTTTCAACCAATCGTAGGGACTTCGTCCGGGTGCTCCAAGGTCATTCACCGCTTCGTCGTCTTCCTCGGCTGAGGCCCCTGGGTACTCAGCAGTGGCCCGTCAGGCCAGGTGAATTCCACATCTTGTTTCGAGGAAACGCCAAGGGCGAACACCTACAGCGTCGTCACCTCGCTTCATCCGCTGAGGCCCTTGGATACTTGGAAGTGTCCAGAAGAGCGTGTTGACGGGCTAGTCGTTTCCGGCCAGGTGGATTCCATATCTTTGTTCCAAGGAAATGCCCCAAAGGGGCGTCACCCCGCGGTTGACAAAAGAGCTAGGACCGGTTGAATGGCAGGCGCTTGGCAGACGCTCGTCTCCGCAGGTGGCAGCTGGCGTTGAGTCATTTTTACCCTGACAGATGCACACACACAAAGTCGCAGAGTCAATACTGCTGCCTTGGGTGCCGTTTAAGGGGACCTCCGGAAAACACGTTGTGGCAGTTAGGCAGAAGTGGTGGTGCCAGGAATCCAGGAGTTGAATACATCCCTCGTGTTCGGTTCCACCTGTCATGAGGTTGCATGGGAGCGCGTGCATGAAAGAAGACCCCTTTCGCAGAATCACGCACTGCATCTGGGCATGGCCTAAGTGGAGACAGGTGTGACGGGAACACACAAAGAGAGTTGGGGGGGGGGGGAGTAGAAACACAACAGTACTCAGTCGGTCTGGGGGCCGGCGCAGCCAGTGGCTGCATCCACGTCGCGGCCATCGGGCCAGAATCGCTTTCTTCCGCTGCCTGGCGGAGAGCTGTTTTATATTTTAGCGGCGGGGGGTCGCAGCTGACTGTATTTTTGATATGGGAGCTGACCCAAAGGCTGCACCGCCTTAAGGACGGAGTCAGTCACCTTGGCCACAATAAGCAAATGCGGACCTGAACATATCCTGAAAGGACTCGCGGACCACAATCATGATTTGTTTCGGGAGGGCTGCCACCCACTCCTCCAACTGCTCGGCTCTACTCTCCAGGGCCTCGAAGCGGGCAGTGTCACCAGGGGCTGAATCAACCACTGTACTCAGCTACTATAGACATGAGTGAGTCAAGGGGCCGCGTGTCATGCACACATGAAGAGACATATGCATTAGCTTCAATAAGGGGCTTTTGACCTGGGATATTGAGATTAACTGCAAGGATTCCACATTGGCTGTCTGCATACTGAAAACAAGTGGATGCCCTGTGACAAAACTTTGAAGAAATTAGCACTAACAATCCTCCCCCGCTTGTTATGAGCGGTCAAGCCGGAAGGAACGGGTAATGCTTGAGATGATAATTGAAATCCGTAGTAAGCCATGTTTTCTCTAACGCAATTAAATTTGGTAGAAGTTGATTGCATAGACATTGTAAATCTGTTGAAGCTGAGAATATAGATCAGTAATTCTACTGCAGTACGCTTAACGACCCTATCTTGGCGGGAGTGCCGCAGCGGCAACTGCCGTTTCTAGAATCCTGGTCTTGGGATTTTGACTAGCGTGATTTTTCTTTGACTTGTACTGGGGACAAGATCGAGGTGCAGTACTTAAAGGAGACCCACTTCCTTTTGGGCGTGGATATCAAATTCCACACGCACACACGTACACACACACAGTGCACCGGAACGTCCCCCGCACACGCACTTCGTTGTCGTCGCCAGGCGCCCAAACGTACCCCTGGCGGCGTATAACAAGTGGCTACCTGTGTAGGCAATTCTCACAAGTAGAACATGCCTTCTAAGTCTGTTCATTGGACCTGGCTTGCTGTTCTAATGAATTTCGTCCTGGGGCCCAATCGTAGACACACTTCCTGGGCAAGGGAATTGCAAATCCTGCGCCTCCCTTAGATCTCCTTGCCTTTTTCTTTAACCTTTGACAAAGCAAATATACTATAGAAGGGGGGGGGGGGGGGGGGGGTGTAGCACTTGTGTAATAGCTTTAGCTCTTTTCTGAGATCTGCTACCATAGTTTCAGGTTGTGCTCCTTGTATAATATTCCCCATACTCGGCATGAATGGCCACCAAGCACTGGTGGTCTCTTTGGTCTTTCAAGGAGTCCAATTTCTCCCGTACCTTTTTCAGTATCTCCGTTAGTGTCACCCTGGCTCAGGGCACTGGGCTTCAGCCTGTATGCACTCCCGTCGCCAGCCAGTAGTACTGAACGCCGCGAAGGTGCTTGGCCAGCAGTACCCTTGTGCTCAGTTGCGGGGGAAAGAGGAGGACCGTTGTGTTGTTGTGCTGGGATGTTTTGGGTCTTTCTTGTCCTTATTCCTACTGGGCTTTACACTCCTTTCTGTAGAGTGGCTAGCGGGAGTCTGGTCTCCCTCTGCAGGTGAGGACTGCTGGCCACCCCCAAGCAAGCTGGACCGTTCTTGCTCCTGATGCCACAGGCTGTGGGTGTCCAAGGACCCACACGGATTGTCTTTGGATGCTGTCCTGTACCTCATTCTCAGGCTCATTTGTGTTTTCTTTGTCATCCGCAGCAAGTTTCGCAGACTCCTGGTTGTTGCAACCCTGGGCTGTGTTGCTAAATTCAGCCCCTGTTTTTTGCGGTTATGTGCACGTCTGTATCTTACCGGTACTCACCTATGGGGCAGAAACATGGAGGCTAACAAAGAGGGTTCAGCTTAAGTTAGGGACAACGCAGCGAGCTATGGAAAGGAAAATGACAGGGGTATCGTTAAGAGATCGGAAGCGGGCGGAGTGGGTGAGAGAACAAATGCGGGTTTATTGACATCCTGGTCGAAATCAAGAGGAAGACACGGGGGCTTGGGCAGGGCATGTAATGCAAAGGCAAGATAACCGCTGGTCCTTGAGGGTAACGGAGTGGATTCCAATTGAAAGGCAAGTGTAGCAGGGGGTGGCAGAAAGTCAGGTGGGCGGATGAGATTAGGAAATGTGCGGGGATACAGGGTGGCCGCAGGTGGCAAAGAAGGACAGGATTAATGGGAGAGACATGGGAGGGAGGCCTTTGCCCTGCAGTGAGCGTAGTCAGGCTGATGATGATGATGCATGTCGTGACTGATAGGACCAGGTTCTTGACCGTCATTGCCACTCTTTCGGTCTTGAGCTGTCTTGCCAGTCTTCCTCCCTCCCTGTTGGCAATTTTCCACCAACTGTTGTAACTGATTCAGCTGGGCCTGCAGTTCCATGCGTGTGTATATCTACTTCTGCTGCTCTGGTCGCAGTTCTTTGATCTCTCTGCCGTTTTCTTCATGAGAAGCTGTCAGTCTGGCCTCCAAATCATGAATCTTCGGTGTGCAGCTCACCTGACTTTGCCGAAAAGTTTGCGTAACCTCACCTTGTAGAAGGTTCAGCCCTTCGCACTGTCGACACTCAAAAATCTGCGTTTCCTTGGCCTCCTCCAGTGTTTCAATTGGTGTGGCCTGCAAGTCTAGCCAAGTGCCACACTTGGGGCAGTCAACCCAGTCTGCCTCCCTATCGTCAGTCGGCTCCGCAAGTTTGTCCCGTGTCTTGCCCATCGTACTAGGGACATAACAAAGACCGTTGCTTGAGCGGACAACGTAGGTACCCCACACTGTGTACTGTAGTGAAAGTTTATGCGATTGCACCGCACCAACGTTTCACCACACTCACTCTCTTGTGTCGCCCGTGCAAGATCTGGTTTAGCCCACGGTGGATAGCTAGTACTCCACCTTGTGTCGCCTAGTCAAAGGTTGTGCCCCCCCCCCTGCCTAGTTACCTTGTTCACGGTGGCACCACATGTCTATCGTCTCTTCAAGCTGGTGGTACAGCGACGGTAAGCCTAGCTCTGTGATGCTTGGGTTCACCAAGCTGTCCACGGTCCTCAGACCACTGTTTTCACAGAGATTATAGTCATAGAGAAAGATCGATTCTAGCGCACCTGGCAGTTAGTGAGAGGAACTGGCCTACACTTCCTGTTTCGTTTTCACTGGCTCGAATTTCGGATTGGTCGCGTGCCGCTCAGATCGATTTTAATGAACCTAGCGGTGGGTGAAGGAGCTGGGCCATACTTCTTGTTTCAGTTTAACTAGAGCGAATTTCAGACTGCTTACGCGGCGCCCAATGGATTTTATTGCACCAGCGGTTTGTGAAAGCAACTGGCACACACTTCTTGTTTCAGTTTCACCTGCACGAATTTTGAATTGCTTGTGCGTTTGGCTGTGGCCGGAGGTGGACAGAATGCCTCGTTTAATCTCTTCTCTGTATTTCATCTTGCCGAAATTATTTCAGTGTAAGTTGTACTGAAAAGTATGCCTATCATACAGGCAGGTATGGATTCATAAATCAACGAGAGCTCTTTCTATCTGTTGTGCTTGTCTTCTGTCTGGAGCAAGTGGTCATTAAGCATGCAGTGTTTAATAGAGAGACAGAGTGGCGAGAAAACTCACTTTTCTTTTCTCACTATCTTGTTTATTCCAGGGCAAGATAAAGAATGAGCACATAAAGGCTAGATGCAAACCAAGACCAGCATGGTACAGAAAGGCTCGATACAAAGATAACTGCGTTCTTTAATACAAGCAACAAGGTGAACACAAGATAGCTAGTGAGCACATCGCTGGCGCTTGCAGAAAAAAAAAAAAAAGCTGGACGTCTTCAAATGGTAATGCTTTGCAGCTGGCGCACAAAATGAAAAACAAACGATGCTTCAACATCAACTTTCAGTTACCCTTAACTGCCATTGATTATCTTGCCTTCCCAGTACATGCTTTGTCCATGCCCATTAACTCGCGTTTGTTCTCTGGCTCACTCTGCTCTATTCCCATCAATGTCGGCAGGCCGTTTGCCTCTCTTATGTACCACCTTATAACAAGTTTAGAGTATTGTAATTTATCAATAATTTATCACTGATCAGTACCACAATTAAAAAAAAAATTTGGTTACTTACGGGTATTGCTTAGAAACGGGATTACGGGATTGCATAGAAACAGCAGTGCAAAGCATTGCTGTTTCTGGGTGCACCGACACCTACCCAAACACACACACCACCCACACGCGTGTGCGACCACCTGGAATGCTGTACGATAAGCGGTTGCAGTCAGAGTATTGATACGAAGATGATTTTTGAGGAAAGGAAATGCGCAGTACATGTCTCACATTTCAGTGGACACCTCAACTGGGCCATATGGGAAGAGGTAGGGAGTCTGGGAAGGCATACAATTAAAAGTACACATGTCGTTGGTTCGAATCCCTGTCGCAAGGTAGCCTCTAACCTAACTACCACATGTAAGCTTGATGCAACGAGAAATCGTACGATACCACCCGGAGCGTTGGTTGCATCAGAGTTTCAGTACGAATGTTGTCAGGAAAACTGGCGCCATATGGAGGTCGGCCAGTGGCGAGTATATATAGATAAACAACATGTATAGGAGTTTCTGAAGTGGCAGTGCCCAGCTTGCTGTGTGCGTCATGCAGGCGCTTGATGACGTCGCCCTATTTTTCTTGTAATCGCTGGGATTTTCTTCACCATCTGCGAGTACATGCGCACACACTCGCTGCCGGCTCATCTCGTAACGGGACTAGTAATGCTTTCACATTAAAAAGGTTTAGCATTTCTAAACACGGAATATTGTGGGAAAGCACTGTTTTTTGCATGCAGACACCACCGCCACCTACCCCGAAGTGCGATTGAGACGTTCACTGACCTAGGGAGCCAGTTATATGCGCCTTTCCTTTCCTCAGAAACCAACTGGTTTTGAGAAATGGAAAGGCACATAACTGACTCAGTTTGTAGGTGAACGCTACCGCCTACTCGATTTAAGTGCGATTTAGGTGTCCAGCTGATCCAGTGAGCCAGTTACACTTGATTCTCAGAGGCTTCACACACAGACAAACCACCGAAATCCTGGTTGTGTGGCTAGAAGTGCTGCCGCACTAAAAAAAAAAGATCAGAGAACATTCCCTTGTGTTGCTTGGTTTCGGTGACTGTTGGCTTTCTTTGTATGTATGTCAATCAATCTATCAATCAATCTATCAGTCAATCAGTCACTTTATTTCAGCTTTCTTTACAAAAAATGAGGGCGGCAAGAAAAAAAGCAGTCATTACGACCGCTTGACAAGCCTCGCCACCCTTACAAAGAGGCAGTTTGGTAGTGACCATGATGATTACTTTATACACTTGTAACAACACAAGGTACACAGAAGGACAAGGTGTGTAAATACATGCATAAGAGGAAATTTTTTTTTTAAGTACATGCATAAAAGGAAACTTTTTTTTTTGCATAGGCTAGTATTTTTGCACAACAGAATAAAGGTTTTACACAACATTTATGGTTCAATGCAATAAAGTTCTATACATGGGTACACATATTGTGGGACTTAGCTTGCAAACACGTTTCGAATAGCCGAGACAGACATGCTGTGCAAGGTGTCATAAAATGGCGTGTTCAAGTATTTCTGAAAAATATATTTTAGTGTGGAAAAGCCATAGTTTGTTCTGCATCGTGGTAATGAATAGGTCATACGCTGTTGTGTCGTATACGGTGTCTTATGTCACGTAAGTGTCACAATGCTAGAAAAAAATGTGTTGTCTTCGGCTATTATTTTTTTATAGAAGGATGCAAACTTGTAATCGAATATTCTTGTTACGGGTATTATTCTTTATTGCTGGTAGGACGCGTGGGAGCATCATACGGTACATTAGCAAATATGTGAAGTATTCTTTTCTCAATACTAGAAGCTTCTGGATGTTGGATGCTGTGGTTTGTCCCCATACAAGGAAGCAATATGATACATAAGAATAAAAGAACGCATAGTACAGATTCAGCTTAGTTTTGGCAGGTAGAATATGTTTATTCCGCGAAATTATCCCAATATATCTGGAAAGGGGTAGGCACACTTTGCTTACGTGGGCGTCCCACGACATAGCAGCAGTAAAGATCACGCCGAGTAATGTGAAGGTTTCCACGTACTCAATGGGAGCGTTGTAGAAATAGAGTGAAGGCACACTGCCTATATGCTGCCCCTTCGAATGGAACAATAAAGCTTTAGTTTTTAGTTTGTTTATTTTTAATGAGTTGAAAGATGACCAGTCAGATAATGATGTCAAAACTGTATTTGCGGTGTTAGTTCTTTGATGTTCGGTGAGGACAAAAACAGACTGGTGTCGTCAGCATATATGATGTACTTAACTAAATTACTGATGTTGCATACGTCATTAATATATATGTTGAATAGAAGTGGCCCCAGAAGGCTGCCTTAGGGCATGCCGTTTGTGATTGCTAATGAGTCCGAAGAGCAGTGATTTAAAGCAACATACTGGCGACGAGCACTGAAATACGATTGAATGAGATAGAGGGCGTGGCCACGTATACCATAATGGTCGAGTTTTTTAAACAGAGTTTCATGATTTAGTGTATCGAACGCTTTGCTAAAGTCTACAAAGACGCTTAAGGTGAGATGTTGAGCTTCGAAGTTATTTAATATGTATTCTTTTTGATCAAGCAGAGCATGCTCAGTTGATCTATGCTTTGTGAATCCATACTGACAGTTGGCTATCACACAGTGTTTCTGTAGGAAATTGTAGTAACGTCGATGCATTATTCGTTCTAGCCCCTTAGAGAAAAAAGGTAGTACAGATATTAACCTGTAATTTCCTAGAACGTTTTTATAGCCTTTTTTGTAAATAACCACAACTTTGGCTACCTGCATGGCAGCGGGAAAACGTCGTGTGCGGAGCGCAGTATTGTAAATATGTGTGAGGCATGGCACGATCAAAGGCAGTACGTATTTTACAGGTAAACTTTGAATATTACTTGAGTCAAGACTTGTCGGGTTCTTTAAACTTTTGCACACTGAATAAACCTTAGCTTCGTCAGTTAGTTCAAGAAACATCGATTTGTTTAGCCTGTCGCCCAAAAATCGAGATGTTCCTGGATTGTACTGACTGCTTCCAACTTCAGTGAAATATTGGTTGAAGGCATTTGCAAGGGACGCCCCAGATATTTCCTTGCCATGCATAACTAGGCTTGTGAGGTCCTGTTGTTGGTTATTTTGATTTAGCAGAATATTTAGGCATCTTCACTTTTCTTTCGTGCACCTCCTTTCCCTTCCCTTGTCTGCTGAGTAGTGTTGTCTGTTACAGGGAAAGTGTGAGTAGTGATGCATGTTATATATGCGTTAGGTGGTGGAGCGCATTAACGGCAGAAGTCCCGCCCATATACTTCAATGTACGTCGTTTATGGGAAGTAAAAAAAATGGTAGGGCTTTAACGTAGCTAAACCGAGTAGACATGCGAAAGCACGTGTTTAGCCTGATTGGCTCATGGTTTTGCTTTGCTGGGTCGTTGGCACATCTGACGACGATATTAAACTCAGGTTAAACTCTGGTTGAGGTTAAGCTGATCTGGTGAGTTCGTGCCGCAGTGGAAGTTGATAAAGGCGACGGTAAGCAGTGCACAGCGCGGGAGTGTGTTGCGTTTAACACGGTTAACGTGTTTCTGTACTTGCCACAACAAGCAAGGAAAAACATGTTGCGATAGCCTAGTGCTCTCGTGCAGTGGCCAGCAAGCTGACCTGCTCGTGCTGCTGTGGGTTTGAATTCCAGTCGCGGCCATATTTATTTTATTATTAAGGCGAAAGCCTTTGATGGCTCATGCTCGCGGTCGCGTCCGTCCGTGCGCTGGAATCGTGCCAACTGTGGCCTCTCCTCCGCCTAGCGGCGCAACCTCCTCCCCTCCTTACCATCCGACGTGCCAGTGGGGGGCACAGCTATGCATAGCAACCGTGACGTCACACAGTAGCGGTACAACGAGCGCTCGCGCATCGGCGGTGGCAGCTGCACTGCCGCTCCTTCGCCAGACGTCTCGTTGCAGTCAAGTGAGTGAGACGCATGGCTCCGAAGCGGCCCCGTGATTCCGCACCAAGCGGTTCGGGGAAGCGGCAGTGGGTTGGCCACAAGGCTTTCGCCAAGCACACTTTAGAATTTGTAAAGTATCTTCGGTAAATTTTTATTTATTCACGATATGGTCTTGGCACAAACCCACAAACTTTGCAAGGTCCTGCTTGGAGTTTACCAACCAGAATAGTGCTTTTGCACTTATGTTGTATTGTATCATAAGTGAACACTTCCAAACAAACATGCATTCTATACGCGCTGCCTGCGCGGCCCTGTGGACTGTTTCTTGTGCGAGCCACTCCGGGCCAACGATGGTGCATGGTATTAAGAGTAGTAAAAATAAACAGAATAGAATTCCAACTAGAAAAAAGGTGAAGTGCAGTGTAGATAAAGCTCATGGTTTATGGTGCTCATGGGTTTATTTATTATCGGCAAGGTGGCGCACACTGCCGTCCCGATATTTCGGAGTTACCAATAGTCCACCTGCCCGCTCGTCCGTCTGTCCGTTATTAGGATCGGGTGAGCGTGGTCGGGACGGAGAAGGGAACGAGGAAGGTGGGAGACGGGGTATCCCAAACACAAGACCGTCCATCCGTCTGTCTCAAAAAGGTTAGAGAAAGGTGTGAAGGCAACCGGATATTGCTCCTCGTCCACGAACCACTAAGCTATGTCAGATTTAGGCCATGCTAACTTCATTTACACTTGTTGTGAGACAACCTAGGTAAACTGAAAAAGAATTTCGCTTTAGCTACAATGGCTTATGATGCTCCATATATCATCAGCCTGGCTGCACCCACTGCAGAGCAAAGGCCTCTCCAGTATCTCTCCAATGAGCCCTCCAGCATAGTTACTTGATCCAGTTAGCTATGGGAGGAGGCTTTTAAATGCGGAGCTGGAAATGTCTTCATAACTGCTAGAACTTCGCATGTTTTGAAGAGGGAGTTTATTTCCTTCGCAAACTCTAAGTATTCCGTATTTTTTATGCTAGAAATTTACGTCAGGGCTTGACGGTGTACCCTGCCCCTAAAAAGGAGTGCGCTAGAGGACAGTGTGCTCTGCTTTTAAGGTGAAAGCCTTTAATGCCTCATCTTTGTCGACAGAAGGTTGTCAGCAGAGGTGTCATGCTTTTCTATTCAGACCAGAAAAAATAAATAAAACTGTGTAGGAAATTGGTTGAGTTGGGGAATCAAACCAGGGTCTCTGGAGTGCGAGACGAGCATGCTAACTACTCCGCCATGCCAGCTCGATGGTTTACAGTGAACAAAGGTGTATCTAGTTTAGCAAATACGGTGTCTTCGTTCACTCCCATCTTCCTCCCTTCTCGTTACCACAAGGTTCAGGTGTCCACCGAAATATGCGGGACAGATACATTTCCTTTCCTCAAACACCAATTTATCGACTAACAAGGCGTACAGCCGAACGGGTGATGGTGTTCTGTGGACTCCCTGGCAGTGTTGCAAGACGCTGTCGTGTTCCACTCTGGGAGGCGAAGCTTAACATCTTAACCACACATCAGCGACACAAGCGGCAACACTGCACTTAAGGCTTTCGCCCCACCGCACTTTAGGTCAACAAAGTGCCCCCCTGATGCTCCCATATGATGGTTGCGATGGCAGGGCACTGTTTTGGCGCTCTTTGAAGCTGGTGTTTCCTTCGCAGTGCGGGTCTCGTCCTGAGGCTGGGCTCCTTCGTCCGGCTGACCCTGTGTCGGGGCCAAGGGGGCACCCCGGCCGACCCCCTGGTCCGCCCCAAGGCCGACACCTGGCAGGTGGTCGACATGGCAGCGCCCGGCGGCTTCATCCTGCGCAGCGTGGAGCCCTTCCGCCCACCTGCGGGCTACACACCACGAGGCTACAGGTGAGCGCATGCGTGACTCGCAAGAAACAGCACTGACTGAGGTTATTTCTCCTAAAGAACCCTTTACAACCACTACATCATCATCATCATCAGCCTGACTACACCCACTGCAGGGCAAAGGCCTCTCCCCCCATGTGTCTCCAATTAACCCTGTCCTTTGTCAGTTGCGCCCACCGTATCCCCGCAAACTTCTTGAACTCATCCGCCCACCTAACTTTCTGCCGCCCCCTGCTACGTTTGCCTTCTCTTGGAATCCACTCCGTTACCCTTGAGGACCAGCGGTTATCTTGCCTTCGCATTGCATGCCCTGCCCCAAGCCCACTTCTTCCTCTGGATTTCAGCTAGGATGTCATTAACCCGTGTTTTATCCCTGACCCACTCTGCCCTTCTCATGTCTCTTAACGCAACACCTATCATCTTCTTTTCCATAGCTCGCAGCGTTGTCGTCAATTTTAATTGAACCTTTTTCGTTCGCCTCCACATTTCTGCCCCATTGGTGAGTGCTGGCAACGAACAGCTGTTGGATACTTTTCTCTTGAGGCACATTGGTAAACTGCCATTCATGATCTGAGAGAACCTGCCATATGCGCTCCACCCCATTCTTATTCTTCCAGTTATTTCCCTCTCATGGAAATAAACAGAAACTTGGGAAACAGAAGGAAATAAAGGTTGACTCAAGAAAAGGTTGAAGGGGCACCTGCAAAGCAGAACAAGACCTAAGAGATCGAAACATACGCAGCCACAGATTAAAAAATGCTGTCTCCTCATCGGTGAGTGACAGGAAAGACTCGCATAGGGGATGTCATTTTTTTTTTTCGATGAAATACGCTTCTGTGGTTTCTCCTGTTCTGTCTCTATAGACCAGTTAATGAATTTTGTTTTTTTTTTCGAACAGATAACATTTGCAACTTTTGCAATAGAGACCTTTAGTATAGTGCATGAGCTGTTACGTACGTTATACACAAGCATTTAGCGGGAGGCTACTGTGGAAGTCGCAAGAGCACTTTTAGTTTACCATACAACAACCCGAACGCAACGATAGCTAAGGCCGTAGTGGCGATATCTGGTGTTATAATGTAAACACATTTTGTGTCATATTTTTCGCGCTTAGCCAAGGCATTGGCCAAGCTTATCCAAGTCGTATCACGTAGGTAGCCGGTTGCATGGCGTCCCCAAATATGCTACGAGCACTGCGGTGATGTCAGCAACAACACGTGCTACGAGCACTGCGACAGCCAGCCACGACCGGTCGCGTTCCAGCTGACCGCTAAAACGGCCACTTTTGGCAAGGCTATGACTACCTTGGCGTACAAATCCAAATCAAGCCAATCCACAGTCGGCGGTGTTTTGTTAGGGTTAGGAACGGCGGAATCGTTGCACAGAATCCAAAATAGGGCAAGTTTATAGCTCATTCGTTTTGCTGTCGGCAAGAGGAGACAAAGCGAATATCACCTGCACCATTTAAAGGCAATGAATATGCCTAAAAACCCAATAACATTGACAATTTCTCTCTGAAGTGGGCGACGTGGGCACTGCCATGTTGACAATGCTATTTTTCCTGGCGTATGCAACAGCACGCATGCTAAATTCGAAATATAGCGTACGTAACGCGAACATACGTAAAACCTCGTTTTGAAATAGCTTTTGGTGCATGCGCAGTACGAATGACGCTATTTTATAGCGTTCACTACGCCTTTGTGTATGTCTGCGTACGCTATACTAAAGCTCTCTAATGTCTATGTGGCTACTCTTCTTTTCTTGCACCATTTCGCATTCATTCCCTTGCGTCCCGTAACGCTCAACTAGTTCAAAGTGAGTGAGAGAGCGAGGGTAGCTTGAGACAGGATAGAAAAAGGGGTGGTCTCTATTTAACCCAATTGACATTGAACATCCTCTGGACGTCCTGGGGACCTTCAGGATGTCTTCAGGACATCCAAGGGACGTTCAGTGCCCATTGGGAAGGTCCTACTAATGACCAATTTCACGGGCGAGGAAGAAGGCGACAAAAGGCCGGAGAACCTTTCTCTTCTCGCTGGCTTGTGCAGTGGTCTGTGCATACGCTGCGCTTGGCTTGGAAACCAGTTGTTTTCTTGCCCTGGGAAACAAACACATTTTAGCGATGCATGATTTTTCGATAACATACATGGGCCCTAGATGAGTAGTGCTCAGATTTTGGGAAAAGAAAAAGTGAAAAAGGAAGGCGTTATCCCGTACATCCATACATTGTCGCATGGCCTTAAAAAGATTTCTGGCAGGCACGTGTTCCGATAGTTTTCATGACCACAAAAAAGTTATCCGGTTTATGCACAGTGATGAATGGTCGTGTGGGGTGCCCAGAGCCCATTCCTGTACTATCAAACACGAGACCAAACACGTTGAATATGACAAAGGTGTTGTGTACATATATTGCAGTCTTGCACGGAATGCATTACGTTAATCAAACAGGCCGCTGCAAAACAGAAGTTTAGTTGAGCTTGTCAACAACTGTCAGTCCGTCACTCACCCAAGAATGTTGGCCTTGGATTGTAATCGCTGTGAGAAATGCATTCCAGTAAAACGGCGAGTTGAGCGAGTTGGTACATACTTGAATAAAACAGTGCAGAAACAGGGACAGAAGAGAAGACGAGACAGGCACTGGCTAGCAACTGAAGGCTTATGTGTTCCTTTGCAATAAACCTTCAGTTGCTAGTCAGCGCCTGTCCCGTCTTCTCTCTTGTGCCTGTTGCGGCGCTGTTTTCTTCAAAAAATGCATTCCACTGTTTGACAAAACCGATGTCATATCCCATTCAAACAATGAAACGGAAAAGGAAATAGTGTAAGCTTTCAAAATAAAATCTGCAGGGTGGACAACTGCATCAGCAACGTGTCATTGTTGCTGTCAGAAAAAAATGGAATAGCTTAGACTATCGACATGACCGCAAGCGGGCGGAGTGGGTGAGGGAACAAACGCGGGTTAATGACATCCTACTCGAAATCAAGAGGAAGAAATGGGCTTGGGCAGGGCATGTAATGCGAAGCCAAGATAACCGCTGGTCCTTGAGGGTAACGGAGTGGATTCCAAGAGAAGGCAAGCATAGCAGGGGGCGGCAGAAAGTTAGGTTGGCAGATGAGATTAAGAAGTTTGCGGGGATACAGGGTGGCCGCAGCTGGCAAAGGAGGACAGGGTTAAATGGAGAGACAGGGGAGAGGCCTTTGCCCTGCAGTGGGCGTAGTCAGGCTGATGATGACGATGATCGACATGACTTTGTTCTGTTGTGTAGACGTGCTTGTGTTGATTGTTGTTTCGGTTTTCTGTTCTTTCTTCTTGGATCTTTTTTGTGTCCCACAGGTGGCACTTGTGTACCTCGTGTATAAAAGGAATCCTGCTCCATTAAAAATCACTTGTCAGTTCGCGCTGTGTGTTGTGTCCTTGTTCGGTTTTATTGCTCACAGAAAGTTTAGTGCGTTCCTTCATTACCTTTCCGTCCGAACAGTGTGCAGCTTGGTGCATGCTGAAGGAACTGGCGTGCCACTGGTGGAAGTGCGTCTTGCGGGCCTTTCATGGTTCTAGATACAATCACGGCGACGATCTGATTATTGGCACCAGCGCGTAGCGTTGTGTGTGTTGCAGCAATTCCACATCTGGGAAGCTGTGGCAGCGGATAGGGTCGAAGTGACTCATATATCAAGATTGCGTCTGTGTGTGCCCCAGCTTAAGGGGGGAGCCTGGTCTTTAAAAAAAAATTTTATTAATCTAGTAGTTATCAAATTTTCAGGGCACATGTATTTTTGTGCGCTCTTCTAGATGTGTGATTTAACTTCATGTAAAACAATTCCTTGAGCACTTATGTAATTTTTATGCAAGTATTTTGCGGAGAGTTTTGAAGAAAATTTGCTGCAGGAAACTCACTGAAATGTATGCCATTGGGTTCCCTTGACACCCAGGAATGCAACAAGGGCAAAATTATCATGCTGGCCATCATAGAACCTGAGTTATAGGGTACTGAAGCTGCCATTTCAGAAACAGGAATACACACTTTTCTTCTCATTTCTGAAGCGACAACTTCAAACTTATGTTCTATGATAGGCAGGAAGAAAATTTTACCCTTATTGCATTCCTAGGTGTCAAGAGAATCCAATGGCATACACAGTGGCATACATACAATGGCAAGAAACTTTTTTCAAAGCTCTTCACAAAATGCATGCATAAAAATTGCATAAGTGCTCAGGAATTGTTTTACATGAAATTAAATGACATATTTAGAATCGGCACACAAAAGTACATATTCCCTGAAGATGTCATAACTGTGGCTTCACTGATAAAAATTTTTTTTCAAGACCAGGCTCCCCCCTTAAAGCTAGACAACGAACAGATGTGGGGTAATTAAAAAAAAAAGTGATGACAGGCCGAAAGGGGCTGGTGCCTGAGCGGTGCCTCGGACATGGTTGTTTGGCAGGGACTAGAGTCACTGGACAAGTTTATGTCCAGTGGCTCCGGCATGGACGAGACCTTGAAACAAGATGCACTTCAACTCGCGACACAGTCAGCTTACAGGCCTGTGCTATTGACTCGTCTCTGGCTGGTACTACTCTTAAAGGTGCACTGAAGAGGAATCTGAACGTGTCTTTTTGCCACGGGAACTCAATCTACACATTCCGAGCATTCTTAGAAACATCGATTTATTGCCCTGTGTGGCCGATTTTCGTGATTAAATCGAATTAACGTCCGGCTCCCACCTTTATTTTTAATTCTTCCGCGTACGGTGGGCGGAGTCGACCAACGCGTGGAGCGCCTTTCACCCAGTCCCGTGGCGGCTTGCCGCTCTGCCATCGGCGGAGTAATACGTAGTAGTCCGTAGTAGCAAATAGTCCGCACATATTTTTATTTCTGCGGGCTTATTTTGCGGCTATATTATCTGCGAATGAAACTATTTATTCATGGAAACTTAAAAAACTAAATAAAGCGAAAGCAAAGCCTCCATGGAGCTGGCTGAAAGGCACTTCACGCGTTGGTCGACTCCGCCCACCGTACGCAGAGAATTAAAAAAATAAAGGCGGGAGCCCGACGTTAATTAGATTTAATTAGGGAAATCGGCCACAGAGGGCAATAAGTCGCAGTTTCTAAGAATGCTAGGAACTTGTAGATCGAGTTCCCGCGGCAAAAAGACAAGTTCAGAATCCTCTTCAGTGCACCTTTAATGAGGCAAGTGGCAGAAGTGATGGGGTGTGGCATGGCATGACCTGGACAAAGCAGATTTGAAGAATGCAGCTTTCACCGTGTGTAACGCATCCGAGGCAGTAGTACGTCGGTGGTGCAACGCATTTCATGCTTACATCTACTCTCGACGACGAGATAAACTTATTGAAGAGAGCAACACTCGCCTCGCATATGCTGAATTTCTCTTGCCGGAGGGGTTTCCGTCGAATCCTCAATTACGAGATAAACTACAATTTTTTTCTTCCTCTTACGGCGACCGTGAACATTGAGAAACAGTTGCGGGTGGCTGCAATCACTCTTGAGAAGAGTGGCTGCATCACTCTTGAGAAATCTGGTTGCTTCTTGCTTCACGAAGTGATCAGGCCACGTGCCAACGATTTCGAACAGTGAAATGGAGAAAATAAACCTTAGAAATCTTCTCGGCATTGTCTTTAGCATTCAATAAGAATCGCCTGTTGTGGCTTTCCTCAAGTGCACTACGTGCCTTTATAGTTGCAGTAAAGAAAGTGGTAGCATTTTAAGGTAGTTAAACCAAGACGTGGGAAAGCATATGTTCATTCTTTGCCTCCTCTTTCTGGCATCTGCATGTGCATACAACTGGGTTTCTCGCTGTTCATCGTCACACTCTCTCAGTGCTCGCCGGCAGCTGCCGCCACACCTTCCCATTGGCCACAGCTGGCACGATGCTCCATCGAACTTTTTCGAGCTTCCTCCCATTGGCTGCAACGCTCCTCCGAACTTTCCCGAGCTTCCTCCCATTGGCTGCAACGCTCCTCCGAACTTTCCCGAGCTTCTTCCCATTGGCTGCAACGCTCCTCCGAACTTTCCCGAGCTTCCTGCCATTGGCTGCAACGCTCCTCCGAACTTTCCCGAGCTTCCTGCCATTGGCTGCAACGCTCCTCCGAACTTTCCCGAGCTTCCTCCCATTGGCTGCAGCGCTCCTCCGAACTTTCCCGAGCTTTCTCCCATTGGCTGCACCGCTCCTCCGAACTTTCCCGAGCTTCCTAACATTGGCTGCAACGCTCCTCCAAACTTTCCCGAGCTTCCTCCCATTAGCTGCAACGCTCCTCCGAACTTTCCCGAGCTTCCTCCCATTGGCTGCAGCGCTCCTCCGAACTTTCCCGAGCTTCCTGCCATTGGCTGCAACGCTCCTCCGAACTTTCCCGAGCTTCCTCCCATTGGCTGCAGCGCTCCTCCGAACTTTCCCGAGCTTCCTCCCATTGGCTGCAGCGCTCCTCCGAACTTTCCCGAGCTTTCTCCCATTGGCTGCACCGCTCCTCCGAACTTTCCCGAGCTTCCTCCCATTGGCTGCAACGCTCCGAACTTACCCGAGCTCTCTCCCATTGGCTGCAACCCTCCTCCGAACTTTCCCGAGCTTCCTCCCATTGGCTGCAACGCTCCTCCGAACTTTCCCGAGCTCTCTCCCATTGGCTGCAACGCTCCTCCGAACTTTCCCGAGCTCTCACCCATTGGCTGCAACGCTCCTCCGAACTTTCCCGAGCTTTCTCCCATTGGCTGCAACGCTCCTGCGAACTTTCCTGAGCTTCCTCCCATTGGCTGCAACGCTCCTCCGAACTTTCCCGAGCTATCTCCCATTGGCTGCAACCAAGTTTCCTTCAACCAAGTTTCCCATTGGCTGCAACCAAGTTTCCGCTCCTTCAACCAAGTTTCCTCCCATTGGCTGCAATGCTCCTCCTAACTTTCCCGAGCTTCCTCCCATTGGCTGCAACGCTCCTCCGAACTTTCCCGAGCTTCCTCCCATTGGCTGCAATGCTCCTCCGAACTTTCCCGAGCTTCCTCCCATTGGCTGCAACCAAGTTTCCTTCAACCAAGTTTCCCATTGGCTGCAACCAAGTTTCCGCTCCTTCAACTAAGTTTCCTCCCATTGGCTGCAATGCTCCTCCTAACTTTCCCGAGCTTCCTCCCATTGGCTGCAACGCTCCTCCGAACTTTCCCGAGCTTCCTCCCATTGGCTGCAACGCTCCTCCGAACTTTCCCGAGCTTCCTCCCATTGGCTGCAACCAAGTTTCCTTCAACCAAGTTTCCCATTGGCTGCAACCAAGTTTCCACTCCTTCAACCAAGTTTCCTCCCATTGGCTGCAATGCTCCTCCTAACTTTCCCGAGCTTTCTCCCATTGGCTGCAACGCTCCTCCGAACTTTCCCGAGCTTCCTCCCATTGGCTGCAATGCTCCTCCGAACTTTCCCGAGCTTCCTCCCATTGGCTGCAACGCTCCTCCGAACTTTCCCGAGCTATCTCCCATTGGCTGCAGTGCTCCTCCGAACTTTCCCGAGCTTCCTCCCATTGGCTGCAACCAAGTTTCCTTCAACCAAGTTTCTCATTGGCTGCAACCAAGTTTCCGCTCCTTCAACCAAGTTTCCTCCCATTGGCTGCAATGCTCCTCCTAACTTTCCCGAGCTTCCTCCCATTGGCTGCAACGCTCCTCCGAACTTTCCTGAGCTTCCTCCCATTGGCTGTAATGCTCCTCCGAACTTTCCCGAGCTTCCTCCCATTGTCTGGAACGCTCCTCCAAACTTTCCTGAGCTTCTTCCCATTGGCTGCAGCGCTCCTCCGAACTTACCCGAGCTTCCTCCCATTGGCTGCAACGCTCCGAACTTTCCCGAGCTTCCTCCCATTGGCTGCAACGCTCCGAACTTTCCCGAGCTTCCTCCCATTGGCTGCAACGCTCCTCCGAACTTTCCCGAGCTTCCTCCCATTGGCTGCAGCGCTCCTCCGAACTTTCCCGAGCTTCCTCCCATTGGCTGCAGCGCTCCTCCGAACTTTCCCGAGCTTCCTCCCATTGGCTGCACCGCTCCTCCGAACTTTCCCGAGCTTCCTCCCATTGGCTGCAACGCTCCTCCAAACTTTCCTGAGTATTGAAGAAGCGTAGCTTGTTGGGCCAGTTGGTGCATGGTATGTAGAAAACCAGCGAAAAAGACGCATTCACAAGGAGGAGAAGTACACAGGACAACGCAGGACGCACAGGCGTTGTCCTGTGTACTTCTCCTCCTTGTGAATGCGTCTTTTTCGCTGGTTTTCTACATAACTTTCCTGAGCTTCTTCCCATTGGCTGCAACGCTCCGAACTTACCCGAGCTCTCTCCCATTGGCTGCAACCCTCCTCCGAACTTTCCCGAGCTTCCTCCCATTGGCTGCAACGCTCCTCCGAACTTTCCCGAGCTCTCTCCCATTGGCTGCAACGCTCCTCCGAACTTTCCCGAGCTCTCTCCCATTGGCTGCAACGCTCCTCCGAACTTTCCCGAGCTTTCTCCCATTGGCTGCAACGCTCCTGCGAACTTTCCTGAGCTTCCTCCCATTGGCTGCAACGCTCCTCCGAACTTTCCCGAGCTATCTCCCATTGGCTGCAACCAAGTTTCCTTCAACCAAGTTTCCCATTGGCTGCAACCAAGTTTCCGCTCCTTCAACCAAGTTTCCTCCCATTGGCTGCAACGCTCCTCCGAACTTTCCCTAGCTTCCTCCCATTGGCTGCACCGCTCCTCCGAACTTTCCCGAGCTTCCTCCCATTGGCTGCAACGCTCCTCCAAACTTTCCCGAGCTTCCTCCCATTGGCTGCAACGCTCCTCCGAACTTTCCCGAGCTTCCTCCCATTGGCTGCAACGCTCCTCCGAACTTTCCCGAGCTTCCTGCCATTGGCTGCAACGCTCCTCCGAACTTTCCCGAGCTTCCTCCCATTGGCTGCAGCGCTCCTCCGAACTTTCCCGAGCTTCCTCCCATTGGCTGCACCGCTCCTCCGAACTTTCCCGAGCTTCCTCCCATTGGCTGCAACGCTCCTCCAAACTTTCCTGAGCTTCTTCCCATTGGCTGCAACGCTCCGAACTTACCCGAGCTCTCTCCCATTGGCTGCAACCCTCCTCCGAACTTTCCCGAGCTTCCTCCCATTGGCTCCAACGCTCCTCCAAACTTTCCTGAGCTTCTTCCCATTGGCTGCAACGCTCCGAACTTACCCGAGCTTCCTCCCATTGGCTGCAACGCTCCGAACTTTCCCGAGCTTCCTCCCATTGGCTCCAACGCTCCTCCGAACTTTCCCGAGCTTCCTCCCATTGGCTCCAATGCTCCTCCGAACTTTCCCGAGCTTCCTCCCATTGGCTGCAATGCTCCTCCGAACTTTCCCGAGCTTCCTCCGATTGGCTGGAACGCTCCTCCAAACTTTCCTGAGCTTCTTCCCATTGGCTGCAACGCTCCGAACTTACCCGAGCTTCCTCCCATTGGCTGCAACGCTCCGAACTTTCCCGAGCTTTCTCCCATTGGCTGGAACGCTCCTCCAAACTTTCCTGAGCTTCTTCCCATTGGCTGGAACGCTCCGAACTTTCCCGAGCTTCCTCCCATTGGCTGCAACGCTCCGAACTTTCCCGAGCTTCCTCCCATTGGCTGGAACGCTCCTCCAAACTTTCCTGAGCTTCTTCCCATTGGCTGCAACGCTCCGAACTTTCCCGAGCTTCCTCCCATTGGCTGCAATGCTCCGAACTTACCCGAGCTTCCTCCCATTGGCTGCAATGCTCCTCCGAACTTTCCCGAGCTTCCTCCCATTGGCTGGAACGCTCCTCCAAACTTTCCTGAGCTTCTCCCCATTGGCTGCAACGCTCCGAACTTACCCGAGCTTCCTCCCATTGGCTGCAACGCTCCGAACTTTCCCGAGCTTCCTCCCATTGGCTGGAACGCTCCTCCAAACTTTCCTGAGCTTCTTCCCATTGGCTGGAACGCTCCGAACTTACCCGAGCTTCCTCCCATTGGCTGCAATGCTCCTCCGAACTTTCCCGAGCTTCCTCCCATTGGCTGCAATGCTCCGAACTTTCCCGAGCTTCCTCCCATTGGCTGGAACGCTCCTCCAAACTTTCCTGAGCTTCTTCCCATTGGCTGGAACGCTCCGAACTTACCCGAGCTTCCTCCCATTGGCTGCAATGCTCCTCCGAACTTTCCCGAGCTTCCTCCCATTGGCTGCAATGCTCCGAACTTTCCCGAGCTTCCTCCCATTGGCTGGAACGCTCCTCCAAACTTTCCTGAGCTTCTTCCCATTGGCTGGAACGCTCCGAACTTACCCGAGCTTCCTCCCATTGGCTGCAATGCTCCTCCGAACTTACCCGAGCTTCCTCCCATTGGCTGCAATGCTCCGAACTTTTTCGAGCTTCCTCCCATTGGCTGCAATGCTCCTCCGAACTTTCCCGAGCTTCCTCCCATTGGCTGCAACGCTCCGAACTTTCCCGAGCTTCCTCCCATTGGCTGCAATGCTCCGAACTTACCCGAGCTTCCTCCCATTGGCTGCAATGCTCCTCCGAACTTTCCCGAGCGCTCTCCCGTTGGCTGCAACGCTCCGAACTTACCCGAGCTTCCTCCCATTGGCTGCAACGCTCCGAACTTTCCCCGAGCTTCCTCCCATTGGCTGCAATGCTCCGAACTTTCCCGAGCTTCCTCCCATTGGCTGCAATGCTCCTCCGAACTTTCCCGAGCTTCCTCCCATTGGCTGCAACGCTCCGAACTTTCCCGAGCTTCCTCCCATTGGCTGCAATGCTCCGAACTTACCCGAGCTTCCTCCCATTGGCTGCAATGCTCCTCCGAACTTTCCCGAGCTTCCTCCCATTGGCTGCAACGCTCCGAACTTACCCGAGCTTCTTCACATTGGCTGCAACGCTCCGAACTTTCCCGAGCTTCCTCCCATTGGCTCCAACGCTCCTCCGAACTTTCCCGCGCTTCCTCCCATTGGCTCCAACGCTCCTCCGAACTTTCCCGAGCTTCCTCCCATTGGCTGCAATGCTCCTCCGAACTTTCCCGAGCTTTCTCCCATTGGCTGGAACGCTCCGAACTTTCCTGAGCTTCCTCCCATTGGCTGCAATGCTCCGAACTTTCCCGAGCTTCCTCCCATTGGCTGGAACGCTCCTCCAAACTTTCCTGAGCTTCTTCCCATTGGCTGGAACGCTCCGAACTTACCCGTGCTTCCTCCCATTGGCTGCAATGCTCCTCCGAACTTACCCGAGCTTCCTCCCATTGGCTGCAACGCTCCGAACTTTCCCGAGCTTCCTCCCATTGGCTGGAACGCTCCTCCAAACTTTCCTGAGCTTCTTCCCATTGGCTGGAACGCTCCGAACTTACCCGAGCTTCCTCCCATTGGCTGCAATGCTCCTCCGAACTTTCCCGAGCTTCCTCCCATTGGCTGCAATGCTCCGAACTTTCTCGAGCTTCCTCCCATTGGCTGCAACGCTCCGAACTTACCCGAGCTTCCTCCCATTGGCTGCAACGCTCCGAACTTTCCCGAGCTTCCTCCCATTGGCTGGAACGCTCCTCCAAACTTTCCTGAGCTTCTTCCCATTGGCTGCAACGCTCCGAACTTACCCGAGCTTCCTCCCATTGGCTGCAACGCTCCGAACTTACCCGAGCTTCCTCCCATTGGCTGCAATGCTCCTCCGAACTTTCCCGAGCTTCCTCCCATTGGCTGCAATACTCCTCCGAACTTTCCCGAGCTTCCTCCTATTGACTGCAACACTCCTTCGAACTTTCCCGAGCTTCCTCCCATTGGCTGCAACGCTCCTCCGAACTTTCCCGAGCTTCCTCCCATTGGCTGCAACGCTCCTCCGCACTTTCCTGAGCTTCTTCCCATTGGCTGCAGTTTGTGCAACGCTCCTCCAAGCCCGAACTTGCCTTAGTTACTCGGATGTTTTACACAAGAGAAGATTCTTGCTCACGGTTGGCAAGTTTGGAGTAGTGCTTTTGCACTAATATTGCAATGTTGCTGAATGAATGTTTTGAAACTTTAGAGAGATACAAATTCAAGATTTAAAATCGAATAAAGGATGGCGCGCATTTCAGGAATTACTACTAATTTGCTGTGCTTAGGGTTTGCTTTTACAGCGTTGGTGGCGTAGTCCTCTTTCGGCGAAAAAAAATTCACGGGGCACTTTGGCTCTCTAAAGTGCTGCAAGGCGAAAGCGTTTCCTGGTGCACTGTTTGTTTTTATTTACTTTTTATTTTTCCATTTATTTTTGCTCCTTTTTCTTGTTTTTATAGTTTTTTATTTTCATATCTTATTTTATTGTTTTTATTTTTTTTCTTATTTTATTTTCTTGACTTTATTCCTTTTGTTTTATTTATGAAACCTGTGCATTCACTAGATGCGCCTTTATTCATGCTGGAACCTTGAGCCTTCGTGGCGGAGTGGTAGCGTCTCCTCTTAAAATGCCGAAGGCCCTGGTTCGATTCCTACCCTCGGCACAGTTTCTCTTTAAGCAGTGACGCCGAAAGGCGGACAAATCTGCCGACGCGTCTGTCGACATTCCTGCCGATGCGTCTGTCGACACGGCTGCCGACGCGTCTACTAACGACAGTATGAGGCATTAAAGGCTTTCGCCTTAAAAGCTGCTGTGTGTGAGAGAGAAGGACAGAAAGCTGGGCAAGTTGGTTATGATCCATTATACAACTGCCGAAAACAAGGCGCAAAATGAAGAAAAGACGACATGAGCTCTCTTTCAACTGAATTTTATTACACGCTTGTATACATTTAAACCACTGCTTCCGGGACAAAGTTAAATATAGCCTAACCTATCAACACAGATTACTACCTATGTTTCCGCAGAGGCACCCCCCAAAAACCCCAATTCACAGCTGTCAAGTGATAATGACAGTTGGCTGATGCAAGAGCAGCCACCCTTGGCAATATGATAAACTTCAACCACCTCCCTTATGGTCTGGTCGCTGTGTGCGAAAATGACTGACGTGCAAAGGACTGTGAGAGAGAGAGACTTCCATCCTTCAGAAGCACCCGTGGGCACTCACCCTTAAAAATTTCTCCAACGAGCCTCCACCCAAAAAGCACCCATCAGAATGTGCACCCACCTCCACAGAGGCCTCCACCACCACCTAAAGCCGACGTAGCAGCACAATGAAAATACTAATGCAAAGTCAAATTCAAGGACGATTTGGGAGGCCATCCATCATTGTAAGAGCGAAATCTCAACACTGGTGACACAGATTTATCAGACCCCATCGTATGATCACCTGTCAATTTTAAGGCGAAAGCCCTGCTAGCCCGATTACGAGAAAAGCCGGCGGCATGTGTATGTGTACGGAGATGGTTAATGAAGGTTGGGCCCAAATCTTCATGAAAGTGAAGTGGGATTAGGGTGGATCATGGTGTATTGCTGTGCAGTAAGGGTGCATTCTGGTGCATTAAGATGATTATGTATGATTACGGTGGATTTTAATGAATTAAGAGTGGATTGCAGTGGGTTGTGAATTACGGGTGGATTCTGGTAGATTGCGGTGGATTAAGGGTGGATTACATTGAATTCGTTTCTAGTAGGGTGAATTAGGTTAGATTACGGTGAATTTGGAGTGGATTATATTGGATTAAATTGCAGTAGGATGTTGTTTTAAGTATTTCTTTAGACAGCTTTTGAATTCGGTCATTGCTGCTACGGCATCCTGTGCGGCGTACGGCTTTCGGCTAGACCCTGCCATAGAAGCCCGATGAAGCCTGAGCTTTGCAAAATGCTTGTTTCCATGCATTAAAAAATTGGAGGAGGCACACCTTGCGATGGCGTTAGTGCAATGTCCATGCATTTATGCACAATTGGTCCTTCTCGACTTTACATTCATAGATCGCTGGGAGTTATGGCTCCTGGCACAGTGGTCGAGCGGTTAAGCAGTGCTTGTGCGACCCAGGTTGCTCTTCCCTAGTGACCAAGCAATAATTTAACTGTCACCTGCCACTATGGTAAGTTTGCTCACAATCCGTTGGGCAGATTATGGTGACGCGACTAGGTCACGTGACTTAGGTGGCCCGCCTGGCTGCTTCTCTGGGGATTTTTCGCTCACAACGCCGACGACGATGTCACCAGATTTTCTGCTCAACGGGAGCCTCAACACTGTTGTGTTAAAGTTGGTTTATTGGTTTATTTAGGCTTAACATCCCAAAGCGACTCAGGCTATGAGGGACGCCGTAGTGGAGGGCTCCGGAAATTTCGACCACTGGGGTTCTTTAACGTGCACTGACATCGCACAGTACACGGGCCCCTAGCATTTCGCCTGCATCGAAATTCGCGTTAAAGAATTGTTATCATCTTAGGTGGTGGTCAATTCTTTCCTGAAACTCATCCGCATAATGCAGATCTCGCTGCAGAGATTGTGAGCTGATTTATCAAAGCGTTTGAGAACACGAGAGACATTGCGAGTAGTGCGTAGTAACTGGAACAGTGATATGTGCTGGTGTGCTTGTGGTAGCTTGGAGATGCACTGTAAGAAAATAAGAGACTAAAAGGGGGAGAGAGGTTAGTCCCGTTGGGGACTAAGTGCAAAGAGTCTAACAGTTGGTCTCCTAGCAAAGGGATGCTGCAGTTCGTCACCAGGAGCAGCCATTCAAAGAAAAAAATGCAAACGAAGTGTGACTTTTGGGGCAAATTAGAGCGGGATAGTTTTCAACAGCATCGCTCAAATCACATTAAGGGAAAAAAATAAACACACATGAATATGAAGAACACATCACGAGCTAGTTGGTTTTCCATCACACGAAAACAGCGCAAACTACACAAAGGACACAGAAAGGGGAGACGAGTCTGAGTCTGTGTTACAGCGCCTGTGTCTCATCCCCCCTTTCTGCGTCCTTTGTGTAGTTTGCGCTGTTTTCGTGTGACACATGAATATACGAGGATTCGAACCCACGACCTTTCTATTGAGAAACGAACGCGAAGATGACCAGGCCGCTACAGCAGACAGCCCAAATAAAGCCTTATCTATACAGCGCACAAATTGCTTGGGTTTACCGCTCAGTTTTCCCAAATGTATTCCTGTTTTGAGGAAAGCGTGGTTTTTCTGTCACGTGCTTTTGGAACAAGCTGCAGTAAACCTTAAAGCATAACCCCAGTGGCCTTAATGAAGTTTTAGGTAAAAAAAAGAAGTGCTGAACCATGCGTACACTTTGCGCCCGGTATTTCACAACCAGAGATCTTTTTTTTTCTTGGTTGTTTGCTCATAGTGTCCTTTTCGTAGCAGCTGGAAGCTGCACATTACGACCTATTGAAACAAATGTAGCAGCCTGTGTTTCGCAGCTGGCGGGCAGTGGCGACAGGGAATTGACTGTTTGCCACTCACCGTTTTGCTGAGTTTTGCCTTACACAGCGTCGCATAGCTCGTAGTAAACAAATGGCAATGAAATGGAATACATATGCTCGCTTAACGCTAAATCTTGCATCTCACATTTGAACACGCACTAAAACGTGTAGTACTTGTTTATACTTGTGCTTGTGCACTTTCTTAGTCGCTTCGGTTCGGTGCAGTCGCTTTGGTTCCACGAAGCCTTTTTCTGGTGCAGAAGAGTCCATCCGCTTTGCAAAGGACAGCGACGGTACTCTCGCTGTCCTTAGACAACATCCTGCGCTTCTAAATATCGAGTACTATTGCAGTCGAGATCTTCTTGTGCGATTTTCATGTTGCCCTGCTGTGGTTCATGCCCCTTTTAGTCTCTTTCTCAGCACTCAGTTGGCTGAGCATGCGCACGCAACATCTTTGTGGCATGAGGTGTACTGTTTGCCAGTTTAGGGACTAACGACAGGTTTTGAGGACTGACGTTGTCTTTACCCCACCCCCACTAGGTCACTTTGTTCTTAGCGTGTACCTGGTTACTGGGAGATGTCTTGCGTTGTGCAAGTTTCGTGTTTGCAGGCAAAGAACCTATGCTTGCATGGGGGTGTGTAGAGCGCATTGCACGGATTAAACATTCAATATATACTTGAGCATTTCTGTTTGCGTGTTCAGGTCGCTGGGCACTAGTGTGACTGTCAAACACACTGGCTGATCGATCGTATGCTGCAGGTTCCAGAATTCTTGTTTTGCCAAACTTCAATTCTGTAAGCAATCACCACTGTGCTTATGTTTTGTTTTTGGTTAATCCCAACGCTCAATCCCATCAAGAGCACCAAAAGGAAATGTTAACGAAAAAGAGTTGCCATTTCCCCTCACAAGAGGCGGTTAAGGGGGGACGAGGGTCTTAAAACTAACTTTTTTTATTTATGGCATGAAATTTCACACACAGATGCGTTTTCCTCTTCTGATTCCAAATATGTAGTCACAGTTCAGCTGGCTCTCTTAAATCTTGCAAAGTCTAGAGCGTAATTAGGTAATTTCTTACACAGCTTTCATGGACTATCTCATTGCATTTTGCTGCTTTTATCTACATGAATTGATAGCCAGAGAGTTCCCATACCCGGTGACATTTTTCGTTTTTCTCTAAAGGCATGTCATCCTGGTATACTATGTCGAAAGTATAAGGTTGCAGTATTTGAGACTGCAACTCGTTAAGCTAATTGTAAACTGCTATTTATGGGTGCCCTCAACAAAAAAAGTAAGATTGTCATCAGGTATGGGAACTCTCTGGCTATCAATTCATCTAAATAAAAGCAACAAAATGCATTGAGAAAGTTCATTAAAGCTGCGTAAGAAATTACCTAATTACACTCTAGAACTTAAGATAACCTTTGATCTAAGACCGCCAGCTCAATTATGATTACATACTTCGAATCTGAAGAGAAAAAAGCATCTGTGTGCAAAATTCCATGAGATTCTAGCCATGGATAGAAAGGTCAGTTTTAAGACCCTCGTCCCCCCTTAAATGTGCTGAGTAATTCAAGTTCCTACTCAGGAATTGTAAGGAAGGCTGACGTGATTTCAGAGGCGAGTGTTTCACCTCTTTGGCAGGAGCGGCGCCAAGGGCTTCCACACCGAGGGTGCCCTGACGCACACATTCTGCCTGGTGGGCAGCGCAGTGGCTGCCCTGCCCAGCACAGCTTCCCTGCAGCAGGCCGACCAGAACCTCGTTGCCAGCCGCCTCCGGTATGTGACGGTGAGACAGTTGTAGACCCATGCAGTGCAGAGTGTTCTCAGGATTGGAAAAAACAGCACAATGGAAGACAACACAAGAGAAGGACAAACACCAGCACTGTTAACACGTTTTGGCGGGCTAGTTGGTTAAGCATCTTGAATAAACAGCACGAACGGCGACAAGCACAAGAGACTAGGAGACGGACGACACAGCGCTGTGTCGTCCGTTTCCTTGTCTCTTGTGCTTGTCGTCGTTCGCGCTGTTTATTCAAGACACCAGTGCTGACTTACAACCAAATGGTTTATTGCTACAGTTGCGGCAGCATATAAATGACATGGCTTAAGTGAAAACACAAGAAGAAGATACCGCACAACCACACGACCTGGCTGAAAAAAGGCACGTCACTGATTAAGATACGCATGTTCCTTAGGTAGTAGATTTATCGATGGGCTGCTGGTACAGGTGTTACCTAGCTTTATAATATGGCAGGCTCATCTTTATAACAGGCGATGTATTACCTGTATCAGTAGCCCATCGATAAATCTACTGTCTAAGGAACTTGCGTATCTTAATCACTGACGTGCCTTTTTTCAGCCAGGTCATGTGGTATCTTTTTCTCATGCTTTTTTTGTGTTTTCATTCGTGCCATTTCATTTATATGCTGCCTCACCTGTAGCAATCAACCATGTGGTTGTTAGTCAGCACTGGTGTCTGTCCTTCTCTTGTCGCGTCTTTCGTTGCACTGTTTTTTTTCCAATTTGTAGAACATGCACCAGCCAGCCCGTATTTGCCCTCTTCTGCAGTACAGAGTGTTCTCAGGATGTCCACGCACGTGGCCGCAACGGTAGGCACAGTCGTAGACGACAAGCAGGCTGGCACAAAGCTCTCAGAGCCGTGTGCAGAGAGAAAACAACTCGATAGCAGCGGCGCCGGGCAGTGATTGTGGGATGGTCTCACGATGCAGGGTTGGGCACGAAAGTATCTTCGATACCGATACCTGATACCTAAAAAATTGTATTTCCGGTACCAATACGAGAAGCGGAACCGATATTGGTCTCTGATACATATACCCGATACTGTGTCGTCGATACTTTGATGTGTCGCCGAAAGGACCAGTAGCAATAAAGCTGGTAACATGATTAGTTTGGTTAGGAAATTTCTGCCTGCTTTCAGAAATCTTCAGCGTTCATTTCTTATTGACCTTTGTGTTACCTTTTTATTGCTCTCTTTTCGAGCTTATTTGTGGCCTTTTCACACCGCTGCCCTCCTCCCCATTAAGAGGGTTTCAAATTGGGCTAGTTGGTAGTTAACATGGCCACACATAATTGCGCTTTTGAAAAGACGGGACAAAACAGGGACGACACAAACTCTCGTGCACAAACTGTCAACTGAAGTTTTATTGCAATGAGCACACGTATATAAGCTTCACGTCATAACATAAATCACCAAAAAACGGAGTTAAGCAGCAGTTTTTATATTATGTCAACAAGCATCAAAAAAAGATTTTGTCCCAGCTGATTGGATTGCAATCGTTCACAGTGATCCAAGAGTTGCCTTTCCTGTTTGGAAAGCAAAACCGAGGGGTCACTTACACAGGTCCCTTTTCCCGATTCCATGCTGTCCCGTCTGGCCCACATATGCTCGGCCGCAAGATAGCGGTATCTTGTAGACCATCCCTTCACAGCACTCGACGAAACTGTTTGTGTGCCTGACGCCACAAGATTGCTCTTCTCTAGGACTGGCTTCTTTGTTCACCTTCGCGCACATTCCTTCTAATTTGCTTGGTGCGGAAAAAACTACTTGCACCTCATGCCTCTGAGCAACTTTTTTCAAGCTGTGGGAAAGAGCATGAATGTACGGAAGTACATTCGGGCAGATGCCTAAATGAAAGACTAAGGGAGCACAACCGCAACTGTCGCCAGGTTAACTCACCTGGAAATCTGGCGGCGCACTGCACCAGGTGCGATAGCTGCAAACCCCACTTCCAACAGACAACAGTTCTGCTGAAATCCAGAGACAAGACAATCAGGGAGCTGTGGGAAGCTTACTGCATGGAATCGGGAAAAGGGACTTGTGTAAGTGACCCCTCGGTTTTGCTTTCCAAACAGGAAAGGCAACTCTTGGATTAGTATGAACGATTGTAATCCAATCAGCTGGGACAAAATCTCTTTTTTCAATGCTTGTTGACGTGATTGAAAAACTGCTGCTTAACTCCGCTTTTTGGGGATTTATGTTATGACCTGAAGCTTATATACGTGTGTTCATAGCAATAAAACTTCAGTTGACAGTTTGCGCACGAGAGTTTGTGTCGTCCCTGTTTTGTCCCGTCTTTTCAAAAGCGCAATTATGTTTGACCATGCCCCCTCCCCATGTAATGTCTTTGATGGGATCTTTGAGGGAGCAATAAATGATGATGATAATGATGATTCAATATAGCCTGCTGTTTCTAAAAGGGTTTAAACTAATCCAGCCGCACGGATTTCAGCTTCACTGTTGGTGCAGCTGGTTTCTTCAGAATTTATAGCATTAGGCTGAAGCCATGGTTACATTGAAACGATCCCTTCCCTAAGCAGCAGCCTTGCAAAGTCTTTTTTTAATGCACACTTGTAGCTGCCATTACCCGCATTTAGCCCTTGTTTGTTTTTTGTCTAAAGCCTGTCACCTATGGGCAAGCTCTCGCGACCAGTCATCAATTTAACTGCCACGGTAAGCAGGTTCTTATGGCATCACGCAGGTGGTGGGTAGGCCACCGGCTTTTTTGGCTCACACAGGCCGACTCTGGATTTTCTGCAAAACGGAAGCTGTAAAGGTGCACTAAATTAATAATCGCAGGAACTCAATTTACATGCTCCGAGCATTCTTAGAAACTTCGAATTATTTGAGCAATACTTGTTGTTGGGCTACTTGGTTAGGATCGTTCGAATTATTATCCTTTATTGCCGATTTTTCTATTAAACCATATAAAGCATCCCGGCTCCTGCCTTTATTTTTTTTTACATGCACCGCAGAGGGTAGGAGGAATCAGCTAACATTGTTGCCATGGTGAAAAGCACGCAGGGAGTGCTTAAACTTAAAAACTTAAAAAATACACTTAAGAAAACTTAAAACTTGACTGTTTGAAGTGATAATGCAGATAAAAAGAGCTTAAAGAGTTTCTGAAAATTGAAAGCAAAAATAGAAATAGAAGGAAAACCGAGACCAGCCAAGGCTATCTGGAATTTTGACAGCAAACAAGATATCGGCGTGCAGTGGAGTTGCTTCTGATTGCGTTCCTTTGTTGTGTTGCTTCACTTGTAGCTATGATGAAGAAATATTTTTTTTTAAACAGTTTTACAGGTTGTAAAATAAACTTGTGAGTATTTTTTATACATCATACATATTATGCCTTCAAAGTCGCTACTGTTGAGGTTACGCACTCAGCCCTTAAAGTGCGTTCCCTGTATTATGCACTCGAACCTGAGGGCACTCTTTTGCGAGTGATGCTCCTCTTGCAACGTTTAGATTTGACAAAGTGCACTTATAGCGAGTGACACTCTCCATAAGTGCACTTAACTTTCCCACCTGACAGGGGTATTATATACTGGCTTTTGACGGCACACCGCATGACAAGCCGGATGTCCTAGAGACAGGCAGCGAAGTGTGGGAGTGGGTGCAATTCCGACTGTGTGTTCGCCTTCCCTGTGTTTTCGCTGGCATTTTTGTTTGTGCCTGTGTGCCCTAACTACGAACAGAAATTTACGCAGTGCTCACAAGTCAGCAACCCGCGAACACCGGCGTGCTCTTGGCTACTTCTGTTTGAAAAAAATTCTCCTCATTGGACTTTTGACCAAGACTGTACCTGAGTAAAATACGATTCGCTGATGACATTGCCTTGCTAAGTCTCATAGGAGATGAACTGCAAAGCATGATCAATGAGTTAGAGAGGCAGAACAGAATGGTGGGGCTAAGAATTAACATGCAGAAAACCAAAGTAATGTTCAGCAGCCTAGCAAGGGAACAGCAGTTCGCCATTGGTAGCGAGGTGCTGGAAGTAGTAAGAGAATATGTCTACTTAGGGCAGGTAGTGACCGTAGATCCTGATGATGAGAGGGAAATAACTAGAAGGATAAGAATGGGGTGGAGCGCATATGGCAGGTTCTCTCAGATCATGAATGGCAGAATACTATTATTGCTCAAGAGAAAAGTATACAACGGCTGTATCTTACTGGTACTCACATGTGGAGAAAAAATATGGCGGCTAACGAAAAGGGTTCAACTTAAATTGAGACATTGAGGACAACGCAGCGAGCTATGGAAAGAAAAGATCGGAAGCGGGCGGAGTGGGTGAGAGAACAAACGCGGGTTAATGACATCCTAGTTGAAATCAAGAGCAAGAAGTGGGTGCTTGGGCAGGGCATGCAATGCGAATGCAAGATAACCGCTGGTCCTCAAGGGTAACGGAGTGGATTCCAAGAGAAGGCAAGCGTAGCAGGGGGCGGCAGAAAGTGAGGTGGGCGGATGAGACTAGGAAGTTTGTGGAGAGAGGGTGGTTGCAGCGGGCACAGGACAGGGTTAATTGGAGAGACATGGGAGAGGCCTTTGTCCAGTAGTGGGCATATTCGGACTAATGATGATGATGCCTAGCATCCTACATATAGGTCAGCACTTTCTTGCGCAGCAACTCTATAAGTTTATTGTGTAGAAGCTTGCACCCACTGCCGTAGGTTCTAAAGGGTCTAAACTTTCCCTGTTTCCCTGTTAAACGTTCCCTGTAAAGCCATGTGGGCTGGATGTGCTCGCCAAGAACTTAAAAAAGGGCACATGCTTGTGATCCTAATCTTTCTGAACTAGTCAAGAGAACTACTCCTAATGTTTGCTTCCAAAAAACCGTGAAAGAAAGCTTCAGCCATACTGTTTCAAGGAGTAGGCTCAGCGCTTGTCTGATGCGGCCTTACCAACCGCACTGATGACAGCGGCAGTTGAATCTGTTCAAGGATATGAATGGCGGTGTCCAAACAGAAAACACGAGCGATGGTAATGACCAAAGAAAGAAAATTCATTCTTTATTTGCACTAAGTGGCGCACAGTGTAAAAAAGTCACCGAGTGCCAAGGCGTCAATTCTGTTTTTTTGAGCTCCAGCAAAGTGTTCAGATATTTGCGCATGAATTACGCCCAGGGGGGAAAAAATGCTGCACCCCTCAACATAGAAACATGTGTGCAAAATGCGAAACGGCAATCGTTTATAAGAGACCGCTGACCTGTCGAAAATTTTACATAGGCCAGACTGGAGAATCTGTGAACGAAGGGATGTGCGAGTGCCGGACTAAAATTGGCTCATGAGAAGATGGTAATCTTGCCTTGCAGAGGTGCCCCACGTTTCGTAGATGCTTCTATTCTGGGTCATGGAAAAACACGTTAGGCACGCAAAATTTTGAGGCCTTCCAGATAGCGAAACATGGGAATCGTAGGCTCACCATCGGTGGCGCTTACTTTAAAGGGAGTTACTTTTAAAATTAATATTTGTGCATTACTTTACCTGGATTGGTGCATGCGTGGTTGTTACCTATGAATAGCATCATCGTTGGCCACGAATTGAGTGCCGGAGTTTTGCGCCAACAACTTTTTGTGTACGTTCGTTTGTACATTGCCTGTCCCAGCTTGACGCACGCATGGTTTCTACCTATGAATACATCATCTTTGGGTATGAAGTAAGTGCCAGGGTTTTATGGTGACAACTGCTAGTGTTACGCTCACCGTAAGTGCATCGTTGAGCGTCACACATATTTTGAGGCACGAGTGACCTCGCTCTGCTAAAGCCAGAGTTGTATAATAATAACGAAAGGTGCTGTGGCATCTGTCACATTGGATGGACACCGTGATGCAAAGGAAGGCGGCGCATGCTAGAAGTCCTGCCATAGGCATGCAAGTTTCCCGTCGACAGACTCATACCACAACGGGGTGGAAATTTGGGCAAGTCGGTATTGATCCACAACATAAGAGTAGCACAAAACCAGGACGGCGGACAAAAGGGGAGAGAAAACACACACCAACAACACAGGCGCCTGTGTTTTTGGTGTGTGTTCTCTCCCCTTGTGTCCGTCGTCCTGGTTTTGCGCTACTCTTATGTTATGGATCATACCACAACGTTTGCTGCATCATTCTTTCCTCGCTCAGCCAAAGACTGGAATGGCCTTCCACACGACATCGCTGCAACCACCTGTTTATCCTCATTTTTGAATTGTATAACTGCCATCTCTAACGAATAACATCTTTGTACATAAAGCTTGATTCTATCTGTACCCACCCCTTATGTAATACCCCCTAAGATAACAAAGTGAAGCCTGAGTGGATGTCTTTGCAGGTCACTCATGGGTGCACCCGGAAACCCGCTGGGAAGAACAGTGCACCACCTGGCCTGCGTGCTCGGCGTCGACAGTTCCCGTATCATCGCATCGTGGGCTTCTGGTGACCACAAGTCTGTGCCTGCAGCTAAGTGGCGAAGCCATGTGGTAAACTCTCTGCTGGAGTGCTCTCCCGTGCTGCCCCCTTTCGGCCACATCCTCGACATCACCCTCGACAAGCCCGGCATGGCTGCATCCATCCTGCAGGACATTGGTGGCACCCTCTCGTGTTCTCCGTTTACTCCCGCGACTGTCTCTTGGGATAACGCTCACAGCGACTCAGATATGGTGGCAACAACGTCCTGGCATATGTACTGTCGCCACCTGCATGTGGCTACACTTTGGTGCCCGTTTGGCGGGAAGCCGCGGAGGACTGAAGCGTGTAATGGCAGTGACCGCAAGAACGCCACCTTCTCTTCGGACTGTCTGAACATTTCAAGAGACTCCAGCAGCTTTGAAAAAAATGGCTGTTCATTAGTAACGACGACGGGAATGGTTGACGAGGTGTTGAATGATGCTAGTTTAGACATGGCTGATTTGTTGGAAGGCAAGCTGTTTGAGGAGGACAGCTCTGAGTCGTCACCGGTTGCCAACTTTGCGCATCCGCATCTCAGTGTTCATGTTGAGCTGTTGTCACTTGCTTCAAGCCGTCTGGACGACTGGCGCCATCTTCTGTGTGAGCATGGCCAGGAATGTGGTCCGATGTTTCCAGGCACAGTGTACACGCACGATCTCAGCTTATGGCTGGGTGAGGGCTTTGACGAGGAAGTTTTACTCATGTTGATCCACAATGCCGCAGGCGAGCTTCTCCAAAGCATCGGGTTGGTTGATGATTACAGGGATCCTAGCACTGGGCACAGGAGCCGCTGTTACCGACTTCTTTATCAGTCTCTATGGAAAGCCTTAAGTCGCGAAGCTGCGCGTGATTTCCACCTAGCATTGGGAGCAGCTCTCAGTGATCTGTTACCAGTACAGGTAAGGTGAGAAGCCAGTGCTTGCCACACCTTGTGCCGATGGTGTTAAGTTCGCTGAACTTTCTGCGGTGCCATCCAGCCTCCAACACAGTGGGACGCACCGCGGACGCACGGCGCGGCGCGCCTCAGTGGCTGCTCTGTTGCTGGTGGCGCCGTCGCCAGAACGCTCGTTCTCGTGTTTGTTGCCACTGGACGCTGGACCCCTCAGCGACAGCCTTTCCTTTTTTTATTGTATAAGGAGCCTTCGGTGTTTGATTGGCTGGCATCCTTTCCCCAGTATTTGATTGGTTGCTGTCCCCGCCAAGGGCGGAGACAGAAGGTTTAAAAACGGAACGCTCCCGGTGAAGGCGGCTGATTTCGTGTAATAACGTTTCAGTCATGTTGTAAATACTTTTCTCCTTGCTTGTTTCTTCTCGTTTATTTTGTGCAAATAAGTAGTTAACCTTCTTGTCCCGCCATCGAGTAACGTGACTGTTTGCGACTCCGAACCATCAATTCATCACCATACAGCGTTTCCTCTCGTCACCACCTGAAGGGGAAACCCAACTGACGGGCTGCTGATATTTAGTCGCTGGACACAAGAGCTTACTTACAGAAGAACATAATCACTATGTAAGAAAATAAGAACGAAAAAGACAGACAGCTTTGAAAGCATTGCCATATTGAAAAACAGCGCGAAAGGCGACGGACAAGAAGAGGCGAGACGAACACAGCATTGTGTTTGTCTCGCCTCTTCTCGTCCGTCGTCTTTTGTGCTGTTTTTCAATACGGCAATTCATAACCAACTCACGATTATTGTGGCTGGTTGTAGTTTTTATCTGAAGTTTGATGTATGACTGTGCACATGTGTGCCCATCTTTTTATGTATATATTGACATTTTTCTTTAAATAAATTCAGTTGTTAGTATCAGCGCCGTGTTTGTCTCCTCTTTCTGGTCCTGTTGCCTAGCACTGTTTGAATTTTCTCGTCACCCAGCTTTCCGTACTCCAGCAGTTGTAAAGCATTGAAGCACGTGTAACGGATGTAGACAGCTCCACGATAAGTTTGGTTTTGTCTTGGTTTATGGGGGTTTAACATCCCAAAACGACTCAGGCTATGAGGGATGCCGTAGTGAAGGGCTCCAGAAATTTCGACCATCTGGGGTTCTTTATCGTGCCCCGACATTGCACAGTACACGGGCCTCTAGAATTTCACCTCCATCGAAATTCAGCCGCCGCGGCCGGGATCGAACCCGCGTCTTTCAGGTCAGCAGACAAGCACCGTAACCACTGAGCCTCCGCGGCGGCCAAACTCCTTGATAAGTGTTTTCTAGGACAAGCGTGCATGAGAACTGATTGAGGCGGGAAAGATAGTCAGACTAGGAAGTGCTTGCGTGAACACGGCATTTGTCAGTCTGTCAAAAAATGAACTTAATTACCTTCGTTCCAACTGACTACACGCATGTCGTTTGATGTCGCGGCATTGTTCCAATGTAGTTGTGCCTCTCCCCAATAAAGTTGTTTGAAGTTAGTGCTGTGTATGTCCGTCTCGTTCACCGTCCCTTGTCTTTTGATGCACTATAACTTGCAAATATGAGCCAGCAAGCCCAGGTTTCGACGTTACTGAAGTTTACTTCACGTGTTCTTGAAAACTGCATTTAGTAGGAAATGCCTAAAACACGCTAGTACATAAAGTGCATGTCATGCTGTATTTTGAAAGCACAGGTAAAGAAAGACGAAGCACAAGAGAACAGGGCAGGACAATCGTGTCCCGTCCTGTTCTCTGGTGCTTCATCTTTACCTACGCTTTCAACATTCGGTATACGCTGTACCAACTAGCCCAGCAGACAACCTTGCTAAATTGTGTATATTGAAAGACATGCAGACAGTCCACTTATGAAAGGGCGTCAAGCACTAATGAAGTACTTGCCAAAGAATTGAATACGAATCGAACAGTGCGGCAACTGAGTCAAATATGAATCGGAATAGTTTTGTTTTGCTGGGGGTTGATGCAGTGTCCGACCTATAAAGCCAGAAAGACACGGACGAGTAAAGATGACAGGCAAGTCAAGTGGTGCTAAGAACTAAAGTTTATGTTCCTATTCCTATACGGCTGATCTTTCAAGTAAACTTTAGCTGGGTGTATGCGCTTGCCTGCCATCTTCACCCATCCGTGTCTTTCTGCGGGCCATATGTCAAATATGGCTTACCAACTCCCCAGATTTTAATAGTTTAAAGGGACAGTGAGGAGAGCACTATTAATATTTTTTTTATAGCAAAATCCGATAGTTCGGCATGTCATGGCTTTGTTCCCACTTGGCCGGCAGCAAAAGATGCATTTATTTCTAAGAAACTTGGATTCGAAGTTGAAAAAGTTTTTCCCGCCGCTCTGATTCAAACTTGGGATTCTCCTATGACGACACAGGACTAAGTGACGTAAAACAGGACGTACACATGACGTAAAGCAGACTCCGTGATTTCTGGCAGCCAGCAGTGCGGCCTAGCAGCAGCCGAAAAGTAAGCTACCGCTGGCCGCACGTTGAAGGCATCTATTGCGGCCGTCGCTACAGTCGCTTCGCTTACGTTTGCACTGGCGTTTTGCCAGTGTTACGATGGATATCGTTCTCGAAGTCGCCAACGAAGTTCTCGCAAATAGACAGCTTTAACATACCGTGTACCATGGCCGTGTACCTTGTTACCGCTAGCGGAATACCGGGAGCCAGCCTACTGCGGATGAGCAGGCGCTGATTGGTCCCGATGTTTCAGGCGCGCGCGTAGCTTCCGGGCACGTGGCGCCATCTGGCGCCGTCAAGGAGATTTGCGCATGCATTGGCTGCGCCTCAGTGATTTGTGGCTTCTCGTGTTCTAGCGTTTCTAGAACCATTGGTTCTAGCAACACTGTTTTGTTCTATGATCTCATCACGCTTGTACTTGCGAGTTTGGCCTGTGGCGGCGATACCTGTATTTTGGTTCTTGCTCTTTTCTACGTTACAAGAGCTTTGTTGTCAGTATGAGTGGCGTTTTTGTAATCAGGAGCTGGTATTCTGTCGATACAAGCCAACTTCAATTTCTCCTCAGTGTCCCTTTAATGCCGTGTATGGGGAAGTGCATTTTCATAATTACATGCACTTCAACGAATCCAGGAAAACGAGAGGCAAGCACAGCAAAACAATTGTAATGCCGCAGGTTAAAACTAACGCCTACCGTTCATCATTCTTTCCTCGAACCACAGCTGAGTGGAACGCCTTACCCTATGAAGTAGCTGACATGCCCTCAGTTGAATCTTTTGTTACAGCCGTGTCATCTTATCTATGATGCTGCAAGTATTTCTTTACAACGCTTCTTGCTTTGCCGTCCGCCTTTCAAAGTGTATTCCTTCTTTCTTTTTTTGTGTGTTTTTTGATTGTGCACATTCCTTCATGGCTGATTGTCAATAGCATGTTTTCTTTCTTTGCCGCTGTTAAACTCACCTTAGCAATTGTTCAAGAACAATGTATCCACTCCTGCTTTGACTGCCAAGAGGCAGTTGGCAGTATTTGATAAATAAATAAAAATAAATAAATAAAGGCTACCAAGTGCCGAGCACCAGCTTAAGCTTCCCGCCTTATGCGTAATAGTCGCTCCTATCAACGTCAAGTGTGGCTTTCCAGGAAAGGAAAAGCCTTGTAAGTGCCTCACTTTTCAAGGCGCAACTGGGCCTTGAGGGGAGGGAGGGAGGGGGGAAACAGTAAGTGCACAGTGGGCTGCATTCCATGCAACCTTCCTTCAATCCCACAATCGTCACACGTCGTCAACCAGGTCACAGTCGCTTCGTGCACATTCGTCAAGCGAATGTGCCTCATCATTTGGTTTGGTTTAGGTTTACGGGGTTTAACGTCCCAAAGCGACTCGGGCTATGAGGGACGCCGTAGTGGAGGGCTCCGGAAATTTCCTGGGGCTCTCTAACGTGCACTGACATCACACAGTACATGGGCCTCCATTGAAATTCAACTGCCGTGGCCAGGATCGAACTCGCGTCTTTTGGGACAGCAGCCGAGCACCATGACCACTGAGCCAGCACGGTGGCGTCCTCATCATTCAGTCTGAATTTTGCCGACAGGTGCGCTTTTTGTATGACTGGTTGCAGGTTCTACGCTATCAAGAAAGCCAGTATGAGAAAGCAGCAACCAGAAATTGCAAGCATTTTGGCGACTGGCATCGGATACCACGGAGTTCTAGTTAGCGGCTCTCTTGTCCCATTTGTGTGTTGTGCTAGAAAAGTATTCCGCCCGGAAAGAATGGGTGCAAGAAAACAGTTTCAAATTTTTTCTGGCACAACAGCGGCAAAATTCTTGTAAGGCATATACAGGGTGTTTACCTGAGACTTGACACAATTTAAAAAAAATGGGCTTTTTGAGTTAGAAGAGGGCTTTTTTCGGCATAGCATTGCCAGTAGTGTAGTACATCAGAATACAGCTAAGACGTGCTAACTAGGCGGTTAACTAATACTGAATACTTAACTATGACTGTTAGGCTCTTGATTATTTGGAGGCATGTAGTCCACGTATATCTATAGCAGTAATATCTATAGCAATATCTGTAGTCCGCGTAATATCTATAGCATTGTTCCGATAGAATTTCAAAAACGTGGTTGCCCTCGGCACTGTAGCATAACAAATTTTGGTCATTTCGATGAGTTAAGTGCACTGGAGAGGTGCTTTTCCCGCAAACTTCTCGAAAGCGCATGTATTTTGAAGTGATGTAGCCTGAATTTGTTGGGCGCAGCGCCGAGGGTGACCGCGTTGTCGAGATTCTAAAAAGTGATATAGATATTAATTACGGTGGGCTACACGCCTCTCAGTAATTAAGGAACCTAACAGGAATAGTTAAAAGTTAACTATTCAGTATTAGTTAACCAGCTGGCTAGTTAGAACGTCTTAACTGTGTTCTGATCTACCACATCGCTGACAATGCTATGTGGAAAAAAGCGCTTTTTCTAACTCGGAAAGCTTATTTTTAAATATTATGTAAAGTCTTGGGTGAAATACCCTACATAAGGTGAGTCGGCTGTTGTTGCAAAATGAAACTTCGGTAAACGGCTTTCTTTCCTTTTGTCTGTACTATTCCTAGTGACCTAGGTAAGCATCGAGGCCCGCCAGTGGTATAGTGCCGTGTTAAGGGAGTCGCCAACACGGCAACTCGGAACCTGGGACCAGTGGAAGCAGGCCGTCCGCGACAGTTTTTGCGGAGAAGACCTCAGGGACTGGGCTTTTATCCAGCTACAAGAGAGGCGACAGCAGCCCGGCGAAACACCTCCCAGCCACTGCATGATTCACTGCAACAATCATGCAGTCATTCAACAATCATTCACTTCACCGCACGGGAAGTCCACTATACAGAGCAATGCCAGCTTCTGCAGATGCAACCGAGCAATGAATTCTGATGCACCAGTGTACGTTGTCACGCTGCTGCGACTATAACATACCAGAATGCACATCCACTCCAAAACTGTGCCCATACTCATGTCTCATCTAATTGTGGACTTCACACCAATGATAAATAAAACCTGTCCCATAACTGGTGTCGGGTTGATGCCCCTAGAGTGCAAGATTTGAGCACTGTTACACCGCAGTATACCACAGCACGCAACTGCCATGGTGGTCCGAGGCCGGTAGTGAGATCCCTCTCCTTTGGCTCTGCAGTATAAGAAATGTGCTTGCGTATGTGTAAGCACTCGCTTAACATTACCTGTGATGACAAAACATTTCAAGGTTGTGGTGTATACACTGAAAATACTCAGTCCCGCATTGCGCAGAGTCTGAAATGATTCTTTGTCGATTCAATTTTAAAACAACTGCTGGAACCTGCGTAAGTGAGAAGCACAATCTTAATGCCCCGGCTTACTAGCCCTTTTTTTTTAATCTAGAAATCATGAGCCAGAACTGAAAAACATATGAATTGCTTTTTTTGCAGTCACACACAGGGCATTGTGTGAACAAAGTTGGGTTTGCAACCACTGCGTGCTTTGTAGTCCTTCTTTGAGTACACAAGGTACAGTCGTTCTCAAACACATACAGCCCAAGGGGTTTGATTTCAAGCCATCTAGCAGGGCTCTTTAGCATATCTGACAGTCCTAAGCTTGGGAGGGAGTCCTAAGCTTACCTGCCTTTGTAAGATTAGAGTCCTTGAGTATGCAAGAGGAGCCGCACTGCAGGGCTCAGAAGCAGATCCCTTGGGCTGTATACTTTTGACAAAGACTGTATGCATTCTGCGAATACACAACTTAACCCGTATGTACCGAAATTTTAGAAATATGAAAAAATTGAAAAAATTTTCAATATGAAATGTTTACTGCACTTCACAATTAAAAATGGTTCTTTCATTGGTGGCAATATTTTTCCCGACACCAAATTTCAAGCTGTCCTACAGTGCAGGATACAAGGCAAATCCGCTACTTGTTAAGAGTTTGATTAAGGTTGGTTTATGGGGTTTAACATCACAAAGCGACTCAGGCTATGAGAGACGACGCAGTGTAGGGCTCCGGAAATTTCAACCAACTGGGGTTCTTTAATCCGCACTGACATCACACAGTACACGGGCCTCTAGAATTTCAGCTCCATCGTAATTCGACTGCCGCAGCCAGGATCGAACCCGCATCTTACGGGTCAGCAGACGAGCACCACAACCACCGAGCCACCACCACTTGTTAAGTGTGCTAACTTTTCAAACATTTTACATGAACTATAATTGCATTTCTCATCACACGTGGTGGTTCCCTTATGAGAATGCAAAAATATGTGTTTTTCTTGCAGAATTACAATGCAGTCAATGAGGCCAAACTCCAAAACTGGCCTCCAGAGAAGACAGTGCGATCTTTCAGAATGCATGCAACGCACAAAACTCAACGAACGGTATGCGATCCTTGCATAGGAAAAATTTAGACCCTCTTGAACCTATGTGAGCAGGGTATGTGCTTTTGCAGAGTAAACTTTGGGTTTCTGCACAAAAAAAGCGGTGTTCTACACATAGGACGTATATGAGTTGACTGTGCTTGACCTTCAAAGAATGCGAATGCAAGTAATGGAAAGGACTTACCAATGTGCAACAAAGAAAAGTGGAGGCTATTTAATTTGAATTCACCGAAAAGGTTGCTCAATGTTTTTAATCAGAATGGATGTATGTAACGGCATGTAAATGCACAGTGCCCGAGAAAAAGAGAGGTTTAATGTTTTCTCCAAAGCAACTGAAAAATCTACCACCAATTATCATGCCACAGGAAATGCAATGCCATTAGACTGGATAGCCTTGCTGTGGGAAACAACCAAGTGCTGAAACAAGTGCCATATAAATTCGTTTATGCATGCAAGGCAGAATTATATCTGTGGACGCTCAAAGCATGACGCTAAAAAATGGAAAACATCAGCTTTTTGAAGAAGCAGGCTAACAAAAAAACTGCACTGCTTTTGAATTTAATGCACAAAAAGTCAAGTAAGTTTTACAAACAGCCACAATGTATTCAACCTTTTGTATTGGCAACTGTAATAAAATACTCAGGTGCAATTTCACACAACAGACCTAAATTACAAACTTTACCGTACACTACAAAATAACAATGTTTTTCATAGGCACCAATCAAAGCACTTTTTGTTTAAGCAGCCATGACCATTGTAACTAGTTATCATGAACCCCTTACAAACAGCCAGAATGTATTCAACAATGTGTAATTTAAACTGGAATAAAATACTTATGTGCACTCAGCAATTTCACAAAAATGACCCAAATTATGAGCGCAACAATGTACTACAAGATTACAATGTTTAACAATACTGCAGATTGGGCGAGTTGGTTAACATATATCTTGAAAAATTTAGCGCGACACACAAGGACAGAAAGAGTAGACGACACGAGCGCTGACTAACAACTGGAAGTTTATTCGAAAACACGTAGAATTATAAAGGAAGAAAGTGCGATAAAATCGTTGGTCAAAAACCAAAAGAAGAAAACTAAACACAACAGTCACCGCCAGCTCCTGCTATCAAGACGCAAAGCACTTGTCCAGATAAGCTACCTCTTTTTCCCGTATAGTAACGGACGGTTTGGCCACGCACGTGTTATGAGCCTTGGCGATACTATATGCCTCGTAAATTTCCCTACACAACACGTTGTCATTCTTGTACACAATCGTAGTGTTGTCAAGGTTCGGCGAGCACTTGCTGGTCCCGAGATCCTTGCACTCACGGCAGTGCAAAACAAGGTTCGAAGACACCGGTTTCCTGCAGTCCAGTGAATTCTTGTGCTCCTGCAGCCGCACATTGATGCACCTGCCCGTTTGGCCGTAATACACCTTCCCGCAGGCCAATGGCACCTTGTACACAACCCCCTTTTCGCAGGCGGTGAAATCGCTGGCATGACTGGCAGTACACTCCCGCGGGGATTTTCGAGGCAGTGTCTTGTCTAGCCTGTTCCGAACTGCCGCGCACACTCTCCCGACCTTGTTGTCAGCTGAAAAGACCAGCTGCACATCATGCTTAGCTGCGATCTTCCGTAGTCGATGAGACAGCCCGTGTATGTATGGCATACAAGCAACCTTCTGGCGTGGCCATCTTGACCTGTTCTTCCATCTTGACCTGTTCTTCACTGCGAAGACGCATAAGCCGGATATACCTTTTCGGTCCGTGGTGTCTGAACGAGCAACTTGGCAGCACGAAGTGTCGAGTTTCCTCCTGAAAAATTTGAGACCCCTCAGGATTAACGATCCTTTCCTTGTCCCAAATTCTATGTCGGTGGTGCAGTACCTGTCGCAGCAGAACCCTGGAAATTGTAATGTACTTAGCGTTGACGTTGAGGATCTTTTCTATTCCCTTCCCCATGCTACCTTAATGAAGTGCGTCCATGAATGCATCGTCGAAGACAATGATGAGATCGCCTTCAGAAACGCCTGCAGCATGACGGTGGAGAGTTTCCTCGAGCTACTTTCAGCCTACCTAGAATCGACCTTCATCATGTGGGAAAACAAGGTGTACGTTCAACGTTCGGGAGTGTGTATCGGCTCTCGGGTTGCTCCAATTCTCAGTGATATTTTTCTATCGAAGGTAGACAGGAATCTGGAAGCTGATTTGAAGGACGTCACAAGACGAATTTTCAGGTATGTAGACGACTACCTTGTCTTCATCAAAGGGGCCAGTAGCATCCAAACGACGCCTGATATTCTCAAGATCTTCAAGGATAGAGGTCAGGGCCTCAACTTCACTTTTGAAGTGCCAAGAGAGGGTTGTATCCGGTTTTTGGACCTGGAGTTGAAGTTAACCAATCAGCATGTTTGCTGGGTGTATGCTCCAAAGGCGGGTAAGCCCCTTCTAAACTTCCAGTCCCAGCATTCAAGACTTGTCAAGGACGGCATAGCCATGTCCGGTATGACCACAGCCCTGAGGCAGTCGTGTCCCCACCGACTTGAGGAAGGTTTTTTGAGGCAAGTGGCCAGACTACAAGAAGCTGGTTACCCTCAAAAGCATCTCGCCCGGCTTACGGAGCGACTATTGCTAAAACTGAAGCGCGAGGCTTTCCCCTCGGTTCAGGAACCAGCGGACCGGCCACGCCAGAAGGTTGCTTGTATGCCATACATACACGGGCTGTCTCATCGACTACGGAAGATCGCAGCTAAGCATGATGTGCAGCTGGTCTTTTCAGCTGACAACAAGGTCGGGAGAGTGTGCGCGGCAGTTCGGAACAGGCTAGACAAGACACTGCATCGAAAATCCCCGCGGGAGTGTACTGCCAGTCATGCCAGCGATTTCACCGCCTGCGAAAAGGGGGTTGTGTACAAGGTGCCATTGGCCTGCGGGAAGGTGCATTACGGCCAAACGGGCAGGTGCATCAATGTGCGGCTGCAGGAGCACAAGAATTCACTGGACTGCAGGAAACCGGTGTCTTCGAACCTTGTTTTGCACTGCCGTGAGTGCAAGGATCTCGGGACCAGCAAGTGCTCGCCGAACCTTGACAACACTACGATTGTGTACAAGAATGACAACGTGTTGTGTAGGGAAATTTACGAGGCATATAGTATCGCCAAGGCTCATAACACGTGCGTGGCCAAACCGTCCGTTACTATACGGGAAAAAGAGGTAGCTTATCTGGACAAGTGCTTTGCGTCTTGATAGCAGGAGCTGGCGGTGACTGTTGTGTTTAGTTTTCTTCTTTTGGTTTTTGACCAACGATTTTATCGCACTTTCTTCCTTTATAATTCTACGTGTTTTCGAATAAACTTCCAGTTGTTAGTCAGCGCTCGTGTCGTCTACTCTTTCTGTCCTTGTGTGTCGCGCTAAATTTTTCAAGAATTACAATGTTTCTCCTAGGCAATAATCACAGTATTTTTTGTTTCAACAGCCAAGACCCTTGCAGCTTATCATGAACACCTTAAGAAAAAAAAAATAAGGCTTTTTCAAGTAACACCAACACAACAAAGAAGCTAGCACAAAATGATATGGTCCCACACAGCAGATATTCTGACAATGAAAACAGAATAAAAATGGCGTGAAGAAAATGCTCCACAAATATTACGTAATTTATATCCAGCTGAGAGAGCGCTCTGAGAAATGTTGATGTCAATGTTTGTGAACTGTTATAGTTGGCTTTCATACCAAAGAACAGAGAACTGTTATCAAGCCTTCAGATTAACACAAGACACATCAATACGAGGTCAGACACCTGCCTTTCCCCACTCATTCCTGCCACTAGCACTGCTGGAATAAACACGCAAAGATTAACACAAGAGCAGGTTTTCCTGCATTGTCATACAAACAGAAATAGGTTCAATGATATTAATGAGTGAATTTATAATGAACGTCACAAGAGTACGCCCACTCAGAGTGCATGAATAAAAAGAATAGTTGTGCATGTTTTACCCATAGTGATGGTTCAACAGCGGAAACACACACAGACCAAGAAGGAGACAAGACACACACAGCGCTGAACTTACAACTGATTTTTTATTAGGAAGAAGCATGTCATAATATGCACACAAGAAAAATCAGCGCACAGGCGCAATGTCAACAAACTCATAGTACTCACAAAGGTAAAACCGCTTTAAAAGCACATGTGTATCCACAGAACCGCTATCCACTGTGTAGCATTCTCATTTCCCTAACAGATAATGTTACAGATGGCGCACTCACGCACCCTTTATCTTTCCGGATAATATGAAAGGCTTCAGCAATTTCTCTGGTGCGCTGGTCAGAATGACGAAACAACACATCAGTGTCACCAAAAAACGGCGTGCATTTGCATGTGAAACAGTGCTTCGCTAGGTTTGTTTCTTTGTTCTTGAAAGAATTAGCGCGCTACGTGAGCCGCACGTTAATACAGCGGCCAGTCTGGCCGATGTAGGTAAGGCCGCAGTACAAGGGGATCTGATAAACTATGCCAGTCTTACATGGGACATATCTTGTCACATGATTGATGTTGCAAAGATTTCTTCTGCGCCCCTCATGCCTCCTTTGAACCGCCGCTCCCACTCTTTCTAGCTTGTTAGGAGCAGAAAACAGAACTTTTACCCCATGCTTGCTCCCCACTTTCTTAATCCGGTGCGACAGCGCGTGGACATACGGCATAACCACTATCTTTCTTCTTCCTTCTTCTGATCCCTTCTGCTGCCCAGACGTGTTTGCAGGCGATTTCAGCGCACGGAGGACTTTGCCTGCGCTCGAGACGAGCACTGAATCCGGGAAACCAGATTCCCTACATCTGTTTGCCTGGGCTAAAAGACTAGACATCATTTTATGACAAGATTTCTTCACTGCCATGCCTTCACTGACTGTGTGCTCATGGAGCACGCTAATTCTTTAAAGAACAAAGAAACAAATCAAGCGAAGCATTGTTTTCACATGCAAATGCATGCCGTTTTTTGGTGACACTGATGTGTTGTTTCGTCATTCTGACCAGCGCACTAGAGAAATTGCTGAAGCCTTTCATATTATCTGGAAAGAAAAAGGGTGCATGAGTGCGCCATCTGTAACATTATCTGTTAGGGAACTGAGAATGCTACACAGTGGATAGCGGTTCTGTGGATGCACACGTGCTTTTAAAGCGGTTTTTACCTTTTTTTAGTACTGAGATTGTTGACATTGCACATGTGCGCTGTTTTTTCGTGTGTGTATATTATGACATGCATCTTCCTAATAGAAAATCAGTTGTAAGTTCAGCACTTTGTGTGTTTTGTCTCCTTCTTGGTCTGTGTGCGTTTGCGCTGTTGAACCATCACTATGAATCTACACCAACTAGCCCAATCTGCAGTTCTTCTACAGTATGTTTTACCCCCCTGAATCTCTTCACTAAAGCAGGCTGACAAATGGCACCAGCAATATTAGAGAGATTTAGCGTAGCGGAGACATAGTAGTGCAGACGTAGACTGGTCTACTGAACGCTGGCTCCGAATGCGTAGTGACCCTGCCTGATTGTAGCAATGCCACAGCGCGTGCGTAGTCAATTTGCGGTAAACCGGTACACGCTTATGCTATTTCGTCTCTGGAATGCTAAATCTCTCCCTAATATTGGGTACAAAGTATTTGAAAGTCGCTCTCCATGCCATCACTGTTTGACTGATTTTATTTCCATTCATGAAAGTTTACGAACTTAGCAGGCTCAGTCTTTATGTTCAGGGGACTTAAAGGAGAAAGACTGTGTAGTCTAATGTTTTCTGAAAACTGAGAAAATGAACAAAACTTACAAATGTAATTATTGATGCAGGTTAGCTACCAACACCCTTCATAGGGCATTCAGCTACAATGTCGTTAGCGTGCATATAAATAGGTATCTAGGAAAACTTGTTGACTAAGGGCATCAGAAATCACTGCTATTTTTTGTGAATCGCGTCTTTATGCGATCTAACATGCCTCGCAAGACTCGAATGTACCGCAAAAGCCATGGGGCACAGCTGGCACTGATATGGCTTTTCACCCGTATGGGTACGGATGTGTTTCACCAGGCTGCTCTTCATTGTAAAGCTGCTACCACAGTGGTCGCAATGGTAAGGACGCTCACCTGTGTGAGTCCGCTGGTGTGCCTCTAGATTGCTCTTTTGTGTAAAGCTGCTACCACATTGGTCACAACGGTAAGGTCGCTCGTTTGTGTGAGTGCGCTGGTGTCTCTTCAGGGTGACAGCCTGTGCAAAGCTGTCACCACAATAACCACAACGGTAAGGACGCTCGCCTGTGTGGGTGCGATGGTGAGCGTTTAGATGGTTCTTTCGTGCAAAGCTGCTACCACAATGGTCACAATGGTAAGGATGCTCACCCGTGTGTATGCGCTGGTGTACGTTTAGGTAGAACTTTTGTCCAAAGCTCTTTCCACAGTCGTTACAATGGTATGGACGCTCGCCGGTATGGACTCGGAGATGTGCCACTAGCCGAGATCTTACTTTGAATCCCTTGTTGCAGTGGGTGCATTTATGCAGCTTCTTTACTGCAGGTTTACCCCGGTGGTTACCACTGCCAGAAGGAGCAGATTCCATGCAGTGGCTCATAAGGCGCCTTTGACCAGTTGAATCTTGCACAAGATTCTGTGTGACGACTGAACCTGTGTTATAAAGGCAGAATACTTTCAATCAAATGCAGGAATCAACATTGCACAGCTCACCTGGAGCTATAGAAATAAAGATCAATGTGGAGGACATATTCGTCGAAAGCTGTGGATGTTTCTGAAAAGTTTTATTCAACAGGTCAGCTTTAAGGAGAATTTCAGGCCTGCTGAAAGATATCCCAAGAATGAATTCTCCACGCAGCTGAAAAAATTTGAGCTGCAAAAAATGTGATCCTTGCCAATAAAATAGGGTAGCCTTTGAAATCCATTCAAAGCACTTGCATTACTGCCATCATGATAGACGCTGTTCTATGTCCACCCAAGTGGGCCTAATAACTAAACAAATGGCAATTAGCTATGTTTAGCACACTGCCACTTTTGTTTTATTTATTTGCCCCTTAGACAGGATTTAAGAGGAAGCCAAAGGCTAAAAACCTGATGAGGCCTTGGACCCCTGCACAAGTCCTTACATCAATCCACAGAACCCACAGGGGTGACAGTTTGATCAACAGTTCACATATTATGGAAAACAACTTTCCAGAATCTCAAAGACAAATATCATCATAATTCACCAGAGCTCTATGTACTGAAGCTTCTGTACTGTTCATACTGTTCTTTGAAAGACAACCTTCAGGAACGCATTAATGGAGAAAAAGAGAAGATTCTAACCTGATGAGTTTTGTCCAGAAAATACACCGTATTTGCGGCCACTGGTGGTCAAGCCTGCATGTGAAAGACAGGTAACATCCATAAGACACAGGATTACATGTGCAACAACTCACATGGTGTTATGTGGATGAGACGGTGAAAATGGAATACAATCTCACACAACAGTTGTGCTAGGTCGGGTAAATTCAGTAGGACAGGCTTAAAAGAAATCAGTTTCCAAAGCAAACATTCCAAACTTTCAATTCTGCATGCAGATGAGAACTATAATTATGCTCATGAAAGAATCACAGTTACCTAAAAAAATCAGAAAGCTGTTGCAAGCAAACAACAGACACTTCATAGACCTGTTCGCTTGCACAGTAACTGCCTTCATGGGAATGACTGTACAATTCTGCCTACGTAGGCTTAAAAACAAACGAGTGTGAGCTATGCGTAGAGACAAAACACATTGGGACAGGATTCCTCCCCCTTTCTTTAAGACCTCTCAGACCCTTTGTACAGCACATAGGAAAAAAACATTCAGAGCATGACAACTGGTAAAAAAGTATCGGGAGGCTTTCTTGCACCCAAGATTACAGCCACCCACAAGTGTGGCCACCATGTCCAACATGATGTTTCCCCTGAAATAGCACACTACTGTGTGTCAAGTGCAGTTAGAGCATAACATATTTACTTGTGCAAGGCCCACAACTAAAATGTGGGATGAAAAATTGTATTGAGAGTGAAAGCTGATGACAACAATAAGTGAGATGGTGAAAGGGCAGCTTTGGCTAAAGAGGGCCATGGCTCAAGGCACTTTCTTCGACAGAGGTTGGGGTTAAAGGCCCGTTTCCAAGTACTGCACCCAGCGCAAGCTAGGGGGAAAACTTGCTTATTGCATCACTGGTGGGTACCCAGTGCTAGTACTGAGATTCCAACCCTTCAGATCCCAGATGCGTGGTGCATGCTCCAGTGACTATGCCACTCATGCGGGGAGAGTGAACGCGGGAAGAAATAAAGAATAAAAGTAACACTTGTCATCACTTATCAGAATCGCAGAATAGCAGCAACACTAAATCAGATTTACAGGCACTTTGTGAGGCATGAAGACCTGCCACGTGTCAGGAACTCACTACGGCAAAACCAGAAAAGAAAAGAAAGAAACAGTGTGGTTCTTAGACGAGTAATTCTGGTAAAGCTTGCATTGCCTTGGGCAGCACGGTAAAGAGCACTGCGTCAATGGGTCAGCACAGCACAAGGTAAACAAGGTCAACAGAGCACAGAGCTATACAGAAACACTGGGCAGGCAAATTTTTTCATACGGCTTCACATCATAATAAAATAACCTCCTCTTCAACGATAGTTCAAGGTACATACACACATCATGAATTGAAGTCCCCACTTGATGAATTACAAATGTGCACAACAGCATCCAGTATTCGAAAACTCAAATAAAACATTATCACGGTGCACTCCATACAGCCAAATGTTGCCTGCTCTTAAAAGAGCCTCAAAACGAAATGGAAGATGTCAGAATGCACGCTAAATGCACACAGCAACAAACATAGCTTGGACAGAGTCAGGAATGCTTCGCACATGACAAAGTGAGGTCAGTCACGTGTGACCAACCACAAGGAATCATAGCGTACTCTTCAGCAAAGCCATAAAAATGCCCATAGACCAGTGAACGGCGGCAGATGAAATATAACGTAGAATTCATAACACAATACTGACAGCAGGGTTTCTGCAGAGCCCCAAGAGTTCATAAAGCCCCACCTAGTGGACAGAGAAAGAGTGCAATCAGGTGGAGTCACACTGAATGACTACAGTAAGCATTTGAAAATATGTGTGGCTATACAGCACAAGAATCAATATAAAGATTGATGTGTCAGTCACACATGCATCAAAAGGCAAATTATTTCAATGCATGCAATAATCAACCCTGATGTTTCTCCTTTAAGAGGAAAACAAAAGAATATCGCATAAATAAAGTAATCAATTTGCACACTTATCAGAGCAACCACAGAATGTCCAGCATAAGTACATTTTGTTCTCTTTTGTGTTCTCTCGCACAGCGTCTTTCACAATGACCATCTCTTCAGTTCCAGAGATCCTGCTTTGATCTCTGAACAATAGAATGGAGTCAGATTCACCCCACTTTGCACCAGAAATAAAGGCGTCATTTTCTGCCGTTTGTATTTTTAACCCAGCATAATGGTTTGGAACCACTGCCTCTCTTTTATTTAAGATGAGCACCAGCTGGTAATTTTTTTTCTATTCTCCACGTCACAAAGTTAATTGAGAAATTGACATGCAACACCCTACAGACACCAGCACAGGCTATCTTCCAAAAATATGCGAAATCACTGGAAAATTATAACTGCCCTGAAACATATGCCAGTTTCATTCACCATGTAGTGGAATGCAGGACGACCACTCAGTATCCTCCCCTCCACTGTGCAACCCTTTTTACGTGGAGTGCCTGGCATGGCTAAGACAGCTGCAAGACCAATGGCCCTTGCACGACAGGCATAATCCTCTCTTGGTGCTTGGTTCTGAGTGACCAAATATTGTGATTCTAATACGTCTATTACTGAGTGCACACCGCAAGAGTACATAAGTCATAGGCTCCGTTCAACTGCTGTACGAAGTCAGGTGTTCTGTTAATACCACGACTGAAATGGGAATCTCATTGAGAGCTTGAACTGTTCAACCACTGCACGCCAATGGTTTCTGCTCAGCCACTATCGAGTCAAAACGAGCAAAATGAACCTGGTACCTCTGAAACATCAGCAACAACTGTTAGAGACAACTAAGCAGCCACCCGTTATACCCTCCTTCCTTCTTCTTAAAGCAAGCCTGTTGTCATTTCTGTGGAAGGCATTATATTGTTTACGAAACAAGTTCACTAAGCAAAACTTTTGTTTTGAGGATGATGCTCATTCTCCTCATTATTAAGATCCCAGTAATTCAAGCAATTACATCAAAACCATGTCCATCCCACTTTGTGAATAGACACAATGCACTGAGATCACTGCACATGCAATTTTCCAAGTTATGAGCATGAAGCGATGGAGTCATCAAAGGTGTGCTGGCATGGGACTGAAGGTTTCTTCCTATCGAACCTTGTACGCACTGGCTTATCAATGATGGGCTGCAAAAAAACAGAGAGCAAAGGAGTGTCACTATAAAATGAACACAACTGCCACAAGCACTGGCACCTGTGTAGACGGCAATGCACAAATCAGTAGCGAGAATGCATAAAAACCACATCTGAGAGCACCTTCTGCAGTCTTTCTACTCTAGGCACAAAATGTGAAAGGATACGGATAGGAAAAAAGGGCAACTGGCATTGTGCTGTTAACTGAGAGTAAAGAAATTTGAAACTGATGTTTTCCACCAGCTAAAATGCAATGTCAGTTGCTGCATCTTTAACAATGCTTGACACTTTGGACCAGCTGGTCGGGCTAGTTCTCTTGGCAGAGCCAGGTGGATTCTCATGAACCTAACTTTGCAGATGCAAATAAGTGAAAGTAAGGTTCTGCCCGTGTTCGCAGCAGTAAATTGCTTTCGAAGGTTGTTCCTCAGGCACGTTTTACCTTGTCCTCGTAATACTGGTCTTCATGTCTGAAAACCGAAACAGAGCACAGTAAACTAAGAAGGAGTCTCCAAAGCGACAACAGCATTGTTGATATGCTTTGTATATAGAGCACGTATCATGCAGCAGGCCCCAGCCTGTTTTAAAAGCATCTGCTTGTGTCGGTGGCTTGATGCACGTGCAATACAGTAGAACTCACTTATAACTACCACAGATACAACAAACACTTGCTTAGTATGAACAAGTGCGGTGCCACCGTCAAAGTATGCCTTGGGCAATGGCAATATATTTCAGATACAAAAAGCACCTTTGGCCGCATCACTTGGTTATAGCAAACAAGAAGGTGCCATTAATCCCCCCGAATATGAAGAGGTCGCGCTTCCAGTACGCCCAGAGATCGAAGAGCATCTCAGCCCTCGCGCGACCGCCCAGAAAAGAGCATGTCGACCTTACAAAGAAATAAAAAGGCAGCTTTGAATCCGTAAGTGGATGGCCTACAAGGGCCTGTGGGCTCGCCGAGTGGGCAGCATCCAAAGTCGAAAAAGATGCATGAGAAAGGGAAACTGTTGATAGCGAACCTACTCCCCATGGCGACAGCCTCCATGAGACGATGCTTCCTAAGGAAGGCAGGCCTGCGATGGGACGTTGCAGGCGACTATCACAAGTGGACACACGATCATCGCTTTACTGAGAACTTTTGCCACTTCTTAAGCGAGGCTAGCTTACACCCTTTCATCTAGCTTTCTCTCCCTGCATGCAATGACAAAAACATTTTGACTTTCGACGCCACAAAGAAGTCTCTCGCTGTGGCCTACAGTCGCCATCATGACATATGATAATACAGTACATAGGTCAGGATGAGATGTTCTCTATTGTTACTTTGAAAGTATGATTAAACACAAAAATATGACAATACGGACTGACAACCACCAACCAACCAAACCAAATTCAAAAGAGTATTTTAGTTTGGTTTTTAAGGGTTTAACGTCCCTAAAATGACTCAGGCTATGAGGGACACTGCAGAGGAGGGCACTGGAAAATTTCAATCACCTAGAGTTCTTTAACATGCACTGACATTGCACAGTGCACAGGCCTCTGGCATTTCGCCGCCATAGAAATGTGACCGCCGCGGCTGGGATTGAACCCGTGTTTTTCGGGTCAGTAGTTAAGCGCCATAACCACTGCGCCACTGTGTTGACTAATAGATTATTTGCAATCTGGGAAGTAACAAACGTGCAAGACAAACCATAAGATTTGCTCAACCAGAAAAAGAATTCCTCAGCTGCGATTTCAAGCTGAATATCTAACTGCAATGCAAAGACAACTACTGTCTTACTTTCATACAATCATTTCATCTGAGACTTCTAAGTACAAATATTATGCCAAATAACAGCCAAAAATTAGATATGAAATAAATACAATGATAGTTAGAATTAAAAGGGGCATAATGACAATTAAGGAAGGGAGAAAAATTTGTAAACCTAGAGGAGATATTGCGTAACTTGCAAGGAACCCTTACAAAAGCAGACAATGGCTAACGAGCCATCAGACTCCAACAAACATATTAATAAAGAAACTGCACAGCACATCACAGAAATTGGAGGAATACAGCGTAGGACACCAAAGAAAGCTTTGAATGTTAAAAAAAAAACAGACGTGAATTCAAAGCTTACAAATAAGGAAGGGACTGTTGAAAAATAAAACAATGAACCACTTTAGCTCACTAGGTGAGGTGGCACTCGCCACAGGCTTGATACAAAGGAGATGCCAACAGTTATCTATTTATCTAGGGGAGATATCTTGGTTTGTGGTACAAAGACATGTCCCTCAATACATTGTTTTACAGGAAAGCACAGTCAAGCTGTGGGTCGACATCAGTTGGCAGAAAACTTCCTCTGGAATGTTCTTCCCCTGGCTACTGGTGCTCCTCCAATGCCTACAAAACGAGAACACAGAGAACAGGCACAGCACACACGCACAAAAAAAAAACGAGAAACGACACTAGCAGTGCTCTGCAATGCAGGCAGTGCTGTATTTTAAAGCAGACCATTTCGTGCAATGCTAGGGTAACATGCGCTTTTCATTCTTGTGTGGCGGCAATTAGGACCTGGAAAAAGGATTTTATACTTGCATGCCATACCACCATTCACAAGGGTAGAAAATTGGCCGAGTCGGTAACTGTGATTCTTGGTATGTGAGGTAGCGCAAAACGGGTCAAGGGACAGAGAAAGACGAACACAACACAGGCACTATGTTAGCGCCTGTGCTGTGTTCGTATTTCTTTGTCCCTTGCCCCGTTTTGCGCTACCTCACTTACCATGAACTGTACCAGCATGCAGAGGGTGACCACCTGTATATACAAAAAAAAAGCCTGGTGAGATGCAGTTTTGGCGTAAACTGCTGGCTACAGGTACCACCTTTTTGGATATGGTCCGCCAGCTTGCACAAGTCACCCCAGTGCACCGTGAACGCTTTTCATACATACCACCGGAAGAACTAACCGTGGCATTTTCCATTTGATTACGGACAGAGGAGAGAACGTGGCTCTTTCCTCGTTGGCGTTGCATAACCCTCCTCGCTGCGCCGCCCCTCCTGATCCGCTCAAAGTGTGTGTTTGTCGTATTTTCCTGTTTTAGTTTGTTTACTGGATGTTTCTGTTGCTCTGATCTGTGCACCTTCTTTTAATTATTCGTAACGGCGACTTGGGTTTTCTTGTAATGTTTGCACTCCTTACTTTGCACCAGAGGGAAATAAATTTGTCTGCAGTTCACCTACTGCTTGCCACAGTTCTAGAAGGAATGCATCCAGCTCTCAAAAAAGTCTACAGAGAGAATAGTGATGCTGCATCTAGTCTGTTTCATTCCCGCTGCATTTGCTCAAAGCATAAATTAATTTCTTGCCTTCTCCCTCGAATGCCAAATACAACACTTATCCGGCAATTCCCGAACGTGGTAACGTTTTCGCGGTATCAGTGTAAGTTCAACGCGGGAAAACCGAAGTCGCCGCTGCGAACAATTCAAACAAGGTGCACAATAGAAACATCAATAAAGAAACGAAAACGGGAAAGTGCGATGCACACACTCTTGGAGCAGAGGAGGAGGGGCGGCGCTGCGAGGAGGGTTATGCGACGCCAACGAGGAAAGAGCCGAGAACGCATACATCGATCGCCACAAACGTGCTGTCTTTGCTAAAGCCCGCTACAAGAGAAATAAGGCGTGGAAAGCTCACTGGCAACCGAGTGAGTGACACGGTCAAGGTAGAAGACACACACGTAATGTATTTAGATAGTATAACGTCAGTTACAACCCTGTAACCTGTTGCGTTTACTTGCCCTCAGATGCAAGGGTTGAAATAGCAGGTTTAAAGGAATAACTCCCGCAGGTTTCTCTGAAGAAAATTTGTCCGGTATTGCGGTTTTACACTTCTGCGGCTTTAATGTTACGTAAAGCGTTAACAAGGAATCCCGAATCTTTCGTAACTGCGCGGCGACATTTGGGGACGCGCGCACAAAGACGGACCATGTCTTCACAGGCGCACGCTGCAAAAGTGGCGTTCACCGGGTTGCACAAAGTTATCCTTGTTCTGCAGGCACATAGATTTCCTTCCTCAAAGCTGCTTCTTCTCACAGACTAACAACACACAAACACGAAAATGTAAAGCATTAACGAACTTGCACAACTGGCAAAACACGAAAAGTGTGCGATTGTTGATGCCACCCGCGATGCAGCTATCGGCATCATACATCTTACCTGCATGGTTGGCGTGGGCACATTTTGTAGACAACCTAAATTAACTATATCTTATGGCGCTGCAAAGTTTCATTCGTTCACAAGGTATGGTTGATTGAAAACTGGCCGTCCGTTATGACAGTGGTGACCTTCTAGGGCAAGCGAATAAAAACCGAAACTACACTGTTTCGGTGGAGGCGGAACGCAAGGCGTACCCGTGTGCTGTGCGATGCATTGAGGAAGTAAAAAAACTAGGACGGATCATGACGTCATAATCATGAAGCCTAGTCATAAAAAATATAATGAAAAGCATCAAGAGAAATAGGACCTCACGTGACAAGGCGGTGGTAGCTCTTAGCCGGATTTCAGTTTCGGTTTCGCTCTCTCGCTCTACGAGCCACTGCGCGACCATCTGCTTGTGTTCACAGACGGCTCCGTGATAAGCGCAAACTGCTCGCTCGCCGCAGCGGCCACCATCCCCGAGCGACGCGTGCGGTGACTGCGGTACAGTGGAGACATTGGAGCACATGCTCCTTCGCTGTGCTGCTTCTGCAGTGCCGCGTCGCGAGCTGCTCGCGGCCTATGTCAAAAGCAAAGGTCGAATTTCGATGGAGGTTAAATTCTAGAGGCCCGTGTACTGAGCGATGTCACTGCACGTCAAAGAACCCCAGGTGGTCGATATTTCCGGAGCCCTTCACTACGGCGCCCCTATAGACTTGCTGCTTTGGGATGTTAAACCCCCATAAGCCGTCAAGCTATAGTCATTCCGGTTCAGGTAAATGACATATACAAGGTCTTCCACCTAAGAGTTTGCACAGTTTTTAAAAATAGGCTTTTTGAGTTGGAACGCTTTTTTCGGCGTTGCACTGTCAAGAGGGAAAGACGACGAGGAGCGGGCAGTGCCGCAGGACGGAGCGCTCGCGCCAGGCCAGTTGCCAAGGCTGACATATGGAGGAAGGAAAAAGGAAGTTTTTTTTCCTCCATGAAGGCTGACAAGGGACGATTTTGCTCGGAGTTGGTCCCCATCGGATAAGGCCTTACGCACTAATAGCACTAATAAACCGTCATACGCAAAAGTTCAGCCGGATATAAAGTTTAAAGCCCGCAAGGATTGCAATCCGTCGAGTGCGATATCGAAACCAAGAGCGGACAGTGTCCAGTTTCGGTTTTTTTTTCGCTTGCGCTGGAAAGTCACAACCTTGGAGCGTGATAAGATGCAGTTAATTTAGGTTGTCTACATGGTCCTCATAATGTTTATTTGTATTTGAAATGCGCCCTTGCCAACAATGAAGGTAAGATGCAGTGTAAAAAATATATGATGCCGAAAGCTGCATCGCGGCCGGCATCAACAATCGCACACTTTTCGTGTGTTGCCAGTTGTGCCCGTTCCTTATTCTGTTGCTTTACATAAGGTCTCTTCGATTTGGCAGCACCAGCTGCACCAGTTCAAGGGGTGCAGCACCGTCGTCCTCGTTTTTCCGGTGCCGCGCGCGCCCTCTGCACTTTTCTCCTCGTTTTGTCAAGGTGCAGGCCTGGTTCTGCACGAGTTCTTCGCCGCCTTGCACTCGGTCTGAAGGTAGTGCTGGAAGTAGTGCAGCATGGCGCGGCTGCACTTGCGCCTTCGTTTTGCCAGTGGCCGGTGCGCGCTAGTGTACGGGCTGTATCTGCACTTGATGAACTGGCGCTGCACGCTCACGTGACCGCTTGGCACCGCTGCAGAACTAGCACAGCCAGTGCAAGCCAAATCGAAGAGACCTATAGACCGTTTACAGCGCGCAGTTCTTCCGTTTGAGACCAGATGGCGCCACACGTGCGCTCAGAACACGGCACCATTACTCGCCTCGTAAGTCGCCGGCGCGTGCGCCTCGACGCAGCAGTGGAAATATCGCGGGTGGCTGCCGAATGTGTTCTTTCTATTATGTGAATAGGCACAGGAAACCCGTGCTGTGCTGTGGATTTCAATAATTGCGACAGAGAGTTAAAGGTGCGGGATGCGATCGTTTGCGATCGCTTCATGGAACCGAACTGCACAAGTAGGTAATGCCAATGTTCACGCCCATTCGACACGCACCCTTTCCTAACTGGCGAGCGCAACAAACACGTTCGCCAGGGCTAGATAGCTAATAAAGAAAGGTTTCGATCTTGGAAAATCTGCGAGGGTAAGTGCACAACACAGCCGCATGATGAAGCTGTTCCGCGACCGAAACCATGACGGCGTGCTTTCAGTTGTTGTGCACTGTGCTGAGACCGCATTGATCGTAAGTGAGTGTGTGTGGCCATTAGTAAAAGGAGCGCCCGAAGCCGAATTAGGAACGAAAAAAAAAAAACGACGACTTGCGCTCCTACATGCTGCTGCTGTTTATTATGCACCGCACTGCCGTGCGAGCCGACAACGCTTACCGTCAGTCCGTGTATTACACGCCGTCTTGGTGCTACTGTTCAATTTTGCTCCAAGTAGCGCGGTTTCCATGGACCGTATTCGGATTACAGCATTTGGTTTACGGCTGCTGTGTTGGGCGGTTGTCACTTGCTCGCGGTCCATGCGAGACAGTCACTAAAAGTGACTCCGCACGCTCAGAGTGAAGCTGGTTAATTACAACCAAAGAGACCATGAGCATTTCCATGTCCGCATATCGAGCGTCGAGCGTACCAAAAATTTTTATATGAGGCTGACGTTATTGTGAAATTCGTCTAGCATGAACGCGTTGCCATGCGCGCGTTATAACAATTATATCGCGGAATCCTTCGAAATGATTGTACGCCAGATTATGACGGCTGCTTGATGCATGGTACTGCTACCATGATAGTCAACCTTGGTGTGCCTATTTATATTTGTCGCCTTTCTATGTTTATCCAACCAGTAGGAAATATTTCAGGTTTCCTAAGCACCGTTAACAGGTTGTAAACAAATGAGTACGATGTGCATGTGAGCGTTTTACAGCAGTGTCTGCATGCAGGTACACGATAGGACAACGACCTGTAAGGCCGCAGGAACATTCAACCTTGACGTTTTATATAATAACAAAAAAAAAAACATTAAGCAGAGCCTTCAGCGCATGCAAAGACAAGCATTCAGGCGATCCGTTCGTTGGCTCGAAGAGGCGGAGAGCTCAGCGGCTCTATGCGACATGAAGTCCTATCACGTTTTCACGCCTGAAGTGATCAAATTAGGGTTGTCACATGTCCTTCCAAGCTTTGGCCAAACCATAGTGTCGTCTTCCCTCTCCTTTACAACCGTATCAGCCGAAACACTGCCTGTCGGAACCGAACCGTCAGACGCAGCAGCCTTCGCGACGAGGCGCGCGCCGAGCGGTCAGGAGGCGAGTAATGGCGGCGTGATCACGTGATCAAAGATGGCAGCCCCCATGATACGCCGCTGTAAAGCGTCTATATTCGTGTGTCGTCAGTCACGTGAGAAGAAGAAGCTTTGTAGAAGGAAATCTATGTGCCTACAGAACAAAGATAACTTGGTGCAACCCGGTAAACGTCACTTTTGCAGCGTGCGCTTGTGAAGACATGGCCCGTCTTTGTGCGCGCGATCCTAGATGTCACCGCGCAGTCAGGAAAGATGTGGGAATGCTTGTTAACGCGTTACGTAACATGAAAGCCTCAGAAGTGTATAACTGCAATACCAGACAAATTTGCTTCAGTGAAACGTGCCTGAGTTATTCCTATAAACCTGCTATTTGAACACTTTCATCGGGCAAGTAAACGCAACAGGCTGCAGGGTTGTAACTGGCGTTAACCTAACTGAATTCATTACATGTGTGTCTTCTGCCATGTTCGTGTCACTCACTCGGTCGCCAGTGAGCTTTCCACGCCTTATTTCTCTTGTAGCGGGCTTTAGCAAAGACAGTACGTTTATATGAGATCGATGTATGCGTTCTTCCTTCTCCATAATCGCGTGGAAAATGCTGCGGTTATTTCTTTCTGTGGTATTTCTGTGGTATGTGTGAATAGCGTTCACGGTGCACTGCGGTGACTTGTGCAAGCCTGCAGACCTTATCCCAATGGCAGTACCTGTAGCCGGCAGTTTACGCTGACAACTGGTAAACTACCACTAGTTACTGCATCTCATTAGGCTTTTATTTTGTATATACAGGTCCTCCCCCTCTGCATGCTGTCATGGCAAGCAAGTATTAAATCCTTTTTCCAGTTCCTAATAGCTGCCACCCAGGAATGAAAAGTGCATGCTACCCTAGCGTTGCACTAAATGGTCTGCTTTAAAATACAGGACTGCCTGTATTATTGAACAGTGCTGGTGTCGTGTGTCGTTGTTTTTTTTTTTGTGCTGGCCCTTTTTGTGTGTTCTCGTTTTTCAGGCATTGGAGGAACCAGGGGAAGAAGATTCCAGCTGAACTGCTGCCAACTTATTCCGACACATATGTCGGCGCTCCTGTCCTGTAAAACAATGTTTTGGGGGACATATCTTTGTACAATGCACTAAGAAATTCCCCATTTCTGTCTGGGCAGTGTCAAGGTCCACGTTGCCTAGTAGATTGTCGTGGTGAATGGTTTTATCTCTGTTGTATTGTGGGACTTGTCATTGTGCCTTGCACAGAGATATCTCCCCTTGATCAATAGATAACTGTTGGTATCCCCTTTGTATCAGGCCTGTGGGGTGTGCCATTAAGCCTAGTAAGTTAAAGTGGTCCATTGTTTTATTTTTCACCTGCCCCTTCCTATTTATAAGTTTTGAATCCTGTTATTTGTAAGCTTTGAATCGGCGTCTGTTTTTTTTTCCCCATTCAAGACTATTTTTGTATTCTGCCCTATATTCCTCCTATTTCTGTGATGTGCTGTACAGTTTTTTTATTCTTATGTTTGATGGAGTCTGATGGCTCATTAGCCATTGTTTTCTTTTGTAAGGCTTCCTTGCAAGTTACGCACTAGCTCCTCCAGGTTCTCAAAATGTCGTGCCTTCCTTGTTTGTCATTATGCCTGTTCTAATTCTTACCATCATTTCATTTATTTTATATCTGCTTTTTCGTCAGTTTTTTGGCATAATATCTGTGCTTGGAAGTCTCAGTTGAAAAGAGTGTATAAAAGTAAGACAATAGTTGTCTTTGCATTGCAGTTGGATATGCAGCTTGAAATCGCAACTGAAGCAATCTTTTTCTTGTTGAACGAATCTTATGGTTTGTCTTGCACGTTTGTTATTTCCCAGATTGAAAATAATCTATTAGCCACCACAGTGGCGCAGTAGTGATGGCGCTCAGCTGCTGACCCGAAAAACACGGGTTCAATTCCAGCCGCGGCTGTCGCATTTCTATGGCGGCGAAATGCTAGAGGCGAGGCCTGTGCACTGTGCAATGTCAGTGCATGTTAAAGAACTCCAGGTGGTCAGAATTATCCAGAGCCCTCCTCTGCGGTGTCCCTCGTAGCCTGAGTCGTTTTAGGGACGTTAAACCCTTTAAAACTAAACCAAAGTACTCTTTTGAATTTGGTTTGGTTGACTGGTGGTCGTCAGTCTGTATTGTTATATTTAATCATCATACTTTCAAAGTAACAATGGAGAACATCTCTTCCTGACCTACATACTGTGTTGTCGTATGTCACGATGGCAACTATAGGCCAAATGGTCGAAATGTTTTTGTTGGAAAGCACAGGGTCGCATTGTAAGGTGCCAGTCTTGCAGTGGCATGTTTTGAAAACATTAATGTTGGAAGACCCAGCTATCCCCTGAAATCCCTGCAGCCGCATGCGTTGTCACAAAACATGGTAAGCTTCTGATCACTCATCACAAATGAAATTCTGAGACAGCATTTAATATTTCTACAAAGCCGGCAGCGACAATGTATCTGTATTCAAAGTTTATTTCACAGCTTCATATCTCCTCCATGGTTGGTAATATGCTCATACTTTTCTGCCACGCATATATATATATATATATATATATATATATATATATATATGTGTGTGTAACCTTCCATGACCAGTAACCTCCTACGAGCAAGCATTTACTTAAATGCCTCGTGCCACGGCGGCCAGTTTGCTCACAATCTGGTGGGCTGGTTGTGATAACATAGCAAGGTCGCGTGACTCAGCTGGCTCATCTGCCACCTGCGTTGCTTCTCTGGGGATTCATGGATTTTTCACTCATGGCCAACGACACCAATAACAGTGCTGGTTTTTCTGCGACACTGGCTCATTAACGGTATCGCATCAACAAATCATAGTTCAAGCATCCACTGCATGTGGTGGTGGACTCAAGTCAAGTCAAGTCAACTTTATTCCAGACATGTAAAGAAAATCATGGCTGAGGAGGAGGGAAAAAAAGCCGCAATATTGCGGCTTGACAATGTTCCCTTCCCCCTAACTAAATCGGCGGCAGGGATAATGAAACCATATAGAGCATACATACAAAGCACTTAGTTCACAATTTGAACAGAAAAAAAAAGAAATCGAACAAATAAGAATGTACGGTTTACTGACCACATTAATCAGATTGCTAGTGGTAAGGGTATTCTTTTACTTTGCTTTCAAAAGTTTCGTCAGTCCACACAGCTGCGCTAAGTTGTGGTCCGCACGAGCGTAGTCCTCCGAGGAAACATAGTTTAAGAGCGTACGTTGTTGCGCTAGTCGGTCAATCATGGTGAATACAAGGGGGGGTACTGCGCACAAAAAGACAAGGACAAGATGATAACACAACAAGCGCAGTCGCGAGTCTGCGCTTGTTATGTTATCTTCTTGTCCTTGTCTTTTTGTGCGCAGTACCCCCCCTTGTATTCACTCCGAGGAAACATCTGGCCAGCAATGCATCAATGACGCGTTGCCACAAATCTCCATGCGTCTCGTCGCGTGTGTTTCCAAGAGCTTCATCTGTAGTCCGTATACCCATGCAGCGTCTAAAGTAGCGCAGTGCTTGTGGCACAGCATGTATCAGCTGCACTGTCCGCTCTCTGACGCTGCCTGCGTGTGGTAGCAGCACAAAAAATGGAGCGGTGAACTGGGCAGGCGAAGCGTATCACGTGTCCAACATGAACAGCAAGGCATTCAAACTTCTGAAATCGCTGCTCTTTTTTATTATTTTGTTTCATGATGTTTGCATTAGGCATAATGAGAAAGTTAGAAGAAAGAGTGTAAACAAGCCTCACTTAAGAAGTGGCAAAAGTTCTCGATAAAGTGATTATCGTGTGTCCACTTGCGATAGTCACCTGCAACATCCCATCACAGGCCTACCTTTCTTAGGAAGCGTTCCCTCACAGAGGCTGTAGCCGAAGGGAGACAGTTCGCTTTCAGCAATTTCCCTTTCTCTTGCTTCTTTTTCGACTTTGGATGCTGCCCATTTGGCGAGCACACAGGCCCTTGTAGGCCGTCTACTTACGGTTTCAAAGCTGCCTGTTTATTTCTTTGTGAGGTCGTCATTCTCTTTCCGTGGCGGTCTCACGAGGGCTGAGATGCTCTTCGATCTCTGGGCTTACTGGAAGCGCGACCTCTTCATATTTGGGGGGATTAATGGCACCTTCTTGTTTCCTATAACCGAGTGATGCGGCCAAAGGTGTTTTTTTGTATCTGAAATATACTGCCATTGCCCAAGGCATACTTTGACGGTGGCACCCCACTTGTTCATCATACTTTTGTTTTGTTTTGTTTTGACATCATACTTTTGTGTTTGTTGTATCTGTGGCAGTTATAAGTGAGTTCTACTGTATTGCACGTGCATCATGCCGCAAACACAAGCAGATGCTTTTAAAACAGGCTGGGGCCTGCTGCATGAAATGTGCTCTATATACAAAGCATATCAACAATGCTGTTGTCGCTTTGGAAACTGCTGCTTAGTTTGCTGCGCCTCTCGTGCCTGAGGAACAACCTTTGAAAGCAATGTACTGCTGCGAACACGGGCAGAACCTCACTTTCACTTATTTGAATCTGCAAAGTCAGGTTCATGAGAATCCACCTGGCTCTGCCAAGAGAACTAGTCCGACCAGTGGGGCCGAAATGACAAGCATTGTTAAAATACCACAACTGACATTGCATTTTAGCTGGTGGAAAACATCAGTTTCAAATTTGTTACTCGCAGTTAACAGCACATTGCAAGTTGCTATTCTTTTTTCCTATCCATATCCTTTCACATTTTGTGTCTTGAGAAGAAAGGCTAGAGAAAGTGTTCTTAGATGTGCTTTTTGTGCATTGCCGTCTACACAAAAGCGCACATGTCCCGATGCCTCTGGCATTTCTGTTCATTCCAAAGTGACACTCCTTTGCTCTCTGTTATTTTGCAGGCCGTTACCGAAAAGCCAATGCGTACAAGGTTCCAGAGGAAGAAACCTTCAATGCCGCGCCTGCGAGCCTTTGATGACTCCATTGCTTCATGTTCATAACCTGGAAAATTGCATGTGCAGTGATCTCGGTGCATTGTGTCTATGCACAAAGTGGATTGGAAATTGCTTTGATGCAATTGCTTCAATTACAGGGACCTTAATAATGAGGAAAGTGGGCATTACCGGGAAAACAAAAATTTTGTTAGGTGAGCTTGTTTCGTAAGCAATATAGTTCTTTCCCCTGAAATGACAACAGCCTCGCGTAAAGGAGAAGGAAGGAGGGAATAACTGATGGCAGCAAACAGGTTTTGCTGTTGTTGAGGAGGCACTGGGTTCTGTTTGCTCATTTTGACTCTATAGTGGTTGAGTAGAAACCATTGATGTGCAATGGTTGACCAGTTTAAATTAAGCTCTCGGTGAGATTCCCATTTCTGTTGTGGTATTAAGAGAACACCTGAAGTCGAACGCAGCCTATTACCTATGTACTCTTGCGGTGTGCACTCAGTAGTAGACGTATTAGAATCACGATATTTGGTCACTCAGAACCAAGCACCAAGAGAGGATTATGCCTGTCGTGCAAGGGCCATTGGTCTTGCAGCTGTCTTAGACAAGCCAGGCACTCCACGTAAAAAGGGTTAGACAGTGGAGGGGAGGATACTGAATGGTCGTCCTGCATTCCACTACACGGTGAACGAAACTGGCTTAAGTTTCAGGGCAGTTATAATTTTCCAGTGATTTCGCATATTTTTGGAAGATAGCCTGTGCCGGTGTCTGTAGGGTGTTGCATGTCAATTTCTCAATTAACTTTGTGACATGGAGAATAGAAAAAAATTAGCAGCTGGTGCTCATCTTAAATAAAAGAGAGGCGTTGGTTCCATACCATTATGCTTTTAAAATTACAAACGGCAGAAAATGACGCCTTTACTTTTGGTGCAAAGTGGGGTGAGTCTGACTCCATCCTATTATTCATAGATCAAGGCAGGATCTCTCGAACTGAAGAGACGGTCATTGTGAAAGACGCTGTGCAAGATCACACGAAAGAGAACAAAATGTACTTATGCTGGACATTGTGTGGTTGCTCTGATAAGTGTGCAAATTGATTAATTTATACATACGATATTCTTTTGTTTTTCTTTTAAAGGAGAAACATCATGTGTGAATATTGTATACATTGAAATAATTTCCCTTTTGATGAATGTGTGACTGACGCATCAATCTTTATATTGATTCTTGTACTGTATAGCCATTTTGAAATGCTTGCTGTCATCATTCAGTGTGACTCCACGAGGTTGCACTCTTGCTTTGTCCGCTAGGTGGGGCTTTATGAACTCTTGGGGCTCTGCAGAACCCCTGCTGTCAGTATTGTGTGGTGAATTCTACGTGATATTTTATCTGCTGCCGTTCACTGGTCTATGGGCATTTTTATGGATTTGCTAAAGAGTACGCTATGACTCCTTGTGGTTGGTCACAGGTGACTGACCTCACTTTGTCATGTGCGAAGCATTCCTGACTCTGTCCAAACTATGTTTCTGGCTGTGTGCATTTAGCGTGCATTCTGACATCTTCCATTTCGTTTTGAGGCTCTTTTAAGAGCAGGCAACATTTGGCTGTATGGAGTGCACCGTGATAATGTTTTATTTGAGTTTTCGAATACTGGATGCTGTTGTGCACATTTGTAATTCATCAAGTGGGGACTTCAATTCATGATGTGTGTATGTACCTTGAACTATCGTTGAAGAGGAGGTTATTTTATTATGATGTGAAGCCGTATGAAAAAATTTGCCTGCCCAGTGTTTCTGTATAGCTCTGTGCTCTGTTGACCTTGTTTACCTTGTGCTGTGCTGACCCATTGACGCAGTGCTCTTTACCGTGCTGCCCAAGGCAATGCAAGCTTTACCAGAATTACTCGTCTAAGAACCACACTGTTTCTTTCTTTTCTTTTCTGGTTTTGCCGTAGTGAGTTCCTGACACGTGGCAGGTCTTCATGCCTCACAAAGTGCCTGTAAATCTGATTTAGTGTTGCTGCTATTCTGCGATTCTGATAAGTGATGACAAGTTGTACTTTTAATCTTATTTCTTCCCGCGTTCACTCTCCCCGCATCAGTGGCATAGTCACTGGAGGATGCACCTCGCATGTGGGATGTGCAGGGTTTGAATCTCAGTAGCGCTGGGTACCCACCAGTGATGCAACAAGCAAGTTTTCCCCCTGGCTTGCGCTGGGTGCAGTACTTGGAAACGGGCCTTTAACCCCAACCTCTGTCGAAGAAAGTGCCTTGAGCCATGACCCCCTTTAGCCAAAGCTGCCCTTTCACCATCTCACTTATTGTTGTCATCAGCTTTCACTCTCAATACAATTTTTCATCCCACATTTTAGTTGTGGGCCTTGCACAAGTAAATATGTTATGCTCTAACTACACTTGACACACAGTAGTGTGCTGTTTCAGGGGAAACATCATGTTGGACATGTTCGCCACACTTGTGGGTGGCTGTAATCTTGGCTGCAAGCAAGCCTCCTCATAATTTTTTACCAGTTGTCATGCTCTGAAATTTGTTTTCCTATGTGCTGTACAAAGGGTGTAAGAGGTCTTAAAAAAAAGGGGAGGAATCCTGTCCCAATGTGTTCTGTCTCTGAGCATCACTCGTTAGTTTTTAAGCCTACGTAGGCGGACATGTACAGTCCTTCCCATGAAGCCAGTTACTGTGCAAGTGACCAGGTCTTTAAGGTGGCTGTTGGTTTGCTTGCAACAGCTTTCTGATTTTTTTAGGTAACTGTGATTCTTTCATGAGCATAATTATAGTTCTCGTCTGCATGCAGAATTGAAAGTTTGGAATGTTTGTGTTAGAACTAGTTTGTTTTTAAGCTTCGCATACTGAATTTACCCGACCTAGCACAACTGTTGTGTGAGATTGTATTCCATTTTCACCGTCTCATCCACACAATACCATGTGAGTTGTTGCACAAGTAATCCTGTGTCTTATGAATGTTACCTGTCTTTCACCTGCAGGCTTGACCACCAGAGGCCGCAAATACGGTGTATTTTCTGAACAAAACTCATCAGGTTAGAATCTTCACTTTTTCTCCATTAATGCGTTCCTGAAGGTTGTCTTTCAAAGAACAGTATGAACAGTACAGAAGCTTCAGTACATAGAGCTCTGGTGAATTATGATGATATTTGTCTTTGAGATTCTGGAAAGTTGTTTTCCATAATATGTGAACTGTTGATCAAACTGTCACCCCTGTGGGTTCTGTGGATTGATGTAAGGACTTGTGCAGGGGTCCAAGGCCTCATCAGGTTTTTAGCCTTTGGCTTCCTCTTAAATCCTGTCTAAGGGGCAAATAAATAAAACAAAAGTGGCAGTGTGCTAAACATAGCTAATTGCCATTTGTTTAGTTATTAGGCCCACTTGGGTGGACATAGAACAGCGTCTATCATGATGGCAGTAATGCAAGTGCTTTGAATGGATTTCAAAGGCTACCCTATTTTATTGGCAAGGATCACATTTTTTGCAGCTCAAATTTTTTCATCTGCGTGGAGAATTCATTCTTGGGATATCTTTCAGCAGGCCTGAAATTCTCCTTAAAGCTGACCTGTTGAATAAAACTTTTCAGAAACATCCACAGCTTTGACGAATATGTCCTCCACATTGATCGTTATTTCTATAGCTCCAGGTGAGCTCTGCAATGTTGATTCCTGCATTTGATTGAAAGTATTCTGCCTTTATAACACAGGTTCAGTCGTCACACAGAATCTTGTGCAAGATTCAACCGGTCAAAGGCGCCTTATGAGCCACTGCATGGAATCTGCTCCTTCTGGCAGTGGTAACCACCGGGGTAAACCTGCAGTAAAGAAGCTGCACAAATGCACCCACTGCAACAAGGGATTCAAAGTAAGATCTCGGCTAGTGGCACATCTCCGAGTCCATACCGGCGAGCGTCCATACCATTGTAACGACTGTGGAAAGAGCTTTGCACAAAAGTTCTACCTAAACGTACACCAGCGCATACACACGGGTGAGCATCCTTACCATTGTGACCATTGTAGTAGCAGCTTTGCACAAAAGAGCAGTCTAGAGGCACACCGTCGCACCCACACAGGCGAGCGTCCTTACCGTTGTGGTTATTGTGGTGACAGCTTTGCACAAGCTGTCACCCTACAGAGACACCAGCGCACTCACACTGGTGAACGTCCTTACCGTTGTGAGCACTGTGGTAGGAGCTTTGCACACCAGAGCACCTTAGTGAAACACCAGCGGACTCACACAGGCAAGCGTCCTTACCGTTGTGACCACTGTGGTAGCAACTTTACAATGAAAAGCAGCCTGGTGGCACACATCCGTAGCCACACGGGTGAAAAGCCGTATCAGTGCCAGCTGTGCCCCATGGCCTTTGTAGTGCATTCAAGTCTTGCGAGGCATGTGAGATCCCACAAGGGCGAAAAGCCCTTCCAATGTGATTTGTGCCATAAGACATTCACTCGGGGAAAAAATTTAAAACTCCACAAAAAGGCGCTTCACAAAGAATAGCAGCGGTTTCTGATTAGCAGCGGTTTCTGATGCCCTTAGTCAATATGTTTTTCTAGCTACCTTTATATGTGAGATCTAACGAGATTCTAGCTGAATGCCCTATGAAGGGTGGTGGTATCTAACCTTCATCTTTCTTTACATTTGTAAGTTTTGTTCACTTTTACAGTTTTTTTCAGGAAAATACATTTGTTGTTTCCTTAGGCTACACGCACACTCGCTCTAAGTATTTCCTGAACACGGAGACTAAGCCTGCTATGCTTGTAATCTCGCATGAATGACAATAAAATCATGGTCATATGGGGATGGCATTGCTTCTTGTTGGAGAGAGACTTTAAAAACATTGTTCCTAATATTGGAAAGAGATGTAGCATACCAGAGACGTAATAGCATAGGCGTATACTGGTTTACCGCAAATTCACTACGCACGCACAGTGGCATGGTTACAATCAGGCAGGGTCACTGCGCATTCGGAGCTGGCGTTCAGTAAACCAGTCTACGCTACTACGTCTCCACTGCGCTAAATTTCTATTGCTAATGCCATTTATCGGCCTGCTTCAGTGAAGAGATTTGGGGAGGTAAAAGATGCTCAACTATTCTTTTTATTCATGCAGTCTGAGTGGGCGTATTTTTGTGATGGTCATTGTTAATTCACTCATTAATATCATTGAACCGATTTCTGTTTATATGACAATGCAGGAAAACCTGCTCTTGTGTTAATCTTTGCGTGTTTATTCCAGCAGTGCTAGTGGCAGTAATGAGTGGGGAAAGGCAGGTGTCCGACCTCGTATTGATGTGTCTTGTGTTAGTCTGCAGGCTTGATAACAGTTCTCTGTTCTTTGGTATGAAAGCCATCAAAAAGAGTTCACAAACATCTACATCACCATTTCTCAGACCGCTATCTCTGCTGGATATAAATGGCATATTTGTGGAGCGTTATGCCCAGACCATTTTTAACCTGTTCTGGTTGTCAGAATATCAGGTGTTTGTGACCATTTCACATTGTGCTAGCTTCTTTGTTGTGTTGGTGTTAGAGAGGTGTTAGAGGACATAAAAATAAGCATAAAAGTGCAGCTATTCAAACTATATGATAACATATTTGTGTAAACTAAAGAAGTACATTACAGCTGAATGCTAGAAGTATAAAGTCAACATGTGTGAAGCATTATGACGGGTTGCCACAAGATAAACATTTGGGAACTTTAAATACTCAGTTCCAGCATCACTAGAGGCTGGAGAGACCAGGCAGGTTATTTCAACTGGCAGTTGTACTGGAGGGAAAGGAGAATTTGTAAAAACCAATCTCATTAATGTACGAGCAAGGTTAAAGGCATTCACAAGACAAAAATATAAGTGCAAGAATTTTGATGCCATGAACTGAACTGGGACATCATATTGTTGATTTTGTTTGCTGCTGTGATTGGTTAGCAGAGCAGTACAGCATTGTGGACCTTGGGCTGTAATTGCAAACTGCTGCTTTTTTTTAACTTGTGCTTTTAGTCATGCAGACTAACATTGCGGCAAGTTTCCAAGTGCACTGTGCAATATGGGAATGTGCAATGAATGGAACTATTGATGTCCATGACAGTACTATACTTCTCATCAATTCTACAGGCAGAATATTATTTTCTATGCAAGTATTGCATGCTTGTACTGTTTCGTGTGCTGTTTCATGGCAGGGATGAGCATTGTCAAAATGGTCATAATTATAAGCGATTCAGTGCTGAATATGTTTGGATAGCTGCAGCTTTTTCCTTATTTATAATTCATGATTATACTGTATAACAAAAGCAATGGGCTTCAAGTACAAACAGGTACAAATATGCAAGTACAAAGCTTTCCAAGAATGTTGCGACTGTTGTGATAAATGTTTTTAGTCAGGTTGAACCAAAGTTATATGTGCATTTTTACTACTTTATGTGATATTTATTCAAGACTTTCTGCATAGTGGTTTCAAATGCAATGCGATGTTTACTCAGGACAAGCTGACAAGTTTTGTATTTTTATTTGTGTTATGTGATGTTAAGGCAATTTGTACCTTTTAGTTTCTCTCACATGTGATTTGCTCAGGATAGGCATAGGTTACTTCTGCATTAAATTTCTTTTATATGAGACAAGAGTTATGTGATTTTAAATTTTTTTTTATGATTTCTGTGTTCAAAGCAGCACATAATTTATATGTTGAACTTAGAAAAGCGCAATAAAAAGACAGGGACAAGAAGAAGAAGAAGCACGCAGGACAAACGCTTGACATCAACTAGTTCTTTACTTTGGAAAAAACACATATATACAGATACATAGAGGGCGGAAACAAATTATTAACCAAACAATGAATCGACTTTACCACAAGTGTGTTTAGCGTGAACAGGCATCAAGGTAAGCAATTTCCTTGCGTGATAAGGTCAGGGAAGGAGTGCTGATACAATTTTCAGCTTTCTTTACAATACGATAGGCCTCTATAATTTCTCTGTGAAGCCTCTCTTTTCCTTTACCGCACGTGCGTGTGGCATTGAACTGTGGCTCATTTGCTTTGCATTTTTTGCATGACTTGCAGTGTTCTGCTAGGTGCCCATCCGTTGCTACAGCTTGCACAGCACGACGGTGTTCCCTCAACCTATCGTTCAGGCACCTGCCTGTCTGGCCAATGTACGATTTCTTGCACGAGAGCGGAATCTCGTAGACCACCCCTGTGACGCAGGTTGTGAAACGGGTGGCATGCTTCGTTGTGCACCCAGGATGGTCATTCACCTCGTTGACAGCTCGACACATTTGTGAGAGCTTATTGGGCGCTGAAAACACGACGGATACCCCGCACTTCTCGGCCACTTTTTTAAGCCGGTGCGACACGTTGTGTATGTAGGGGATCACCGCCGGACGCCTAGTCTGGGGAGCCTTTTCTTTTCGTTTCCCAGAGTTTAGCTCCTTCACTAGGCTTCACTGTAATTTCTGCTATTAACTACCTTCGAAACAATGACTTTGCCCTGTTGGTTAGCGACAAGGAAGGAGGGTTTGTCGTCATGCCAAATTCTTTGTACCGTGAAAAGGCCGATCAGGCGTTTAATAAGAATTTTGTTAAATTTACCTCTTCCCGGGCAAAAGTGAAAAAACGAGCGTTCGAACTATGTGAGAGTTTGAATCTACCGAATTTGTGCAAAAGTATCTCAGCAGCAAAAAGAGACGGGTTGCGTGCCTTTTTTTCTGCAAAAACCCACAAGGAAGGGGTGCCTTTTCGTGCCATTGTTACGGAAAGGGACTCCTGGCAAGGTGCGGTATCCAGATTTTTGCAGAAGCATATCAGCTCGTTACCTTTCATGGATCCTTTCATGATTCGAAGTTCGTCGGAAGTCATAAGCTACCTAAAGAACAGGGGACAAGCCTCTGAGAACCTGTACGCTTTCTCTTTGGATGTGGTAGATTTGTTTTATTCTATCCCACAGTCGGATATGCTGCGGGCTGTAAGAGATCTTATCGAAGCATCGGGTGCTGTCGCATTCCAAAACTCGACGGGTTTATCTATTGACAACTTCTTAGAAGTGCTTCGTTTTTACCTTGCATCAACATTTGTTATTCATAACGGACAGTCTTTTCTTCAAAAAGAAGGCATATGCATTGGTTCCTGCCTTGCCCCCATTTTAAGTGACGTCTTTTTAGCCCATTGTGACAGGCGCATTAGCGACAGCCTTGATAAATCTGTTGTTGTCAAAGTGTTTAGGTATGTGGATGATTATCTTGTGGTTATGAAATCGTCAGAAGGTGGCCAAAGTAGCAATGCTATAAAAAATGTCATCAAGGTGTTCGAAAATTATTCCCACGGTCTGCAGTTTACGTGTGAGGATCCTATCAAAGGCAGTCTGCAGTACCTTGACGTTTGTTTAACTCTAGATAAGGAAAAAGTCTGCTGGGTGTATCAGCCGCGTACCAAAAAAGGCATTTTGAACTATGATTCGGCCCACTCAAAGGTAGTAAAGAGGGGGATTGCCCTAAATTGCATACGTGAGGCCCTCAACAAATCGTGTAAGCATAAAGTCTCGGCCAGTGTGCAGATGCAGTCACAGCGCCTGAAAAGGGCTGGTTTCCCACAAGAAATCATCGCCTCTGTGGTTGAAAGCCTAGTGAAGGAGCTAAACTCTGGGAAACGAAAAGAAAAGGCTCCCCAGACTAGGCGTCCGGCGGTGATCCCCTACATACACAACGTGTCGCACCGGCTTAAAAAAGTGGCCGAGAAGTGCGGGGTATCCGTCGTGTTTTCAGCGCCCAATAAGCTCTCACAAATGTGTCGAGCTGTCAACGAGGTGAATGACCATCCTGGGTGCACAACGAAGCATGCCACCCGTTTCACAACCTGCGTCACAGGGGTGGTCTACGAGATTCCGCTCTCGTGCAAGAAATCGTACATTGGCCAGACAGGCAGGTGCCTGAACGATAGGTTGAGGGAACACCGTCGTGCTGTGCAAGCTGTAGCAACGGATGGGCACCTAGCAGAACACTGCAAGTCATGCAAAAAATGCAAAGCAAATGAGCCACAGTTCAATGCCACACGCACGTGCGGTAAAGGAAAAGAGAGGCTTCACAGAGAAATTATAGAGGCCTATCGTATTGTAAAGAAAGCTGAAAATTGTATCAGCACTCCTTCCCTGACCTTATCACGCAAGGAAATTGCTTACCTTGATGCCTGTTCACGCTAAACACACTTGTGGTAAAGTCGATTCATTGTTTGGTTAATAATTTGTTTCCGCCCTCTATGTATCTGTATATATGTGTTTTTTCCAAAGTAAAGAACTAGTTGATGTCAAGCGTTTGTCCTGCGTGCTTCTTCTTCTTCTTGTCCCTGTCTTTTTATTGCGCTTTTCTAAGTTCAACATGTATTACCAACTCGCCCAACTTTCTGCATTGCTTGAAATAATTTATATGTTTTTGGACAGTGATTTTTTTCCACTGTGCTGTATTTTAATGTTCTGTGATAATAAAATGATACAAATGGCAGTGGTGCGGATGTTTTCATCTATAAGCAATAAGTGCTCTCGGGTTTTCAACGCTGCCTTCCTGAATTAAGGCATTGTGTTATCGAGCCCACAAGCTGCATTTTGATGGAGGCAGGATGCAACAATGCCACCACAACGAAAATCACAGCCGCCACGGTGGCTCAGTGTTCATGGCGCTCGACTGCTGACTCGAAAGGCGCGAGTTTGATCCCGGCCGCGGCGGTCGAATTTCTATGGAGGCGAAATTCTAGAGGCCCATGTACTGTGCGATGTCAGTGCACGTTAAAGAACCCCAGAGTTTAGTTTCCCTTTGTGCGGCGACGTGAGGGAACACTTGTTGATGACGCCTGATTAGCCGTTGACCGGAGGCATGAGGCGTAGGCAAGTTCCTTAACAAACCCTTTTACTCGGGCAAAGAACACAGACAACAGGTTACAAAACAAGTCAAGCAAAATAGTGGAAATACACAGGCGTGATGCAAATTACAAACACAAAATGAGGACACAAACAACTATTGACAAGAAGAGGGAAACATCAGGGCGAGAACTATACAACAAAGTTACACAATTAAAGCAATGCTGTACAAAAGGTTAGGAGAAGAAAGGGCGACAGGACAAAGGAAAGAGTAAAGGGTTAATAGAAGCAGTACACGCAGCATAGGTCAAGCTGATCTGTATTCTCTATACTTCCGCAGTACACCTGACACACTTCGTCTTCATCACAAAAATCTTTCCCTCCACCACTCACAGCAGCTGATGTCGCACTGGCCTCTGCTCTCCAGGCAGGCTCCATTGCCATGGCACCTGGCCCTCATTAGCAAAAAAATTTATGAAATTCCTGCAAACATTGGCTGCAGCTTGCGAGTTTTTGCGGGCCCTTGTGCCTTGCAGCTCAAACAGAAGTTTGGCCAGGTGCCTCATTCCTCCAAGCTCCCTCCAGGACGTTCCCAAATATGTCCTCAGAGTCTGTATAGCCAACAGGGCAGTATTCCTGTGCTGGTGTGCTGACTGTGCTTAGAAAGTTATGCAGTACACATGTTGCTTTTATTACATGGTCAGCATTACTTGGCTGCAGGTGGATCGTAAATCTTCCACCGTGAAGCCAGAATGCCAAATGCATTCTCTGCACACCTCCCGGAAAACAGAAAGTCAATTTTTTTGTTTAAAAAAACAGCACTGCTTCAGCAAATGAGGCATGCAGGTACACTCATTCTGCACTGCAGTAAAACTTCTTCTCTGGCACTAACAAACTGTGCAAACAAGCGAATAGACATCTCACTTGTGTCATTACAGAAAACAGACTGCACTCGGCAGATGCAAACAAAGACAATGAATGTCCCAAAATGAAAGGACTTACACAAATATCACGTTTGTTAATTTTCGTCCTTTGTTTTCTATGCTATGCAGTCAGAGGTAAAAACTGGTGCGAAGGAAACGAAAAGAGCGGACAGGATGACACAGACAAGTGCTAATTCGAGAAACCCGGAGAGAGCCTGCAATTCAGGAGGGCAAAATCAGCAGTGAAGATGCCAGGAAAACGTCCTAGCCTTATAAACACATCGAAGAGTGCCACGATGACTGCAGGATCATAAAAGTTGAGGTTACATGGCAAAGAGCCCACTGAACTAGAAATCAGAATAAGTAGAGTTGAAAATCAGGCGAGATAGAGAACGTCCACCAACTTTCGGCTTTACTGAAGAGCACTTTTCTGCTGTCGTTTAAAAAAAAAACTTTACAGAAAGGCTCAAAGGAGCAGATTTGTACCATGCATTATACCTTGCACGGCTCAGACGGTAGTTAAAAACCACCTCTTCACTGTTTGTCCGGCTCCCAGGTAGCGGCCGCATGAAGTCCGGACGGAGCTGAAATGCCTCGTCGCCGACAAACGTCAGGCAACACTGCAGTCGATCTTGGCAGTTGGGCAGCCCTCGGCAGGTTAAGCTGCCCTTTCACGAGGCGTTTCCCACTTGGCGAATCCTTGAATATGCCTCCGTCACTGAGGCGTCCAGGAGCGCCAACATCAATGAGCCTGAATTGATAACGGCTGTCAACTACTGCCATCAATACAATGAAGTAGGAGAGCAGCGATGGCGTAGAGGTAGAGCATCCGCCTCGCGTGCAAGAGGACCGGGGTTCGAATCCCGGTGCCACGCAATTCTCCACCGGATAAAAAAAAAAAAACTCCGCGTGTCGATGGAATTGCATAACCAGGCTTGGAGTGCGGCCTGATTTCGGTGACCAGAGCCGACAACACACTTCCTCATCAGAACAGGATTTGGCCACCCTGGTGTAGTACTTGGCCACAACCTTCTATGAGCAAACCAATTAACCCTCGGCCCTCAGTCCCCAGCGGCTGCGGAGCAACTGACCAAGGCGGCGGTCAGATCTGTGACGCAGCGGAGGGTGCTAAGAATCTCTGGCTCCGGACAGGCCGCCATTGGAAACTGAACCTGGCAACGTTTAACGCAAGAACTTATCAAGTGAGGCTAGCTTAGCAGTGCTGTTCGAGGAATTAGCCGGTATTAAATGGGATGTCATAGGGCTTAGTGAGGTTAGGAGGACAGATGAGGCGTATACAGTACTAAAGGGCGGGCATGTACTGTGCTATCGTGGATTAGCAGATAGGCGAGAACTAGGTGTGGGATTCCTCATAAATCAGGATATAGCTGGCAACATCCAGGAGTTTTACAGTATTAACGAGAGAGTGGCAGCTATCGTAATTAGGCTTAATAAGAGGTACAAGCTGAAGGTGGTGCAGGCCTACGCGCCTACATCAAGCCATGATGACCAGATAGTTGAAAGCTTCTATGAGGATGTGGAATCGGCAATGACCAAGGTAAAATCACAGTACACTGTACTGATGGGCGACTTTAATGCAAAGGTAGGTAAAAAGCAGGCTGGAGACAAGGCGGTAGGTGACTATGGCATAGGTTCTAGGAACAGTAGGGGAGAGTTATTAGTAGAGTTCACAGATAGAAATAATTTACGGATTTTGAATACCTTCTTCCGCAAACGAGCAAACAGGAAGTGGACGTGGAAGAGCCCCAATGGTGAGACTAAAAATGAAATAGACTTCATACTGTGTGCACACCCTGGCATCGTAGAGGATGTGGATGTCCTCGGTAAGGTCCGTTGCAGCGACCACAGAATGGTAAGGTCTCGTATTAGCTTAGATTTGAAGAGGGAACGGAAGAAACTGGTGAATCGAAAGGCTATTAACGAGTTAGCATTAAGAGGGAAGGTAGAGGAATTCAGAATGTCGCTGCAAAACAGATTTTCCGCTTTAGCTGAAGTAGACGACCGTAGTGTTGAAACAATGAATGATAATCTTACAGCTATCGTTACAGAGTGCGCCGCAGAAGTAGGTGGTAGGATGGTTCGACAGGATACCAACAAGCTATCTCAGGAGACTAAAGATCTGATTAAGAAACGTCAAAGCATGAGGACGTCTAACTCCACAGACAGGATAGAACTAGCAGAGCTATCTAAGTTAATAAATAAGCGCAAGGTAGCCGACATAAGAAAGTTTAACATGGAGAAAATCGAGCATGCTCTGAGGAATGGAGGTAGCCTAAAATCAGTGAGGAGAAAACTGGGCATAGGTAGAAACCAGATGTATGCGCTAAAAGACAAACAGGGCAATGTCATCAGCAATATGGATAAGATAGTTGAATTAGCCGAAGAGTTCTACACAAATCTATACAGTAGCGAATGTAATCAAGTTACTGAGGGAGGCAGTCGAGCACAGCAATGGGACATCCCGCCAGTAACGAAGGAGGAAGTAAAGAAAGCCTTAGGAGCAATGCAAAGAGGGAAAGCAGCTGGTGGGGATCAGGTAACAGCAGATTTGCTGAAGGACGGAGGAGAGATTCTGCTACAAAAACTAGCCACCCTGTATACGCAATGCCTTGTGACCTCGAGAGTATCAGAAGCTTGGAAGAACGCTAACATTATCTTAATTCATAAGAAAGGAGACGTCAAGGACTTGAAGAATTACAGACCGATCAGCTTATTGTCCATTGCCTACAAGGTATTTACTAAGGTAATCGCTAATAGAATCAGGACAACCTTGGACTTTAGTCAACCAAATGATCAGGTAGGCTTTCATAAAGGATACTCGACAATAGACCACATTCACACTATCAATCAGGTGATAGAGAAATGCGCAGAATATAACCAACCCCTATATATAGCATTCATTGATTACGAGAAAGCATTCGACTCAGTGGAAACCTCAGCTGTCATGCAGGCACTATGGAATCAGGGTGTGGAAGAGTGCTATGTGAAAATATTGGAAGATATTTATAACGATTGCACAGCTACTATAGTTCTCCATAAAGTCAGCAATAAAATTACAATACGGAAAGGTGTCAGGCAGGGAGACACGATCTCGCCAATGCTCTTCACTGCCTGCTTACAGGAGGTATTCCGGGGACTGGAATGGGAAGAGTTGGGGATAAGAGTTAATGGAGAATACCTGAGTAATTTGCGATTTGCTGATGACATTGCCTTGCTAAGCCA